>NC_064042.1:330000-660000 GCF_932526225.1 Nematostella vectensis | reverse complement strand
ACTAACCAACCATCAAGGCTGTTTAGACAGGTGTTATGGGGTCAAACTATCTTTTGGTTTTGGAATGATTTATCCCATTCTTTATGTTTAAATACAGGGGAGAAATTAGAAGGTTTAATTCCCACTCTCGTTCTGCCAAGAGCATTTTATCTATGTAACTGCCTTTACCACTAGGTCAAACCCCAAATAATCTAAACACAATATTCATTTGCTGACGTTTTACAGCTAAAAGCATTCCAATGGACATGGCTTACTTTGCACAGCATCTCCTGGCCTAGAAGACTGTCCTTTATTCTTCACGGAGCCATTAAGTAAGGGTCTCTTTGCAGACGCCATCTTATTGGGACTGCCCCCATGGCCCAACTCACTGCCATCAGAGATGCTGTACAAATGAAAGAAGAACAATCAATGCTTATAACCTTCAAAAACAATTATCTGGAATTGTGATCTGGAATTGGAATTCCTAAATTTTAGCTAATATAAATCTATTCTAAAATTTCAGTCCAAAAAGGTGATGATATGCTTTTAATTGTACAATGTCATGCTTATATATATTTCTATTTCTTATCAATGACTAGAAGGCAAACAAAGAGATATTTAGAGAGGATTGTAGGACACCTTGTCAAATTCGCCAAAGGTCACTGACCACATCTTTCTTGTGGTCCTGGATAATCTGAGCCTAATGCTGTTATTTTAAATTCCAATTGAAGTTTTTTATTTTTTTGAGGATGTTACATACCTGGCTCTATCTTTGTTTTGTGAAGGAGAAGGCATTGAGTGTACATGGATGGCAGCGACAGCTAGGGCGATGACAAGAATGACGCTACAGGCCACACCCACTGCTATGTAGAAAACTTTGGTTTTCTCTGATGCAGAGAAAGAGGTCTTACCATCTGTAAAGGGATTGAAATTATCAAAAGATTTCAGTCCAGTTAACCCCTGCCCCCTCGTAGTACTAGTGACAGTCCAGTAGCCCCTCCCTGTCCCCTTCTGGCTATGGCATTGGTAACCCCCTGGTGATATGTAAAGAAAAGAGTAATCTATCTACCAATTATGGAAAGGCATACCTGTATTTGGTTTGGCTTGTGCCGTAGGGTTGGCTTCAGAAAACTTGTCAGCAACAACTGAAGTAGGAGAGATATAAATCAAACATGAGATAATGCTAAAAGCATGGTAAGCTTCTGTTAAAATTCCTCAGCTTTTCAATTACAAAGTAAACAAAATACTAGCAGAAAGTTAACTGAATGTATTGACCCTATATCATCTTTAAAATTCATGCTGATGGGATGTTTTTAGTAGGGGTAGAGGGGCAGAGATCATACCCCCCCCCCCCCTAGGAGTTTTAGCTCTGATAGGGGCCTGAGTGTTAGTTTCACAACAAGCACTGATCTCACCTTCTCTACGACAGGACTTGATTCTTAGAAAAGATAGAACCCTAAGAGTGGAGCCAGCAAAGAGTGTCACATTCATCTGTATCTGTGCTTCACCCACTTTCTCCTGCCGGCACTTGAACTGCAGGCAAAAAGCTGCAAGTACAAAGGAAAAGTGATTTAACATTGGATATGAAGAAGGAGATAGAATAACAGGAATTAGATGATAAGAGATAGCTAATAGAAGTAGGCTCTACACTTGTAAAAAAAGGGTAGGAGTAAAGAAAAGAGAGAGTTAACCCCCCCCCCCCCCCCCTCTTGCATTTCCTATAATCCTGCAAGGAACATTTAGATTTTTTGACAATGAAACTGCAGTGTTTATTTACCCATATTCAAAAGTCTAAACAAAAAAGTTGAATTAAATTTCTAATAAACACAATATTCCGGGTCAAAAGTCAAAAGGTCGACACATTACGCTTAATATGCTATCCTAGTGAGCATATTTTAGGGGTAAGGCACACGTATGTTTTGAGGAATCCGTTTGTACATTTTATTTTCCGGAGTACGTGCCTTAATTATTGCGAAATGGTTTCCTGCAAGAAAACACCAAGCTTTATATGCCTTGAACGAGGCTTGGCAAAATATTTTTTTCATAAACAGCACCAATCGGGTATTAATTTTGCACTATTTTATATTCCACCTACTTAAAATGGCGTTAAAGTGATTACTTTCAAAGCAAAAAGTGACATATTTTGACACAGCGCAAGCACTTTCGTCAAACAGTATAAATCAACTTACTCTGAGCATTTTGAGGAACTTGCCCGGTCGATTGGATGTTGAGTTCCGGGGGATATACGAGTCTTGGGGTGAGAGATTCTATGAGGATCGAGTAGGTCGTAGGCTGTGAAGAAACACAAAATAGTGTAGGTAAACACTTGGGACGCCGTTAGCTCGAGTGGCTATGGAAAGATGTAAACAAAGCCAAGGCCGCACAAAGCACTCAATTTCATTATACTAGAATTCAACAATACATACTGAGATGGCTATTTAGGTTAAAGTTGCGAAACCTGGTGATGCATGTTATAGATAAGAATTAGGGACGATAGTGATTGATCTTGCGAGTACATGATGCACAGTGTGAAAATGGTAACAGTTGATCGTATTGTCTCTAGTACTGCCCTACGATAGCCGCTAGCGAATAGACCACAGTTTAACTGCCCTTGAGCCAAACCCGATGCTTCCCAGTGTTATAAAGACCCGGATAAATGTCTCACCGTGTCTTCGCGAAACCATGTGAAGCCAAGGCAATCAACTGAGGATGGAACACGCATTCGGTAGAACACGGCGTTCTTCTTTACTTCCCCGTCATGAACAAAGAAGAATTTACCTTTAAAGCCTGAAAGAAACCCCGTCGTAAACTATACCACAAACACAAGCAATATAAACAGAGTAACTAGCAACAAACTGAATAACCCTTGTAAGAGACTTCACATACTAACCGAGGACTCTTTTCGCTTCGGTTTCGTTCATGTAGAGATTCAATCTCGCAGACACATGGCCGAGAGTAAAGCATGCAAAAACTGCCAAAAAAAAGATGGAAGTTTTGCCCGGCATTTCTACGCCTTATTCCTGTCAAGTCAAGCCATTTGTATTTTGTCCGAGCACATCAACTCAATATTATCAAAATGAAGAGCATCGGACTACAGGCTGAAAGCTACAAGGCGCGTATTGTGCGCGTTTGTTTTTCCGGCGACAGCTCAGACAATTGGTATTGTGTTTGAGCCAATCAGGGCACGGATTCACAGTTTGAGTTATATTGTTTGAGTAATAATGCCTGCAAAATCAATTTCCGCTGCAAAAATTAGGCATAGTGATCATTTAGGAAGATCACAAATAATTTGTTTCTTCAAACATATAAAAACTATCATAATGATTCAGCAGCAACAACAACAAAACAACAATTGTATGTAGGACAAAAAAACTACAAATAAGAAATATAATTCTACAAACAATAGAATATAACATGGGTCTTTGTTTTAAATGGTTTTTCAATCAGCTTCTTTTTTAGGTAAAACAACTCTTTATGATCTTTACAATATTAATGTTTGCAGTAATTCTAAGAGCAGATGCAAAAATAACTGTGTTTATATATTTTAGCAAGTAGCAACATAAATGACGGTGACCCCCTAACCATTCTACCACTGCAGGACAATATCAGTGGGAGGGGCTATTCCCCCCCCCCCCCCCCCCCCTCCAACCCCCATATTCTAAATTACTAGTAGTGTTTAGCCAAGCCCCCTTCCCCTGTTTTCAATGAATACAATGTAACATTTTGCATTATTCAAATATCAGTTTATTCATACTATTTTCAAAACCATTAAGAGAACTTACAGAGTGGCTTTGATGATTTAGACATTCATGGCATCAAGAACGCATAAGGTTTGTCTTTTTTTCTCCACACTCACAAAATCATAGCCAGGGGTTCCAGACCTCCACTTTCTCTCACTTCTTTCGAAGAAGTAACTCTCTCCTATTTATGGCTTACAAAGTTATATTTTCTAACTGAAAGAAAGTACTATACAATTAAAGAATCAATCTAAATATTTTCTAGCCCTCGCCTAAGACAGTTTCCAAAAAAAAAGACCTAATTCAATTGTATCTGTTGGATATTGATAGGGTGTATACTGACTTAAGCTTAACTTTATCATACAGAAGGAATAGAAGATCTCTTGTAGTTACGCTTAAGACAGTTAAAAAAAACTAAAATTCAACTGTTTTTGCTGGTTATATCGATAGAATGTATACAATTATTACCATGTACTCTCTACAAACACTAGTGACTGATGTTGTCTGGTAAAAGCACCACCTACCAAGTGGTGGGTCTAGGGGGGTCATGGGGGGGGGTGCAAATCACTCTACTAAAGTAATGAAATGCTATAAAAAGAAAGTCAACTTTTGACTCTCACCATTGTTATGTGTTGCATCCCCCCAAATCAATGTGCCCAAAAATCAACCAAACCCTAACCCCCCTCTGAACCAACCTGAATCCATCCCAACTATCATCTGCAAGTGAGATTCTATCATAACAATGGATAACTTTGTCCAGTTCTGCCCGCTATTAAAAGTATACTGTCCTGTATTCCTCACAGAGGCTGAATTACAGACACAGTCTGCACCAGAACAGAACAGCAGACCTCCCCTCTTAGGCAGCATGCCTAGCCTCTCCCCTCTAAGGGAGCTAATTTTTATATGTTTTCAAATTGGAGGTTATCTATGAAGTAGAATTTAAACTGTGGTTATCTAAACTCATGGCCAAGAGGAAATAATCCAGCCAGAAAACATTTTCTCTATTGGTAGGTCTTTCAAATCTGTGATTCTAAAACATCTGAAATTTCTCGAGTCTAATCACCATACCTCATTCAAAACACATAATCATAGTTGTCTGGTCACACGTCATCAACCTGGTCATATGACCATTTAATCTTTTTTCCCTTTCAAATGGGCAGCAAAATTATAAAGCAAATGCTTTCCCATTATTTAATTTTGAGCTGTGAGCCATGTTTGCATTCATGTGACTTCTGGGTCATAGGGCTTCGAAGTCAAGTGAGTCACGGATCAGGTGACCTGTCATGTGACCTATTAATCATGTGACTTTGAATTCATGTGACCTCTGAATCATTTGACCTTGCAGTCAAATGAGCCCTGAATAATTACAGCTGATGTATTATACTGACAAAGCCATCCTTGAATTATTTGACTCCCATTATGTGACCATGATTGATGTTATGCTATCTATTGACAAACAACTTGATGGCTCCACCCCAATCTGCTGTGACAAGGACTTCAGAAGACACAGGGTTCCCACTCTGGTCAGGCTCTACTACTAGCCACGGCACTGGCGCGAATATGGCAGCTGTTACCACGGCGTCATGGGCTGCAAACAAGATAGAAAAGTCAACAAAATAATAATCTTTTTGGAAGATATCATTTTATCTCATATTCATACATTAATTTATGCTCAAGCAATGAAATAGAGTTGTTTTATTGCAAAATAAATATAGAATTATATAACAATTTTTAAGTGAATTTCATTTGTTATTTAAATCCTATTTGCATTGACTTTTTTATTGGTGTATTTGAATTTGTTTTTCTTATCCGAGTAACTACCGTACTGTAACCTTCATTCTACCTGAGAAGCTCTCATAGAATTCATTTTTGTCGCGACGTGAAGATGGGATTCCATGCTGGGTCCTCCAAATGTACACAAAGTGGTCCTCTGAGCCGCAGATCAGGTACTGGCCATCATGGCTACAACACAAATGAGCAGAACATTTTCAAAATTTGAGGCATGAGCACTTAAAGATCTTTTGAGCCACAAATTACGTACTTGAATATTAAAATGTGTTATCATCTTGAAACAAAATCACCCATAGAATACCGTATTTTATGTTATACAACAACACTTGTAAATTACACGCTCTGATTGGTCAAGGGTCCATGTGTTATTAGAGGATTTATGCTTGCATGGTGTCAGTATGCATGTGCGCTCCCCAATACTATAGATAGTAATGTAAGAAAACATTTTCTCTGCTGTTTAAAACAAAAAGATCTCATTTTTATGTGTGTCTGTCCTCTAAAAGATGCACAGATGTGTAACAGCAGGTCATGAACAAAAAAGTATGCAACGAAATGCAGTCTGAGATCTATTTGTTAATTTTAGCAAAAGAAAGGAGCCAGTTTTAATGCAGGATGGATTGAATTTTCACCATCATTCAACAACGAGTGCCTCTGATTCCATTTGCTTTCAATATGGTTATAATCTCTATAGATCTATATCATCAGTTAAATAAATCTCTATAGATCTATTCCTCACCTGAAGCTGGCCTTTATTTGGCTACTTGAATTAGAGCAGCCCTTGTACTTGCAGTATAAAGAGTTATCTTTGAGATCATAAAGGCGTATCCTGGAATCATTCGATGTAATCAAAACTTTTTCTTCCCCAGGCATTGGTTCAATTCCACTGATTTTTCTTCCACGAGATCGTTTATTACGCCCAGATCGAACTTGCCACTGAGTGTGGTATTTCAGACGCTGGAACAATGACAAAAGGAAAAAAAAACAGGTTCAGCATAGGTAGCCGGTTTCAGCCGGTAGCCAGGGGGGTTATGGTGCTACCCTACGTACAGCAGGCCGGTAGCCAGGGGGGGTTATAGTGCTACCCTTCATACAGCAGGCCGGTAGCCAGGGGGGGTTATAGTGCTACCCTATGTACAGCAGGCCGGTAGCCAGGGGGGGTTATAGTGCTACCCTACGTACAGCAGGCCGGTAGCCAGGGGGGGTTATAGTGCTACCCTATGTACAGCAGGCCGGTAGCCAGGGGGGGTTATAGTGCTATTCTACGTACAGCAGGCCGGTAGCCAGGGGGGTTATAGTGCTACCCTATGTACAGCAGGCCGGTAGCCAGGGGGGGTTATAGTGATACCCTACGTACAGCAGGCCGGTAGCCAGGGGGGGTTATAGTGCTACCCTATGTACAGCAGGCCGGTAGCCAGGGGGGGTTATAGTGCTACCCTACGTACAGCAGGCCGGTAGCCAGGGGGGTTATAGTGCTATTCTACGTACAGCAGGCCGGTAGCCAGGGGGGGTTATAGTGCTACCCTATGTACAGCAGGCCGGTAGCCAGGGGGGGTTATAGTGTTACCCTACGTACAGCAGGCCGGTAGCCAGGGGGGGGTTATAGTGCTACCCTACGTACAGCAGGCCGGTAGCCAGGGGGGGTTATAGTGCTACCCTATGGACAGCAGGCCGGTAGCCAGGGGGGGTTATAGTGTTACCCTACGTACAGCAGGCCGGTAGCCAGGGGGGGTTATAGTGCTACCCTATGTACAGCAGGCCGGTAGCCAGGGGGGGTTATAGTGCTACCCTACGTACAGCAGGCCGGTAGCCAGGGGGGGTTATAGTGATACCCGACGTACAGCAGGCCGGTAGCCAGGGGGGGTTATAGTGCTACCCTTTGTACAGCAGGCCGGTAGCCAGGGGGGGTTATAGTGCTACCCTATGTACAGCAGGCCGGTAGCCAGGGGGGGTTATAGTGATACCCTTCATACAGCAGGCCGGTAGCCAGGGGGGGTTATAGTGCTACCCTATGTACAGCAGGCCGGTAGCCAGGGGGGGTTATAGTGATACCCGACGTACAGTAGGCCGGTAGCCAGGGGGGGTTATAGTGCTACCCTACGTACAGTAGGCTGGTTAAGGGGCTGGGAAGGTCCACTTCAATTAATGAAGGAAAATTAGTATCACTGCGAGGTAGAATAAGCTAATATCTAAAATGGTCTACTAAATGGGTAAACAAAATCTGTTGATTAATTTCCCACCAGGAACCTTAATATCCATACAAAAAAAGGCAGTAGTTGTCAATCGTTTATGTAACAAGATCTTTGACCAAGTATTGCTAGGAACTCTAAAACAACCTGATAAAAAGCTGGTGGAAAGGAAAGGTTTTACTAACACCATAGTACATCGTTTTAAATCACTCACCTCTGTTTCATAGAAAATGCATCTACCATCGTAGGTGCCAATGACAGCAAACCTGCCTTGCAAGCAGAAATTAGCCGCAGTGATCAGGTTGCTTCCTGGAATGAGCAAGCCCAGCAAGAATTAGTCAACTCAGTTTAAAGTTGATCAACCCACTGCTTGTTATTGATGAGATTGAACTTTCTCCCACAAACACTTCATATAACCATCTACAACTAAAGGATGTTTTTTTTATCAATGAAATTTGGTTGAAAGCATCTCAGTTACTCATTTTGCCAATAAAAACTGACGCCAAGGCTCAAAATAGTTGTTTTAAAATCATTTGCCTATATGGCATTTTCTATGCTTTATGGGGGGAATCAATATCTAAAAACTAGTAAAATATTATTTTTTTTGCCATGCTTAAATACCTGTGCCTTCAACTTCATTCCACAGTGCAACTTTCTTATCTGGGATATTCCATAATCTTATCTTGCCATCCAATGACCCACTTAGAAAATATCTATCATCCTATAAGATACATATGAAAAAATTATAATAAAAATATGGTATATCCAGGAAATAAAGATGGAGAAGAACTAGGTGGTCTTCGAAGGCTTGGTGGAAGAAATCTTGGTAGGTAAATCAAGGTTGAAGTTGTATTTTTTAGGCCTTTGTGAAAGAATATTGTTTCGCTTACATTTTGAGCATTAGCCCTTTTGCTGTCATTATAACTAAACAACAAGCTAAACATAGCTTACAATAGATAGGCACTTACCCTTGGGTGGAAGACTATTGCTGTTACAAAATCAATATGCTGGAAACAGCATAAGCATTCATTTCTTGAGATATGCCACAGTCTGTGGGAAGGCACATAGATGTTAGATATTATACAATGTAAAAAATAAATACCCTTCACCAAACAGTAATACACACCTTACTGTCTTGTCCATGGAAGAAGACAAGAGGAAATAATTCTGAAACAAAAAAGACTGTCAATAGAGACTTGACCATTGTTTGCTCTACAACCCCTCCCTACCACATCTATGAGAAAGGTTTCACCAGGAAAGTTAATAGTCAGCTCCCACTATCAAAGACACCCTTAGGACTCTGTAATAACAGGATTTGCTTTTCAGTAATCTCCTTAGACCAGGAGAGGTCTAGCCCATCATGTGCGTGACCACAATACTGTATGTTACCCCTCTAATCATAGCCACGCCTACCCCATCTCCAACATGTACGATTCATAGGAGTTACCTTAGACCAGGAGAGGTCTAGCACATCCCCCGTATGTCCACAGTATGTACAAAATGGCTTTTTCATGAATGGACCAGTGTCCTCTTCTTCCTCCTGTACAAGTAAAAAATCTACCTCAAAAAACATACTCAATAACATTTGCCATCAACAACATCATCACCCCCAGGTAGCTACTCAGACATCAGTCTATCAGCATGACTAGGGGGTGTGGTCGTGGTATAAAAATAATTTTTGTGGACTAGAATACATCATTAAGGTACCTTTTTGGGGGAGGGGTCAGTATTTTAACTAGTGCCACTAGAATAAAAGCTTTTTAGTAAACAGGAAGCAGAGCTGGTTGCATTTCAATTCCAACATAGTTAAGTCATTATCATTGTTCACTTGAACAAGTCAAGTATTTGGGGGGGGGGGGGGGGGGGTGGCTGGTCATTATTAGCCTTTAGGGGCTCTCCTGGCCCCTGTAATGTTTATTTATGGAATTTTAGGTGAGCTTCATTCACCTTTTTGCTTGGGGATGCTTGATCCTCAGTTTTACCATCTTCTTGAGCATCCTCTGTATCATGTTTGGGTGTTTTCTCTAGATCCTCCTCAGAGTTTGTTTGAGATGATGTGCCTATTGAGATAATATTCAAATCATTTCTAAATTTTCTGCTGCCATTAAATGAGGGCATAAAAAAACAGTCAGCATGAACCATCGCCATTCTGTGCGATTTCCAAGGTAAAACTGGGAAAAAACTCCCCTAATTTGTCAGAATAGGGCTCTTATGTTACTAACATTATCAAAAAATGTTTAATTTAAAACCTGACAAGAAGGTACAAACACAGAGACATCTGCTGCGTGGCTAAGGCCTGGCTAAACATGCAAACATCTTTGTCAAACATTGAAATTGAACACTCACACAAGCATTTTCATGAGCTGGAGCTAAACACTATATATTTTTCACCTGCAGGCTTGGAGTATTTTGTCCTCATCTCCTCGAAGGATTCTTGGCATTCTTTCAACACCCAAACCCTCTGAATGCAGAAAAATAACCAGGCAATAATTACTCTACTGCTACCCAAACCCTCCAAATGCAGAAAAATACAGTAACCATATAGTATCCAATATGGCCAAGCACAACTGGCACAGAAAGTGGATAAAGAGAGAAAGGGTTGGTGGATATCCACCATCCTTTTGAGTTAAAAAAAGTAAAGTCAGTCTTGTGAACCTATTTTAAATAAGGTCGCCTTCGAGAATCCATGGATTGTACCCCAACAGTGGTTAATATAAACATATAAACGATAATAATGAGAGGGTGAGAACATCCTCTGTTGCAATATGAAGGAGGAGGCATTGAACGTAGTTGTGTACTCTTTTGCAATAACCCCTATCACCTACTCACCACCATATGGTCTTGTCCAGCTGTTGCCTAAAACACAACAAAATTAAAAAAATTAGGTGCTACTAGACTACCACCCGCTTCCACCCCTTCCACACCCTAGACTATGACCCACCCTCCATCCCTTCCACACCCTAGACTACCACCCGCGCTCCACCCCTTCCACACCCTAGACTACCACCCACCCTCTATCAATTTCACACCCTAGACTACCACCCACCCTCTATCAATTTCACACCCTAGGCTACCACCCACCCTCCACCCCTTCCACACCCTAGACTACCACCCACCCTCTATCAATTTCACACCCTAGACTACCACCCACCCTCTATCAATTTCACACCTTAGACTTCCATCCGTCATCCACCCTTCCCACACCCCAAACTACCCTGCCCTCAACCCCTTCCACACTCCAAACTACCACCCACCCTTCATCAATTCCACACCCTAGACGACCACCCGCCATCCATCCTTTCCACACCTTAGACTAACACCCGCCCTCCACCCCTTCCACACCTCAGACTACCCTGCCCTCCACCCCTTCCACACTCCAAACTACTACCCGCCCTCCACCCCTTCCACACCTTAGACTTCTGTTGTGGTTTGAAATGCTTCTTGGTTTGAAATTGTTAAAACCAGTTTGAAAAAATTCAAACCAAGAAGCATTTCAAACCACAACAAATGTGGCATGGTTTGAATTTTTTTCAAACTGGTTTTAACAATTTCAAACCAAGAAGCATTTCAAACCACAACACTTCCATCTGCCCTCCACCCCTTAAACACCCTAGACTACCACCCACCCTCCATCCCTTCCACACCCTAGACTACCACCCGCCCCCTATCAATTCCACACCCTAGACGACCACCCGCCTTCCACCCCTTCCACACCTTAGACTTCCATCTGCCCTCCACCCCTCCCACACCCTAGACTACCACCCACCCTCCATCCCTTACACACCCTAGACTACCACCCGCCCTCCACCCCTTCCACACCCCACACTAACCTGCCCTCTACCCCTTCCAAACTCCAAACTACTACCCGCACTCCACCCTTCCACACCCTAGGCTACTACCCGCCCTCCACCCCTTCCACACCCTAGGCTACCACCCGCCCTCCACCCCTTCCACACCCTAGGCTACTACCCGCCCTCCACCCCTTCCACACCCTAGCCTAACACCCGCCCTCCACCCCTTCCACACCCTAGACTGCCACCCGCCCTTCACCCCTTCCACACTCCAAACTACCACCCACCCTTCATCAATTCCACACCCTAGACGACCACCCGCCATCCATCCTTTCCACACCTTAGACTACCACCCGCCCTCCACCCCTTCCATACCCCACACTAACCTGCCCTCTACCCCTTCCACACTCCAAACTACTGCCCGCACTCCACCCTTCCACACCCTAGGCTACTACCCGCCCTCCACCCCTTCCACACCCTAGCCTAACACCCGCCCTCCACCCCTTCCACACCCTAGACTGCCACCCGCCCTCCACCCCTTCCACACCCTAGACTACCACCCCCCCTCCACCCCTTCCACACCCTAGACTATCTTGTGAACAACATACCATAAGCCTGCCACAGACAGAAAACTTAATAGTCCACACAGCTCCCTGGAGATAGAAAATGCAGGCATCAACATAGTGTAATAAAAAAAGGAGAAAACATAAAAATTATAATATGTCTCATCCCACTGATTCCTGGCTTTGACATAAGTACTTGGGGACATGCCTTACCCTAACACACCCACTGACAAGTAATTTTAAAAGTTTAGTAAGCCATGATGAGTTCTTTTCTCTGCCATACCACCTCTTAAATTAATGTAGGGGTATAGAGCCTCTTGTGGGCTTACAGACAACTGAGGAAGCAACGCACTCCCACTGCAGCTTGACTGCTGGACATGGTCAATTAGGAAGCAACGCACTCTCACTGCAGCTTGACTGCTGGACATGGTCAATTAGGAAGTAATGAACTCTCACTGCAGCTTGACTGCTGTACATGGTCAATTAGGAAGCAATGCACTCTCACTGCAGCTTGACTGCTGGACATGGTCAATTAGGAAGCAACGCACTCTCACTGCAGCTTGACTGCTGGACATGGTCAATTAAGAAGCAACGCACTCTCACTGTAGCTTGACTGCTGACATGGTCAATTAGGAAGCAATGAACTCTCACTGCAGCTTGACTGCTGGACATGGTCAATTAGGAAGCAACGCACTCTCACTGCAGCTGAATGCTGGACATGGTCAATTAGAAGGCACTTTAGGTTGCTGCCATATAATTCATGTCTGACCACAAAAACTGCTATAGGGAGGAAAACCTCACAAAAAGCACAGACAAACCAACACAATACACGTCATAACAAGGAATCAAATCCAGAACCTATTAGTGAAAGGCACAGGCATCTCAAAAGGACGCTCTGTCAAAAGCGCCACCCAGCCTCTAATATGAATGGCTTATATTGTTCAACCCAGCCTCTAATATGAAAGGCTTATATTGTGCAATGCAGCCTCTAATATAAATGGCTTATATCGTGCAACCCAGCCCCTAAAATGAATGGCTTATATTGTGCAACCCAGCCTCTAATATGAATGGCTTATATTGTGCAACTCAGCCTCTAATATGAATGGCTTATATTGTTCAACCCAGCCTCTAATATGAAAGGCTTATATTGTGCAATGCAGCCTCTAATATAAATGGCTTATATTGTTCAACCCAGCCCCTAAAATGAATGGCTTATATTGTGCAACCAAGCCTCTAATATGAATGGCTTATATTGTGCAACCCAGCCTCTAATATGAATGGCTTATATTGTTCAACCCAGTCTCTAATGAATGGCTTATATTGTGCAACCCAGCCTCTAATATAAATGGCTTATATTGTGCAACCCAGCCTCTAATATGAATGGCTGATATTGGGCAACCCAGCCTCTAATATGCATGGCTTATATTGTGCAACCCAGCCTCTAATATGCATGGCTTATATTGTGCATCACTCACCACATGTTCCCCACTCAGGTCCTGTAACAACTTGAGTTTCTCAAACTCCACAGGGCCCTTGCCATGGGCAGACTTTATCTACAAAACAAACAGTCTAAATAAATAACAGAGATACAAAAAACAGTCTAAACAAATAACAGATTGAAAAAACAGTCAAAATAAATAACAGATCTAAAAATAAATATTGTCTCAACAGGCAAAATCTGATTATGTTCGAGGAATGTGCCAGGTCAAACATTATAACATTGCTTTTTTGACGTGATAGTAACATAGTTTACTTGATACACTCTCTTCAATGCAGCAGGCACTATGCATGTAGCCAGGATTTGGTGGGAGAGGTAAATTTTTTCAATACATAATAACATTTTTTGGCAATCAAGGGGCAATCAAGGGGGCATGCATGACACATGCCTGACCAATTCAAAACCTTTTAAAACAATCTGACCACAAGAGCTATGAAGAGTTCGAAATATAGAGACAGCGTCTGATGTGGGAATCAATTGTCACCAGTGCTGTATGGTATCAAAATTTGTTTTCCTAGGATACCACTCCTGACCACACCTTGATGAATGGGACAGAAGGAGTCTCCTGAGAAGCTCCATCTTCATCACTAGAAGAACTCTCTTCACTGCGAACAGCTGTAATAAGAACACAAATGGTTATTCAATAGTTTTCTATTTAGCAACTAAGATAAACTCTTCATAAAAGGCCTGGTATAAGTGGGGGTCTTGCAAACAACAGAGAGATAAAACAAAACAAACCATCAAAATAATGTTATACATGTATGTAGGTAGTGTTTATTAGTTTATAATGTGCTCAAATGTCATTGTAAAGGACATTTCCTCAGACAACAATTGTTGGTAAATCATTGTAGGGTTTAGGTGCTAATAAATGCTATTGATCTCTTTCTTTATTTTGTGTGTGGTGACTTTTTGTTTGATTGTTGTCATTGTTGATATGCTGTAAGATTTCCCTTTATAAGAATGGTTGGCATAGGACGGCCTTCATTTGAACAGTGCTTACATTCCTTGCCCTCCTTGATTGTCATGTCCTTCATCTTTTTCTCAACTTTCATCTTGTTGACTGTCCTACCTAAGAACTTCTTCAGCTTTTTCCTGATACAAAAATGGTAAAGTAAGACAATTTATACTCCACCTTACAATTTTAATAATCATTTTTATCAATTCAGATGTCCTAAGACGCACTTATAAAACACTACCCTCACCTCAGATTCTTTTGTTTTCTGAGAGATGATTACTAGCGAAATTTCCTTGAAAACAATAGATGGTTCTAAATTTCCCTCATACATTATTAATGAGGGAGATTAAGTTTCTAAATTTCCCTCACACATTAATAATGAGGAAAATTTACAAAAAGACAAAAAAATCTTTCGTCTTCTAAATTTCCCCCTACATCAGTGCATAAGAGAAATTTAGAACCAAGATCATTGTCTTCTAGTTTCCACCAGGGAAATAAATAGAAGGCAGCTTGCTGATTAATGCAGAAAAATAATATTTCATCTTGTGATACCTAAACAATGTTAAACTAGATCCATGTAAGATGATTTTGATTGCTATACACATGTGTGCTAATGACGTCAAAGAACTAAACTGTCAATAAGTAGGCAACTATGTAAATCAACTATGTTTGGTTTGAAAATTGTAAGTGAAAATGTGTGGTCTCTAGAGGGATAAAAAGAACAATGCATATGCAATGCCCTGATCCATTAAACCATGTTCACTAATCCAACCTAATATTACTCGTAGTCACAATTTTATTTCCTTGGTGATCATGGTCAGCCTGCAGCGTCGGGACTTCAACTAATCATCCCTCGGTTGCGGGGACATTTAAACACTAAATTCCCCTTGTGTCATGCTATAACTTATAATAATCTTCTGCCATTTTGCTGTTGTGTAAGAAGAGTAAAGAAATGCTTTTTTAAATAACTGTTATATATAAATGCTAACTTCTCTCATCCTTTGTCACTATCACTATTCTTGGGAATAACTCTTACGTCTTTTTCTTGACTTTACGACCAACCTCAATGCCATCTTCAGCATCAATTGTAGACAAATTTGAGTTGCTGCAAAGTAGAGTTTATGTTTTAACATTCCCTCATAGGATTTTATGAGCCCCCCCTTAAAGCTTGCCTTTAATATATAAAGGATAACCGCATAAAAAATCTGGTTTTCAAGTCCCTTACAGTGTTATGAAAACTACTATCGAGACTCACTTTACATTAGGGATTTCCTATTCCTAAATCAGGTGTATCAACAAGTCCAGTTTATATGAGTTCTTCTGTATCCAAACTGATGATAAAGCTACGGTATTTGTTGGTTGGGTAACCACTAATGTTAAATTGAGAAGAAATGAAATAGGGGTGGATCAAGTCAGGGGTGGATCAGGTCAGGGGTAGATCAAGTCAGGGGTGGATCAAGTCAGGGGTGGATCAGGTCAGGGGTGGATCAAGTCAGGGGTGGATCATGTCAGGGGTGGATCATGTCAGGGGTGGCTCAGGTCAGGGGTAGATCAAGTCAGGGGTACTGTAGGCTAGGTTAAGCTTTATGGGGCCTATACCCTGGCCGAGCAGTGCAGTACCATGCAACTGCAAACACACTCAGAAGTGTATAAATGACGTAACAGATAGGGATTGGGTGAGTAAGTGTGTATTAAATTTTGGGCTCTGGCAGACCCAACCCTCTACGCTTTTATATTCATAGCTGAGCACACACCTGTGGTACTCTGAGGTGAGTCGCATGATGTGTAAAGCAAGCGGATTAGTGCCCTTTGGAAGCCGTTCCTCAGCAAGACTAAGTGGAATACTTTCTCCCGTATCCAGGTTCTTCACCAACACTTGCTCAAGAATTTCCTTAACCAAAAAAACACATTTAATCACACATTTTGTCATAACAAAGCCTTCAACTTTACAGAGAAGCTCAAGCTCTGCTTACACTGGGCACTGATTAAAAGTGATTTGACTTATTACAAAAATCTGAAACAAAGTTCTTTATTGTGGTGGACATCTGAACATATTTACCCTTTTTATTCTTTTGGCAAAAACGCATAAATGCATCAATAAATACATTTCTGGGGAGACTTCAAGTCACGGATACTTACAATGTCAGAAAGTGGCCGTCCTGAAGCTGATCTGACGCGCACAAGCTCACCATGTTGAAAAGAATGGATGCTTCCAACAGAAGCAGAAGAACCTGACTTGCGCATGATTGGACCATTAGATGCATTACTTGATAAACTCATGAAACTATCTGACTTATTACCACTGCTCCCCAGTGAAGTAACGGAGTGTGATTTTAAGCGGGAGTCTAACGTAAGGGCAGGAATGACCTCTGTGGAGCTTGCTTTTGCTAAAATTTCCTTCATTTCCTGAGATTTGTAGTCCAGTTGAATGCTAGGATCTGCAGGATTGTTGATAGAACTAGCAGGTTGGATAACAGAGCCCACAGCAGTTTTAATTGTTCCATTATCAGTACATTTTGCACCAGCAACTAACACTGTTTGTTTGTCTGTGTCGTTAGAGATTAAGGCAACAGCCACACCTAAAGCACCCTCGGACTCCTTAGAGGGTGCTGCTAACACTGCAGCAACGGTTTGCGAGGGATCTTGCTGTGTTGAGGCTGCCGGCCCATCAACTTTATCCTCAACTTGTCCAGCGGACTTTTTCTTTCGCTTCCTCCTGGGCGGAGCAACAGGGGGAGGTGGATCACCTACTGTATTTTTTACTACTTCAGTGCTCTGAGGCTCATTTGGTAAACTAGTATTACTAACAACTGGGAGACAAACAGGGGGGACATCTGCAGGGGGTGAGGTCAGTGGGGCTGGTTCTGCTTGGTAAGAAGAGTTTTTTTCACCTCCACTTGTAGCTCCACAGTCTTGATTAGATTCAGCATTGTCTGATTGGGTTGATTGGGTATCACAAGAAATCTCTAATGAGTCTGAAGTTGGGACTATGACATCACTTATATGAGTACTTGGTCTGTCCAAGTCTTTGTTTTTTATCACTTCACTATCTGTCTTTAGCAGGAGTTCTTTAACTGGTGACTAAAATAAAAATACCTCATTTATTATTCAAATCACAATATAGTTTACTTAAATATATACTATTGTTAACACAAACATTCATATTGTAACAGAATAATCTAATTGTATTTTTTTTTTTTGCTCGACTTTAGATTATAATCAAACATGTAAAATTCTGTCAAAAGCATTTTCCAGTGTTTATCGCAGTAGCATGACAGGGTGTCTAGGGATCATATATTCCTTGTTTTTGCCATAAAAACCTTGCCTTGGATTTTTTGGGGTGTCAAGAGCTTAGGGGGCTTTTAAGATATTTTACCCAGCGGCCTGGGTAAGAAATATATTTTGTATTCAACTCATGAAAAAGTGCTGCTTGGTTGTTGTGAACCAAGTAATTTGATATGTGCTGAATATTCTGGAGTTTGGAGAAGTTGAGTTTTTCTATACTTAGTATTTTTGGTAGTACAATATTTTGGGGTCTGCCCCCCCCCCCCCCCCCCTTCCTCCTAGTGACTGATCATAGCAGACCTTTTCCCATCCCCCTGGGGTTTTGTGGTAGCTTAACACACCTATGATTTAAAATACTTAGCACCCTCTATACAACAACACTAAAAAATCAGCACAAATTCAATAAATCAAACAACGCTCCCTTCAATAATTCAATACAAGACAATGCCATAAGATGATAAGTATTCTATTGTGAGCCTTGTTTGATTTGTTTTTGAAGTGCTTATTGTTTCAGGAAGCTTATAAGTGTTTGGTATGGATTTAAAATTAAACATACCAAAGTGCAAGTTGTTCAAATTTAAGGTATGTAATAAATATAAAAAATGGCTTAGTTTTATAATTGGCTATTGCGCATTATTCAGATTGATAACATAGATTATGACGGTGGTCATGGTTTCTTTTTATCAACTCTTTTGGAGGACAGAAATTATACAATTATTCAATTCAAAATCACATACTACGATATAAACAATAATTCCTCATATTTACCTCAATATTCATGTCTCCCTTTGGCGTCCCAAAACTGAAAAATTAATAATACTTTCGTGAATTGTTTTTCTTTCAGGTACACAACGAGTTTGGATCTTTGGATTATTGTTTATATAATACTAGAATTTCTTTCGTGGGCGTTATTTTCATTTTTTTTTAGTCTTAAAATGCAACAAAGGCACAGGTGAAATGTGACACATGGGGTGATTTCAGGCAGTGGTCAAGTGGGATGGAATAAAAAAAGTCCCAGGTAGAACATCGTACCTGCTGTCACAGTGCGAATCGGGGGCATCATAGAACTCCCCCTCGGAATCGCTGTCAGACGCCATGACGTGACAAAACGCGCAGAACACACAACCAGCAGACACGCGCTATCAATAAAATACTCCAAAATGCGCAGTCCTCATTCTAAGGAGATCTGCGATTCATTGTTTCTCGTCTTTGTGATTCTCGATCGAAAGCAAGACCGCCATTTTGTTAGACATCGCCTCGTCATTACCCACAATCCATTGTAATTGCAAATAACAAGTAGCATGATTGGTATATTGCAGACAATAGATAACTCTAGACCAATTAGATTCGTGTTTAGTGTAGATTTGTTTGTAATCAATTTCTGGTCGTGACAAGAACGTAAGGGGCCGTACTATTTTCAGCTTCCATTCCTCATATCAAGACATTAATATGTCTACAATAGAAAGGTAAGCTTATAACCAAATATTTGGCTTCTCTACCGATTCAATTTCTATTCTAAATCGGTCGTTTTTGGTGAGTATGAATGAAAACAAATTTGACACACAACATCCTGATCAGCTTTTTGAACGGCGATGGAGGTAATGCGGAACTAGTGATCGCTTGCTAACTTGGCAATATTGGGCCTTTGCTAAGAGTTACAGGATTAGATTGAATTAGATTATGTAATATTTATACCATTTAGAGCAGTAAATGATTAAAATCTAATGTAGCCACGTCGAAATCACATGAATCGATAGAACTTACATGTATCACATGTAGTGCTGAAAAGAACTGAAGGTACACAACGAATCGTGTTGATCTGCACAAAGTATGTCTATTGAGAATATTTTTCTTCCTGACATTTCTCAGAGGTTCAGTATTATTGCATAGTCGTTTGCCCATATTGCGATTTTAAACCTGTTTTTTATTTTGTTATAAAATGTAAGCAAGGGCATATTAGTATGTCAAGTCATCTGGATTATGTGTCACAGCATTTTGGTGAAGCAGGCTAGCTTTAGATGTGAGCGCACAAATGAGCCAATCAGCTGTGTTGATGTTGGTTGCACATGCAAATGATGTTAGGCTGCACAGACATAATGCATATAATAGAGTACAGATTATCACTGAAATAGCTCAGCTAATCAGGAATACAGTACAGTATAAAATTTATTATTTTGGAATAAAAACTCTCCATTAAAAAATAATAATTGCAGGTTCACACCCCATTACCATCGAATAAACACCTCCCCTCTCCCATTAGCCAATTAACCAGATCAGCTCTTGATTATTGAGTTCTTCTTTTAAAGTCCAGTTGATGAGTATGGTTTCCACCGACCAGACGACTTTGATTACAAAACCTACAGCGAATTTATGTCATCTTACATACGTATCCTGGCACATAGAGCTACTCGATGGGGCAGTGTATTAAAGGGTTCTTCAAAAGTTAAAAAGTCTAGAAAAAGTAAGTGTGGATGCATGGAAATGAAAATGAATGTAAATTTACACTATGAGACATAATCAATTGCACTTCACATGTGACAGACTTTACTCATCGGTATGTAGATACAGACTGATTCTCATATTTTACAACCATGAGTGAGAGCTAGTACTGTCACTGAAGATTGGACAACTTTTCTTTTACCAATACAAGAAAAAAGTGCAGTTAGAGATGGGACCACAAGCCTGATGTTCTTATCTAAAAAGTGGAAGGATTCCTAGTTCCTATGTGTAGCCAATTTCCCACACCTTTGTGAGAGAAAAAAAAGTCCATATCAATGAGCTACTGTATTGTGTCACTATATTCTATTTTCCTGACTTGCAGTGTAGCTTGAAAGTGATTGTTTTGTCTTTCAGTCAAGAGATTTGTTAGGAAAGGAGTGCCTTCAAGTCATAGAGCACAGGTGAGTGTTACTACAATTGGAAGCTATTGTCTGACTCCTGACTGACTTTGTATGTCTGTCCATCTCTCTGTAGACATTTGTCTGTTTTTTTTTCTTGACTCTTTAATTTTCGGTTCATATACATTTTTATATTCTTGAATTTTGATGTCTGTCATTTTTTCCCTATTAGTTTGTAATGACAGTAAATAAGTGTGCATCAATCATTTCAAGTATCTTATTCAATTCCTTTCTGCTATCTATCAACAAGTGTGTATAATGTTTAGGTTTTTCAACAGTGTGTAATATGTATTTCCTTGTATTTAGGTATGGATGGATATAAGTGGGGCCCGGAAGAGAATGAAGAAGCTTCCGGGATACTATCAATCACTGTTAGAATCTGAGTTGGATGATATTGTGAGGAACAGTATATTAACAGGTGAGCTTGGCTTGACTTAGGGTGCCTAACAATGAAAGACAGAAATAGGGAAAGCACACATGTATCAGGCACCTACCCAGGATTGGCTGAGGGGAGTGCACAGTTATAGGTAACATATTGAAAAAGCACAGCATTTAAATATCCCAAGAGAAATGACCCACTTTTTGACCACCAAGGGGGGTCCGCATGCACCTTGTGCACCCCCCTGTAAACGCCCTTGTGTATGTTTACACACCACACATTTAAGGGGGCTGGAGGGCTGTAACCCCTCTACAAAACTGATATTACTTTGTTATTTAGCCCCCTCTATCACTGCACAGGCAATGGGGCTGGCTATGCCACAATCATTTGTAGCTCATTTCATGCTTGTTTAAGACAGGCTTAAAGGCAAACCCTTCATCAATACCTAAGAATACCTAACTGTTTTCTTTTGCAGTTGTACCTGCAGCTGACGCATTCATGTTTGTTGTATTCACAGATATTGACAGGACCTTTCCAGAAAATATCTACTTTGGTTCCTCATCTGATAGCCTTAAACAGAAATTAAAGAACATTTTAGTTGCTTATGCAGTTCACAATCCTAAGATTGGCTACTGTCAGGTAGGAACATTCAATACAGAACAGATTCTACCACACATCCTGTCAGGTTGGAACATTCAACACAGAACAGATTCTCCCACACATCCTCCCCTGATACATCACAATCCTAAGATTGGCTACTGTCAGGTAGGAACATCCAACACAGAACAGATTCTCCCACACATCCTCCCCTGATACATAAGAAGTGGACACAGCTGTTTTTTTTGTTTTTTTTAATGCCACTACCTTTGTCATCACTATCACAGGGGTTGAATTACATAGCTGGTCTACTTCTGCTCATAATCAAGACAGAGGAGCCTGCCTTCTGGTTACTGGAAGCTATGATGATGAAGAGGCTACCAGGTATTTAGATGCATGATCTCTGTTGTTTTTATGGACTGGGGGTCATATTTTTAAGGTTTGTAAATACCTAGTAAAGAATCTTATCTCAAATCACAACACCATTGTTCCTATCCCCAGGTGCCATTGCATATTATTCTTCAATCCCTTATGCAAATAAATATGAAACCCTTTCACCATCCTATTTGTGATTCTCTAGATTATTACGCCAAAGATATGATGGGTCTGCAGGTGGAACAAGAGGTCCTCTCGGAACTTGTCAAGTGAGTTTTCATCTAAGTAACTTATCTAACCCCAACCCTCTCTCTGGGACTGTTCCTTATGTTCAATGAAGGTAGCTGGTTGAGGAATTATTCAAGTTCACCCTCCCTTCAGGGCCATTAAATTTCATTTATTTATTTGAAAAATTTTTATACCAAAGCTCATCAAGTACTCAGACTTTTTGTGTATCACATTTGAACACACAATATGTACTGAAGTCATATTTATTCATTTCAGAATTAAGCTACCAACCCTTCACCATCACATCGAGTCTATCGGTCTATCCTACAGCATATTCTCTACTAAGTGGTTTATCTGCCTTTATATTGACGTCCTACCTGTTGAGGTAAATATACCTTTTGCAAAGCCATGCATTTTGGTGCTCCAGTACAACTTACCATTTTCAGCCCATGCAAAACTGTCTCTCATCACAGCATCTTCAGCCGCGTAGCATTTTCTTCTGTGTTTTAGATAATGTCTCATACATTTTCTGTATTTTTGGCTACTGAAAAGGGGGGGCCAGGCCCGGGCACCCTAGCACCCCCCCCTGGCTAGGCCCCTGATCTTATTCACTCTTGCAAAGCTACAGCTACAGTTGGTGCAGAAGGGACGAATTTCAGTATCCAGGGTTTTAAGCTGGAGGGTTTGTTAAGCTTATTAGCAGATCTTTTTTCTTTCTAGTATCTCGTCCATGTTAGGTATATGGCTACCACCTGACACATATTTTGTCAAGGAAACACATTTCAATCAAATCTTTGTAAGGCTAATTTTCTTGTTTTATTTAGACGGTTCTTCGGATATGGGACAGCCTGTTTTATGAAGGCTCCAAGATCTTGTTAAGAGTGGCTATCACTCTGTTAGCCCTTCACCAAGACAAACTGCTCGCCGCAAAAGACTTTCCTCAGCTCTGCAATGTCATGAAGGTAGGTTGTCGCATACTCAGAACAGTGCTTATTTAGGTGTACCAGTCAGAGTGATCTATTGGTGGCTACCTTTGATAAATTATGAATGGTGATACTGTAAGATAAAAATTTCAGTAAAGACTGCTAAGCAGACTACTTTAGAATGTCTGATGATTAAAGCAAACTAGATAGACGAAAAAAGAACAGCTGCTGTAACAGGTTTTTTGATAGCTCTATCGCGGTTGTGTATACATTACTGACGGAAAGTAATACAAACAAAATTAGCCAAAGTTCGCTGAATTACGGCCTTTTGTTCTCAATCCGAAATTTCAGATGTTTTCGCCGAAGTTCGGTTACGGTATTTTCGGCAGTTTAAGCGAGCCGAAATTTGAGCTTCCAGAGTTTGGCGAAGATTTAGGACTATTGTTTTCGATGTTGGTTTGTTATCTGTACATGGTATTTAGGCGCGCACACAGGTGTGCGCAGTAATAGGTATCATATGGAAAAAGCATAGTATTTGAAGATTTCTTAATGAGAAATGAATCACTTTTTGGTCGCCAAGGGGGGGGTGCGCGTGCACCCCCTGTGTACGCGCCTGGTACTTTCCTTAGAAGAACAGACACATGCGATCATCGAACAACACATGATTTGCTCTCAGGTAAATTCAACTTTAAGGTAATTCCCTTGAATTGCACTGCGCACCTCTTCTGTGCATATTGGCGCGCGCTGTTGTTCGAATTTTCCGGTATTAAATGTGCGCGCGCCACAGTTGTACAAGAAAACACAGCAAAAGGCGCGCGTTTTTTACTTAAAATCGCTTTGACAGAAAAACGAAGTCGGTTACCCCTATTTTTTATTTGCTCAAATAGTTAAACATATACGGAATAGTGATATACTGAAAAAAGAAAAAAAGTTGGGTTGTAGAAGTTTTGTTATTTCTCTTAAAAGCCGTAAAAATACATCAAAATAGCGCTTTTTACCGGCGAAAACAATGTCTTTTTGTGCGATCTCTTAAAATGTGATTTGTTTTGAACATTAGCTACTACAGGTTATTGTTTAGGAGATCGGATCTTGGCAGCTCGACAAACAGAACTTAATTTTCTAAAGACTATAGGCACTCTTTTTGAAAACTAAGAGTTGGGATTTTTCCTTGCGCGATCATTAAAAACGCGTCAACTCTACGCCCCTCTGTTGTGAAAACGAGGTTGGTACCCCCATTTTTTTATTACATTTTTTGAAAGCCTTACTACAATTTTGTTTATGCCAAGTTTTAAAAAATTCTGGGTTGTAGAACTATTTCAAGGGAATTACCTTAAGAACTGCCCAAACTCAACTAAAAATTAGACGTTCTTATAAAAGAAGATTGTATGCAAACCACACGCCCTATGGAAGGAACTGTACGTGAACAGTAAATGCGCAAAAAAAACGGGCCCCACACTTTGTACAAAAAAAGGTTGATTTAAAGTTATATTATTTACATGAGCTTTGTGATTTTTTGCAGGACATTACTACTACACCGTCCACAATGGATTGCCATTCATTTATGACGGTAACTTTGTTTGTTATGTTATGTTATGTTATGTTATGTTATGTTATGTTATGTTATGTTATGTTATGTTATGTTATGTTATGTTATGTTATGTTATGTTATGTTATGTTATGTTATGGTATGTTATGTTATGTTATGTTATGTTATGTTATGTTATGTTATGTTATGTTATGTTATGTTATGTCATGGATTGCCATTCATTTATGACGGTAACTTAGAGTTTGTTATGTTATGTTATGTTATGTTATGTTATGTTATGTTATGTTATGTTATGTTATAGATTGCCATTTATTTATGACGGTAACTTAGAGTTTGTTATGTTATGTTATGTTATGTTATGTTATGTTATGTTATGTTATGTTATGTTATGTTATGTTATGTTATGTTATGTTATGTTATGTTATGTTATGTTATGGATTGCCATTCATTTATGACGGTAACTTAGAGTTTGTTATGTTATGTTATGTTATGTTATGTTATGTTATGTTATGTTATGTTATGTTATGTTATGTTATGTTATGTAATGGATTGCCATTCATTTATGACGGTAACTTAGAGTTTGTTATGTTATGTTATGTTATGTTATGGATTGCCATTCATTTATGACGGTAACTTAGAGTTTGTTATGTTATGTTATGTTATGTTATGTTATGTTATGTTATGTTATGTTATGTTATGTTATGTTATGTTATGTTATGTTATGTTATGTTATGGATTGCCATTCATTTATGACGGTAACTTAAGAGTTTGTTATGTTATGTTATGTTATGTTATGTTATGTTATGGATTGCCATTAATTTATGACGGTAACTTAGAGTTTGTTATGTTATGTTATGTTATGTTATGTTATGTTATGTTATGTTATGTTATGTTATGTTATGTTATGTTATGTTATGGATTGCCATTCATTTATGACGGTAACTTAGAGTTTGTTATGTTATGTTATGTTATGTTATGTTATGTTATGTTATGTTATGTTATGTTATGGATTGCCATTCATTTATGACGGTAACTTAGAGTTTGTTATGTTATGTTATGTTATGTTATGTTATGTTATGTTATGTTATGTTATGTTATGTTATGTTATGTTATGTTATGGATTGCCATTCATTTATGACGGTAACTTAGAGTTTGTTATGTTATGTTATGTTATGTTATGTTATGTTATGTTATGTTATGTTATGTTATGTTATGTTATGTTATGTTATGTTATGTAATGGATTGCCATTCATTTATGACGGTAACTTAGAGTTTGTTATGTTATGTTATGTTATGTTATGGATTGCCATTCATTTATGACGGTAACTTAGAGTTTGTTATGTTATGTTATGTTATGTTATGTTATGTTATGTTATGTTATGTTATGTTATGTTATGTTATGTTATGGATTGCCATTCATTTATGACGGTAACTTAAGAGTTTGTTATGTTATGTTATGTTATGTTATGTTATGTTATGGATTGCCATTAATTTATGACGGTAACTTAGAGTTTGTTATGTTATGTTATGTTATGTTATGTTATGTTATGTTATGTTATGTTATGTTATGTTATGTTATGTTATGTTATGTTATGGATTGCCATTCATTTATGACGGTAACTTAGAGTTTGTTATGTTATGTTATGTTATGTTATGTTATGTTATGTTATGTTATGTTATGTTATGTTATGGATTGCCATTCATTTATGACGGTAACTTAGAGTTTGTTATGTTATGTTATGTTATGTTATGTTATGTTATGTTATGTTATGTTATGTTATGTTATGTTATGTTATGTTATGTTATGTTATGTTATGTTATGTTATGTTATGTTATGGATTGCCATTCATTTATGACGGTAACTTGAGAGTTTGTTATGTTATGTTATGTTAACTGATACCGGAGCCATATCAATTGTATTGATTGATACGATTTTGTAGAACTGTTTTGAGCTCCCCGGGTCATTACCAAGGCGTCTGGTGAGCAGATTGAGAAGAGAAGCACACGAACGACTGAAGCCTGGGGAAGGGCAGAATGGGAAGTGATCACGTGAACCTGCGACGAATTACCGAGGCGGCACGTGGTTTAATCACGTGTTAAAACCAAGAAATGATTGCGTGAGCTTGGATCAACTGCTAAGAGATATTTTTACGAGTGCATTCCTGATCACGTTTAGCAAATTGTCAACTTCGGTACATGTTGGTGCATCACGTGATAATGGAAAGAGCAATTGGTGCATCACGTGACCATGGTACTCAGTCTCCCGCCCAGCCGTCCTTAGTGTGAAACTGAGCTCCCCCCCCCCCCCCCCTCCCATCTCCTCCCCAAATGATAGAGACTCACTCACCCTAAGGGCGGCTATGCAGGAGACTGGGACTTACCTGTCCCATAATACAGGCATTATTATGCACCCCGAACATTTCAATATTACGAGCTACATTCTACTCAATTTTACTATTTTATTCATTGATTTTATCCATGCTATGATTTTATTCCAATCGCTTATGTAAATATTTTGAAGGGTTGATCTTAGGTAATTAATAATCGAGCTTTTTACTGTATGATAAAGAGACATGGTTGTTAAAAGTCACACACAAGACGGAGTATTATCATCGATAAACTGATCTGTTTCGATGTATAAATTTTGTAAACAATGAGGCCAGCGTATAAGTACTGACATGCGACACCATGTTTTCATGGGCCCCCATGATTCCGAGTTGGGTGTGGCTCATCACAGCACAGCCGCATGAAAGAAATGCCTAATATAGAATGCCCTGCAGTAAGTGTTTTGCAGTCAAGTTTCTTTTCTATTAGTAGGTAAAAACAATAATTATAATCATAGCTATGGTCACACTGTACATAAAACTTTAAATGAAAAGAAAAAAAATTTATATTTGCAGTCAAACTACGGAATCGCAAGATAACCTGGAATATATTGAATAAAAGACTGCAAAACCAATATCTTTTGTACTAGTTGCTTATTGGGAAATTTAAGCTTGGTCCATCTTATAATTTAAAAATATATAGTCATTTGATCCATCTGCGAAGATGAGAGATCTGACAAAATTCTGGATATGCGCATTCATGGGTATAACATGGAAAAAGTATAGTATCTGATGGTCCTTCAATAAGGAATAACCCACTTCTTGGCAGCCAAGGAGGGCGTTCTCGCCTGGATGACACTATATGTCTAGCTGTATTATTCCGAGAATAGGAGTGGATTGGACTCTTTCCTTTGACCCCTGGCTATTTTAAGCAGGGTATTTAAAAAAAATAAAAAGATCTTCCCCATATTTAAGGGTATTCCCCATATTTTAGCGTATTCAGTATTGCGAATTTTGTGGTTAAACGCCCCCCCCCCCCCCTCCTCTTACATCCCCGTCTTTATTTGCATTTTCGTTTTTTTTTTTTTTTTTGCTTGTGCTGATTTAGGCCGGTCAATGGGTTAATAAGCTTAAACCATAAAGAAAAAGAGGATCGCACTTTATATATTTCTATGTATTTTTTTGCTTTTCATATGAAAAACAACGGTTCCCAAAACAGCGTCATTTATTCTTTTTAAATTTGATATCCTGTACACAATAAAAGACGGCCACGGCGACAAAGGCAGCCCCCAAGGGACCCAAGACGCCCAAATAGACCTGTATTTTTTTTTCCTTCAATATCCCGGCGAGCTGTGAATGGCGTAACCGTAATATAGGCCTGGGATCCTAGTTATTGCCTCCCCATTAATGCGCGGGTTGGAATACCTTGCAAGAGTATTGTACAGCATATTCGCCGGAAATAACGGTGCTTGGGGCCTTCGGGTTCTTTACAAGCCTTCCGTAAAAGCCTTGTGCTGCCATACCGATTGGGTAATCCGAATGTATGGTTTCCGTTTTGTTCTTCAGGCCGGGTTCGATTCCAGGCCAATTACTTTTTTTTTATTTCAATTTTTTTTTCTTATTGTTTAATCCCCTCACCCCCGCGTACTTTTCCGCAAAAAAGTGAAAAAAAAAACACAAACACATTAAAAACAGAAATGGTAAAATTCAAAGTAGTTGGAGGGGGTACCAAATTGCCAAACTATTCTATTGCTCAATACCACCAGAATTAAATTTTCTAAGCGGTAAAAACTCGTGATTTCTTTTTGTTTCTTTAATTTGATTTGCTAAGTCGAGAAGTCAATATTAAGAAAGGCTTGCTAGACTCTTTGGTCTCTTAGAAGGTGTTTGATCGATACGTGTGTAGTTTGTCATTTATTTACCGGCATATCAAAAGCTTCTGTGGCCGACGAAGAGCGGCAAAACTTTTAGTGGGAAAAGCGCAAATTAGATGTAGCGAACAAAATGCACTTGAATCACTGTGGAATGTCATCCTACGACAGATAGTGCTCCATGTCATTGCACAAAAGTCACAAGAGTACAAAAATCCTTAGAGTCCTTTATCTAAAAATAACACAAAAGCGCGATGTGAACTCAATTTGATAATCATTCATTTTTTTTAATATGTTGTATTGATTTTTGCAGTTGATTAGCGTTCAAAAGCTTTTGTACACCAAAAGTGATTTTTTAAATATATAATCGGTCCAATATTTGTTTAAAACAAAATAAATTTTGCAAATAAATCTGTAAATTCGACCATTTCTATTAACTAAAAGTTTATTAAAGTTTTCAAGCAGTTCAGCCTGACAGCTATATCAACATGACGGCTCGCAGTGCACTTGACAACAGGAGAGGGTTCTAGTGGGGGGGGGGGGGGCCGGACCGGACCGGACCGGATGAGGATGGGAGGATGGGACCGCTCGAAGAAGAAGACAAAAAGATTTTATTGATTGATCCTAAAAAATACGATTTTTCAACAAAAGATATTCAATATATTATTACTTTTTTTATTTCACTATATTTTATTGATTAATTCGCTTACATCCATTTCAATGTTTTTTTTTTTTTTTTGCTCGACCGAGACCCAGTGAGTACTTCACGCTGCCCCCCCCCCCCCCCCTGCCATCGTTAATTATGCATAATATCTTCTTTTGTCGTAACAGCTGTTGGTGGTAGTACATAAGTCTCGATCCTCAAATCGACTTCTTATGTACTAATGCCTCATTTGGCATACGAGCTACAAGAGTGCTAGTCGCCATGGTGACTGGACTTGTTCTGCTTCACGCTCTGACTACCTTACTAGCTAGCAGGCTAGTCATTAGTGCATATCTAGGAAAGGTCGATCACGTGAGAGAACTCGCGGATGGCGGTGGGTCCGGAGATCTTGGAAAAGACGATCACGTGAGAGAACTCGCGGATAGCGGAGGGTCCGGAGATCTTGGAAAAGACGATCACGTGAGGGAACTCCCGGATGGCGGAGGATCAGGAGATCTTGGCAAAGACGATCACGCGAGAGAACTCGCGGATGACGGAGGGTCCGGGGATCTTGGAAAAGACGATCACGTGAGAGAACTCGCGGATAGCGGAGGGTCCGGAGATCTTGGAAAAGACGATCACGTGAGGGAACTCCCGGATGGCGGAGGATCAGGGGATCTTGGCAAAGACGATCACGTGAGAGAACTCGCGGATGACGGAGGGTCCGGGGATCTTGGAAAAGACGATCACGTGAGAGAACTCGCGGATAGCGGAGGGTCCGGAGATCTTGGAAAAGACGATCACGTGAGGAAACTTTATAATCATTGAAGAAAATAACGCATTTTAGATTTTGCGCTAAAACCAATCCTGGTACCCCAATTTTTAAGTTCAAAATACTGTTCCTTTAGTCGTTCTACAAAGATCTCATCATAACTTGTTTCAGAAATTCACAAAAACATGGTTGGGTACCCACAATTTTTATTTGAATTTTAACTCACATATGAGAAAGATCATATTCTAAAAATATAAAGAACATCTCACAATAGCTTTAATTTCAGAGGAATAAGTATCACATTTCTTACTATAGTAGTATTCAAGCATTTGGGACAATTTAGTGCTTCAGACGTCAAAAATGAGATTAATTTTCATGTTTTGTATTTTAAGTTTTCAGCACTCCCTGACTCTGTCGATCTTTGAGGCACAAAACAAGCCTTCATATGCAAATGTATGACGACTATTGGGACCGAGCCAAATAAACCTTTCAACCGTCTTCTTTAGCGAGCCACTGTGTGGTGTATGGGTGGAGAACTGGGTGCGACTATTATCCCATCCCATACCACAGGAAGTCCAATCCTTAGCACAGGTAGCCCATGCCATACCACAGGCCAACGCATTGTTTCTTTCAGGGTGGTACCGTGTGGTATATGTTCAGAGATACCCCCCCCCCCACCCCCAAGTCCCCTAACGAAAGAAATGTTGGCCCCCTCCACTAACTAACACTTAATTCTCTTAATGAAATTTAACGTTAAATTACACTTTTATTCTAAAAATTCACATCTGAACGTTTACAAAATCTACTGTTTCTAAAAAGGTAGAAATAATGCTTAAAGTTAATAAATGGTGATCGAGTCTAGACTAGAGTCTTATCTTAACAGATTTTCCGACATTTTTTAGTTCCATAAGGAAGGGGAGGGCAATTAGAAAGCTAGCTTCCAGGTCATGCAAAGAATATTGTACTTTCGCAGAAAAATATGCAGTGGTAAAATAGGGCATGCCTTTTTATAGCAAAATGTGTTTATAACAATAAAATATTAATACTACTTGAAATAGTTATACTCCGAATACTAATCTACAATACTTCTACTTCTTCCTTAAGTATTTTAAGTGAAATGTTTATGTAGTCACTAAATCTACGACTAAATCTAATCTTAAGTCCAAGCCGGTTAGTAAATTTTGGTCCCTTACGCATCGGAATACTTTTAAAAGGTCCCATTTTTACAACAAAAACGAAAGGACTGGTCGTGTCCTCGTAACGTCCTCGTTCCGTTAGTTTTTCCGAAGGGACTCGGCGTGCCCTCGTGGCTTCACCGTCTTCGTGCCATTAGTTTATTCCTTGGGTGTTAAATCTTTATTGAAAGCATATCACTACAAAGGATTAAGATCAATTTGAATCGTGCGTTGTTAAATATCAAAATGTGCTCGAGGTGTTGCAAAAAGCTCTATATGCTATCTATGAAATTCTGGTTTCGAATCCCACCCTTCTATTCAGGGTTTTATGCTACCTGTTCATCTATGGCCTCGAATCCCGCCCTTCTATACAGGGTTTATGCTACCTGTTCATCTATGGCCTCGAATCCCATCTTTTTCTGACAACCGGCTTATCATTCGAACTAATAAGAACAGTATGATATTCTACAGTGACTATTCAAATTAGTTCCCACCGTACCATGGCCGCCTCACTCCATCACCATCGGAAACCTTTCGGTACGACTTCGCTTCCCTTCGCTCCTCTTCATAAATCAGTCGATTATCTCTCGGCTCGTAATCTCCACTCATTCGATTATCCCCCGTATGGTCGTCGTAGCCATGTCGAGAATCCCTCGATAGGTTGGCGTATCCTCCGCGGGAACCTCTTGAATATTCGGGATAACTGCCGTATGAATCCCTGGCACCATAACTTCCTCGGCTATCTCTCGAGCGATCCTCGTAGCTGCTTCGGGAACTTCTCGGATGATCCTCGTAGCTGCTTCGGGAGCTCCTCGAGTAATCTCCGTAGCTGTCTCGGTTATTCCTAGGGTCGTCTTGGTACCCGCTCGATCGTTTTCCTTTCGGTTGGTTGTCGTTGTAGCCGTTGGAATAGCCGTTGTAGCGTCCCTTGGTGTGACGCTCGTGAGAGGGGACTCGCTCTCTTGGCGAATAGCGGTCTGCCTGTGGCATCTCCTCACGAACGGGATACCGCTGGTCCTCGAACACTGGCTCATTATGTTGTTCATGCGTAATTTCTGCCGCAATTGGCCTGAAAAGGTATAGGGATATCAAATCATTATAGGCCTGAAGAGGGATAAGGATATCATATAACTAAAGAGGGATGAGGATATAATAATAATATATATCGCTTATGTTTGTTTTCGGGTCTTTGGGGGTGGGGGCGGTTATTTCATTTCGGCGGAAAATACCAGCTTCTGAATCGATTGAGAAAAAAACTTTCTTTGCGATAAACTGAAATGGCATTTGAAATGTTTTAGACTTGATATAGTACATTCATGGAGGGGATTTCATTGTTTATAAATAGACTACAATATCGTTGTAATGTGCGGATGTCAATGCGAGAAATAATCAGTTTTATTCGGTTTCCAGTTCCCGAAAGTGCTATTTAAATGGTTTAAAATAAAAAGTGTGATCAATACAAAATTGCAAGCCCTGCTCAATCTACAAACTCTGAAAGGACAGTTTGCCCAAGAGGGGAGGGGTGGCCGTAGGCCTCAATCACGGACCAGCACCTAGGCTCGCGCTAACACGGCCACGGTTTAACTTCGTCTAAATTTCATTCAGACAAAGTTAAATGCGAAATAAGAATAAGAAGAAAATAACAGCAAAAGCGAGCGATAATCGCAGCACAAACAAGGCTTACCTGAAAATCTCCTGATCGCTGGGAACACGGTGACTGACCCCGGGAGGGGTAGGGGGTCGTTCTGCGCGCATCACCACACCAGAGTCGCGAATCACGGCTCTGATGGGAACCAGTTTTCCTCGTGGGACCTTCAAGTCCTCGGGCTCTCTCGACGGAGAGGGACGGAATCCCTCGTGGTCCCCTGGGTACTGGTAATAAGGTTCCCCGTGTCCCCCGTAGGGACCGTCTGAGGAATCGCTCTGCAGGCGGTGTGCGGGGATGGCGTCCACGAGGATGTAGTCATCTCCGGCGGGAGTCTCTTCCAGATCCGAAGACTGAAGGGTGTACGCCACAGGGGAGATGTTGCGGTCTTCCTGTGGATACACACTGGGCGGGGCCGATAGGTTGAAGTCTGCCATGAGCGGCGATTCCACCTCTTGCTCGAAACCCGGTACCCGAAAGCCGTCTATCAGGTCAGGCTTCTGTACTGAGGGTGTCTCCGCGGCATCAACCTTGACCGCCACAGGGGTACCGACAAGCACGGTGCCGGGTAGAGCCTCCACAGTGAAGTCGAGTTTCGAGTGCTCGCGTCCGCGGCCCTGGTAGCGATGCACGACGCGATGAACCCGGCTCTTGATCAACACGCCAAGCACGATTTCCTCCAGGCGTTCCTCCACGTCAATGACGAGCCTTGACGTCTCGCGGCACGCGGGGATCATGGGAACTGGAGGCACTGATTCCTCCACCACCGCTTGCACCGTCTCAATCTTCTGAGGCTGGATCATCGGCACGGCTACGCCTTGGTTCTCTAGCTCGTTTATCCGGTTTTTCAAGTTTTCGTTTTCCTTCTTTGATTCGTTGAGACGTGCCGTTTTCAGCTCAATCTCGTGTGTCAGTATAATCACCTATAAAGGGTAATGTTAGGATTTGAGTATTAATAGCTATGATTATGATTAATAATATTTGACAGGGGCTCATAAGTAGTGGCAATCAACTTCCTCACATTCTTGTATTATATATGTGTCAGGGCGTTTCCTAGGATCAGGCTTTTTTAGACACGCGTATTAGCCAATTAGATGCGACCTTAGTGCTTACGTTTTGGCTGAGCTCAACTGCACGCGCAGTCTCAGACAAAAAAGCTATGTTTTCTCTTCGGTACTTTGACTTTTGTTGCTCTCTTCTTCATTGATGAATCAAGTTTTACCTACGAATTTAAATTCTGGCTTGCAATTCTTTTGTTGAACAAACAAAACCGACGGATTATCGATAAAAATATATTCTTCCTAACTGAAATTTGCGCGTGCAGCCTCACGTCACTGGCGCGCGCGACCAACGTCAACGTAGCTGATTGGCCCGTTCGTGCGCGCGCGTCTAAAAATAGCCTGATCCTAGGAAACGCCGTGACACTTATGTAATGCAGATGATTGCCCCTACTTATGAGCCCCTGTATTTGATTAATAATATATCAGTTACTCGCCTAAATTAACCGATGTAAATTGATACTGTGTGACTCGATACTGTGTTGGAGCGTAAAATGGCGGCGTGATTAACACTTATTCTTGAGAACTAATCGACAGCACAGAAACTAACAGGTTTCCGAGACGGTCTTGTCACGATGTTCAGGGGTGGATCCAGAAGTTTAAAAAAGGGGGGGCCGAAGCAAAAGTTTCAAGAAAGGGGAAGGGCGGACTTTTTTGTCTTCCGTATATTTAATTATATTTCTTGTTATTTTTAAGCCAAATCGGCCCCCCATAGATCCGCCCCTGATGTTAGACCGAGATAGTTACGGTGTTATACCAATATAGTTACTGTCGTACCGAGATAGTCACGATATTGTACCGAGATATTTACGATATTATACCGAGATAGTTACGATTTTATATCGAGATAGTTACGATTTTATACGAGATAGGAACGATGTCATACCGAGATAGTCACGCTGATAATTAATGCTAAATTTGAAAAGTACAAATAGCTAGCACATTAAAGAAAGAATCGACCAAATTCAGACTAGCATCCGAAAAAATAACAAGAGTTTAAACGTGATCAGTTAAGGTGAGGCTAAAAAAACATTTTTGGGAACCGCTTAAACCTTAACTTAGACCTTTTTCTGACATAAACCTGCTAATGATTTGATGGTGGATACATTCATACTTTAAGCTTTTAATTTGCAGTTGAAACAACCACTCTGGACCAAGTACTGACCCGATCTACAGCCAGATTCTGTCCACAAGTCGTTAAAATTGTTGTCAAAACAGGAGACAGCAAATTTACTCTAATTAAAACAATATTTATTTGTAGTGAACCTCACAAAGTTCAAACCAACACAACACAGTCTTGTGTCACTTTGAAAATAAATGAGATTCTCGAGTTACCGCAGATATCAATTATTTATTATTCCTATGAGCATTCATGAATTAGTTGTTTGGTGTCATCACAAGCCTTAAATACTCAGAATTAGCATGATTTAGTTTGAATTCCTGTTTATGGACTGTTCTGAGAACAGGTTAAGCTTTTGGCACAACAATGCAAGATTCTCACCGAAGATGATCGAAGATGATTTATATAAATGACTTGTTTCAGGCTGGTAACAACGAGCTCTTGAGTTTAGCGGGGTTGAATTTTAGGTCTCGGTATTTCTTATTAGTAATTCTACATATAGAGGTAGACACTACTATAATGTACAGATATATTATAAAAATGGAAATTCTCCAATGGAAATTCTCATTGTAAATCGTGTCTAAACAGTAAATTTTTAAACGTACTTTATACAAGTAACTTTTCTATGCAAATGGTTAGTTTCTAAGAAACTTTTTTTGTGCAAATGGTTCGTTTCAAAGGAACACTTCTATGCAAATGGTTAGTTTCCAAGTAACTTTTCTAGAATGATAATAAACGCGCGTTCCTTACCTCCTTTTCCAGGTCTTCTATCTCCCCCTGTAGCGCGTCACGTGACTTGTTGTCATCACTCGCATCCATCAACAGCTTCTTCAGCCGTCCAACTTCCCTCTCAAGCTCCACTACGCGCATGCGCAACCGCTCGACCTCGTCCGTATCGCCACCCCGCTGCTCAATCTCCGTAATCTTGATCTTCAGGACCTGAATCTCATTGCGCAGGCGCAACTCGTCCTTGTTCCCCTGACTCAGTTTGATCTCCATCTCGGCGAGTTTCTCTGCGTTGGTCTTGAGCTCGCTCTGCAGCGCGTTCTTCTCGTTATGTAGGGATCCCTTTTCGTACTCTAACTCGTCGTATTTCAGCTTCAGGGACTCGTACTTCTCTCGCCATTCGTCGAGTTCGCTCAAGTGCTCCTTGCAGTCTCTCTCCTTTCTGTCGAGTGCGTCTTCGAGTCGCTTGATCTCACGCTTGAGGGCAGATGCATCATCACCGAATTTGTACTCGTTGATCTGGATCCGTAACGAGTTGATCTCGATGTTAGTTTCTTCGAGCTGTTTCTTGGTCCTAGTGTATCGCGATCGGACGTTCTGAAGCTCGTCGTCAATAGTGATATAATCCTTGTGTAACTTGTCCTTGTCTCGCTTCAGTGAGTCTCTCTCGCGCTCAAGACCCTCAAACTTAATCAACAGGATGTCATACCGCGACTTCCATTCGCCATCGCCTCCGTCCTTTTTATCTTTCGGTACATTTTTCAACTCATCCTCCAACTTTTTAATCTCCTCTTCTTGATCATCGACCAACTTCTCGAGTTCCACTATCTTCTTTTTGAACTCACGAATCTCAGCATTAAGCTTCTCTGTGTCTTTAATCGATGAACTGTCGGCTTCCCTTAGCTCGTCGTTGAGGAAACGAACCTCGTCTTCAAGTTTGCTCACCTTCTTACGGAGGCTCTCGTTCTGTTTCATCAGCTCGTCATTGTCGTCTGCTGCAGCAAGTCGCTTTTTTAGATCAGCAATCTCGTCTCGGAGCTTATTTACCAGAGCGAGCCCCTTGTCCATTTCCTTCTTGTTGTCAGCAAGCTGGTCTTCCAAGCGCTTTATCTGAATCTTGTTCTTCGCCTCGTCCTTCTTAAGTTGACTGATCACAATCTCTTTATCGATCAAGTCTTTCCTCTGGCCTTCACTCCTGTCCTCTAGAATCTTGATTCGTTTTTCAAAGTCCTCCACCATTTGGTCGTATTTCTTCTGTAGCTTTTTCAAGTCGTCTAATTGCTTCTTCTTGACGAACTCGGCGTCCTTAAGCCGTTCCCCAAGATTTTTGACCTGGTCGCGTAGTGACTTCAACTCCGGTTCCTTTTCTTCCCTGTATTGTTGATATTCTTTTTCGACATCTTCTAGCTTTTGCTTGACTTCTCTCAGCTCGTTTTCAAGCATGTCTAGCTGTTCTTTATCGTCAAAGTCGGGTTCGCCGGCAGCCACGGGAGCCGCGGATTGCACCACAACCTCTTCCTCAATTTTCGGTTTTAATGCGTCAATCTCTGCCTTTAGAGCCTCATTTTCATCTTTAAGCTCGGCGTTTTCCTTCAAAATACGCTCGTATTCCGCTCTCCCGCGCTTTATGGTGGTTGACAAGTCCTCCAATTCATCTTCTAACCTTTCGTTATCGTCCTTCAAGCCTTGGATCTCAGCGTCGTTTTCCTTCAATTGCTTCTCAAGAACGCGAACTTTTTCGTTCAAATCTTTGATTTTCTTGTCATCATCATCAGACTTGTTCTTCATGGTCTTCACTTGCTGTTCTAGAAGGTTCTTCTCTCTCTCGAGTTCTTTAACTCGACGCTCGAGTTCGGTTATCCTGTTGCGCTGCGATCTGATTTTCTCCTCGAGCTCTGTCCCGTCTTCGGAAAACCTTTCCAACTTGATCTTGAGCTCGGAGACAACTTTCTGTTCATCCTTCAGCTTCCGCTCCAGTCCCTCCTTCTCGATCACAAGTAGCTTGTACTTGGTCTCTACTTCGCGGAGGACTATGATCTCCCTCTCTAGCTTCTCCTTTTCGATTATCACGAGCTCGTATTTAGACTCGAGCTTTCGCATGTCGTCTAGGTTCTTTTCCAGATCGTCATTGTCCGCAAGCTGTGCGCGCAGGTCATCAATTTCCTTTTTCAGCCTCGCTTCATTCTTCTCCAGCAAGTCGCAGTTTTCCGTCAGTTCCGCGTTTTCGGCCACAAGCTCATCATACTTGGCCTGCAGTCTTGCGAACTGTTCTCTTCCTTTCGCTTCCAGGTCCACGTAGGCGTTTATCTGACCCACAAAGTCGTCATTCTCCGCTCGTAGAGTCTCGTATTTCTCTTTGAGACTGTCGTATTTCTTCTGTAACTCGAAGCGCTGCGCTTGAAGATCTTCCAAATCCTGCAAGCGTTCCTCCAACTTATTCAACTCGTCAAAGATTTCGATTTTTTCCTTTTCCAATACGCCTTTTTCTTTTTCTATTTCATCGTACTTGAGTTTCAACGACTCGATTTCTTTCAACAAGTTTTGCTCATTGTCGATCTTGTCTTGCTTCAGCGTGTCGCATTCTTGGGAGAGCGTCTCGGATTGCGTGACATAAATAGTACACTCGTCGTGTTTTCGCGCCAATTCCTCTTTCAGAGCGTCAATCTGATCGTCTCGGTCAACAAGGTCACCTCTCAACTTCTTACACTCGTCTTCAGACGCGGCAAGCATGTCACGCAATTCCGCGCACTCCGCTTCCAAATCTGTCACGCGCTCACGCAACTTGTTCGAACCCAACTCGGAATCAGTCAACTGAGTCGTGAGGCGATCAATGGCAGATTCTGCGTCATCTTTATCTCGCTCCAGCCCTGCAATGCGTTCCTCCAGCACTTTATTCCTGTCCTTCTCTTTCTCGAGTTCCTCCTCCAGGCCTTTCGTACGCTGAACTTGAATCCTTAGGATCCTGTTTTCTTCCGTGATCGACTTGAATGTGTACTCATGAGAGCTTACCACATCTTGGTAGATGATCGTAGCATCTTTCAAATATCCGATTTTCAATTCCGTGCTTTCGCATGCTCCTTGCAAATTCCCGAGTTTTTCCCGGGTGTTTCGCAGCTCCCCTTCCAAATCAACCAGTCGAAGTTTTGCCTCTTCAAACTTTTTCTTCAACTCGTCTTGTTCTTCGCTTCTATATTCAGTGATCACAGTTGTATGACTTTCCTGAACTTTCGTAGATTTTGAGCTTGTTTCGTACACATCAAATTCGTCGTTCTTATTTGGGTCTTTGGCCCCGTTTGCGTTCCCATTACCAACCCCAATTGCTTCGGAATCTCGGTAATCAGCTTTGGATTGTTGTTTATATTGACTCATGGCGACAACTTTGGCAAAAAACCACAACCAGGGGTAAAATAGCGGCAATTAAGAACCCGTCTACACCGAGGGCATATAAATAGACGAAGCTCTTGAATGCAAGTCCATTAAACTGACAAATATCACAAGTCAGTGTTTACGGTGAACTCTTCGCGTCGTCCTTGACACCTTGCCGATGGATATACAAGCTATAAAATGAACAATAATAATTCCATATAATGCCTAAAATCTACTTCATGATAGTTTCCGATATCCTTTTTTTTTCAACCGTGCATCAATATCGAGCGAGCTAACGGCTACACTCGCCTAGTTTGCTTTGCTTTGACAACAACTCGGCGATGACTGATGAAGGAATTTGAGGGTATTCACACGCCTATATGAAACTTCAAAAGACAGATACCATAACAAAGACAATTACCGAGGCTATGGCTTCATATAAGAACTTAAATTCAAGACAACTTTACAAAAGATACGTTTATGCGTGCACGAAGTTTAAGAATTGGCCAGAATACCACTAAAATACTTACTCTCTAAAGACGCTGACCCTCTCGAACACTGATTCCTCGGCGAAAAAGCGGCGAGAATTTGCAAAGAATCCTGCCAACAATAGCTATAAGCGCCAAACAGTTGGTCACAGGTCGCAGAATTAGCTATGCTGAGTTCCAGACCGTTTACGACACAAGCTAGTGATCGATGATTTGCATACTCCCAACGGCTCGCTGTCACGCTTCAATAATAAGGTATCAAGTCCAGTCACGCATGTAATACAAACCCAGAAGACGGAATCCTAAAAGGATGACAAACACGATGATAGGAAACTAAACCGATAAAGAACTCTTTTGAAATGCCCTCTTTGCATACCATCCATAAATACCTTATATCGCCGAGTGATAAATTTTCGGCGCGATGTCGTTGAAGTTCATGCTTCGATAAGAGCGGGCTTTACAACTTTAGCATTAACAAATTCTTCCATGATTGCTTTTGGAAGTGATTTCAAAAGATATTTGTACTGCGATTCTAAAACCAACTTCCTACAAATGTAGCAAGCTGAGATACGATAATAATCTTTCTGAGCGCTGTTTGTTTCCATCATAACCCCTAGGACGTACGTTTTTGTTCAACTTTTCAAATATCTGCCCGGTGAAATAGAGCATAGTTTACACAATTCTCTCGAATATTCCCACGCTTTGATAAACTCGTCAAAGCAATGCATGGTGGAAGAATAGATAAGTAGAGCTGATATCTCGACAGAAGTCTCTTGACTCGTCGGGTAGTCTCGTTTTTTAATATTATACAAACATATGTGACAACCTGTCCAAATGCATGATTGCAAAATTCAGAATAATACATTACAAATTCGAAGAAAAATTTTATGTTCTCTACAGCCAATATAGTTTAATTTTTATAATAGAAATGTTGGTTTTGTCACAGTTCTGTCCAAAAGTGTCTAAGAGTTCTGCATTTTTAGATGTAAACAAGATACCATTTGTATTTATATCAGGCTCGTATGTCACAATAAAATGGGTGTTAGGGCTTCAACATTCTCAAAATATAGCAGGTAATGCTAATGAGTTTATGAAAGTAAAACAGGCCATAGACAACGATAAAATAAACTGTCAACAATGTATATTTTTACAAGATGAGTAAGAGAATAATACCAGTTGTCATGGAAACTGTCAATTATCTCAATTAGAGATTGTCATTATTATGCCCTCTGTTATTTCGATGTTAATTTCTTTACTTTCGGCACCACTGTATATTTGATATTGGAAAAAAGTCAAACATTTGTGAATTACTATCGAAATAACACATCTAACGTGAGTGTAACAACGCAGATATAAAAATCGATGCCACGCAGCAACTGGCAGTAGTCTCATAATGCAGTCATGTACCATTCCAGACTCAATTACTAGACAAGAACACCCGCCCGCGGGCAATAATGCACCATAAAAGGCCATCGATACAAACAAATAGAGCAAGGGGGAGGGAAATATTTCTCATTCCATGTGCTTATTGACGGCTCGCGAATGCGCCCCTCTACTTACTGTAATCCGTCTTTTGTCTTGGACTCAAGTAATAAAGTTCATTGTAAGTACACAAAATGGGCTTTAAAGATAGGCAAAAAAAAAAATAGGGTAGTCTGACATACAAGGATAAAGAATTTTAGTAGCAGTTTGTACAAGCGAGCCGTAGTCCAGCCTTTTCCAGGAAATTGTTGCACTTTAATATAAACACAGAGGAATGCTCTGAGAGTATGGTTCTGGATGGGCATGGTAAGATCTTCTATCATTTACTCGAGAAAGTCGAGTGCTAATAAACCCTTGTTGGGGAGCGCAATGAGTATTTCATAATTCAAAGCATTCGATCCCCTTTCATTCTCGACTAGTAGACAGTTAAAACCTCCCTTTGACTCTGACCCATTCATCAAGTTTGAGACTGCCCCTGGGACTAACACTGTTGAGCTTGACTTTAAAAATGCTCCCTTTCCTATCTTTATTTAGAAACCGGAAAACCAGCGAGAACTCTTAATTGCAGCAGTAAAAACAAAAAGGCCCGTCTCTCCATATCGACGGTAACATTTTGTGTCACAGAATCCAGAGAGACAACCATTCCAATGCTTTTACACAAACCCGGAAGAAGTGAACCAATGCAATCAAGGCTCACATCATTTTATGTCATAATGAGACCACTTATCAACCAATCAATCAATCAACCAACCAACCAATCTTTGTATCATTTGTATGTAGCTGTCATTTATATGTAGCTGTAAACAAGTTTGCGAAGTTCTGAGACTTTCTCCCTCTTTCTCTTTCTTTTTCCCTTTTTTGAAAACTGCAGATGATGCAGAAATCGACAAATCTAGGATTTTTATCGAAATTTAATAATTCTTCAGCCAATCCATTCATAAAATCTATTCATAACGGTAGGCTACCGCTAGCTTTGAGAAAAGCATTTCCGCACCCGTAAAAGTATCCCAAAACTCTCCCGGTAACCTAACGGGCCCAGTGATTAGCGGCACTTGAGAAACGAGCCCCTGATGAGCCTAACGAATGTGGATGAGTACGAAGTATTGACTGTTGCTCTTTAATAGGCAGAGTGAGTAAGTAAGTTCAAACATCGTATTATCCATGAGCCGTATTCAATGCAAATGCACGCAAATGAATCAAGTCAATAGCCTTAGTCCTCATATTAAAACATGCGTGTGTTAAAAAAGCTCTTCTCCTTTCCCGATCTCAAGTCAGGTAGGGTTTTCAAATAGTTTTCTCTCCCGGTTTTTTCTTCCAGGTCTTCCCCGATCTCAATTCCAGTTGATCTTTGACCTTATTCGGGACAAACATGGGCTTCGCTTCCTGGATAATAGACTTTGTTTCCAGTTCCCCCTCGACTATCCGATTTCTTGCCGAGTTCGCCGCCGTGTTTGGTTGCATCGCCTCTAGCGCCGTCTTCAGATCCGGCTTTTTTAGATTCAATCCGTCGTTCGGTAGAGCCGTCTTTGTAAATGAGACTCCTTTTCCCTGATGGCCACCTTTAGACCCAGGTGAGCCCGTGGTAGAAGAAGTCAGCGTTTTTCGTACTCCTCCTGTTGTTGTTGTTGTTTTCTTGGCTTGTTTCCATCCCAGCGTGTAGTTGTTTTTAATGCGGTAGTTGAAAAGCCACTTTCTCAGTGGTGCGAAGTATTCAAGTAAAGGATCGGCTGACATTTCTCGCTCGCCCGTGAGTTTGAAGAGAGTCTGGGGCCAAGGACGACTCCGGCCTGCGGCTAGCATCTCCCTATGAATGTGTATCAAACACATGACATTCACACTTCAAACATGTGTATCAAACATGTGTCATTAACACATAAAACATGTGTATCAAACACCTGACATTCACACATCAAACATGTGTATCAAACACGTGACATTCCCACTAACACGGGATATTAACACTTCATGCGTATTTAACACATGATATTCATACTTCAAACATGTGTATCAAACACGTGTCATTCTAACCTGAGTATCAGGCCCTCCTATGTTCCTATCGCGCCGGCGAGAAACAAGACAAGGGCCTGATACAAGTACTGTTCGAATCGCATGTTCTCATGCCGGATTCCGGCATTGCTCCAGATTGGTCGAAAAAACAAAGGGTACTCGAATGGGACGCGCTGATTGGTTCAGCTATATATAGTACCCTGTCCCGTCGACTGCTCGTTCTCAGAGTAATGGCGGACTCCAAAAGTGCTTTTGACCTTGCGTTAGCAGAACCAGAGAAATCGTTTTCTATAACATTGAAAAAAAATATTTTTTCCTCTCTTCATTTTCTTCGGAAACATTCCGCCTGATACTCAGGTTAGATGTTCAAATGTTTTGCCCAGGTCGTTCGTTGCGTGTGTTTATTTCTCATTGGTATCGTTTTTCGAAGCGAAGATCTACTAGTTAGATCAAAGGCGCTGGATGTCATAGAAGCTGCTTAATACTACAGACGTCATTAGTCGTAGCTATCAAATTTTACAACAGACTAGGCGCCGAATATTCGAGAAATTTGTCTGTGAGAGCACGAAGAATGCTTGGGATTGTTTACGGCACTTCCCGCGAGTTGTTGATCTTGTGAGCTTATCAAATAATGGCATTTGTGTTCAAGCAGAGGTTTGTCTATTTAGACGAAAAAGCCTGTAGTAAATTGGTGATGTGAATATGCTGTTGTAAGTTAGTGATGTGAGGATCTGCAGTCATATCGTAAATCTCCTGATCCGTGAATTACCTTTGCGTTTCAAATTATGAGCGAACCGGGGTTTGTCGTTACTAAAATTGTTACCCTTGCCTATAACACCAATGTAGTTTTGTTTGACATAAATGCTGTTTATAATTTGATTTGGGCATTTGATTGTGCCACCACGCGATTCATTGGAAAATTGACAGCCGACGTATTTTGACAGTGGCCTGAAAAGAGGCGGCAGGCGTCGCGTGTAGTATTTGTGTCAGGCGTACTTTTATTTTTCCTCTCCGAGTTTTGAAAAATAAAATCACCTGATACTCAGGCTAGTGTCATTCACACATCAAACATGTGTATCAAACACGAGACATTCACACTTCAAATATGTGTATCAAACACGAGACATTCACACTTCAAATATGTGTATCAAACACGTGTCATTCACACATCAAACATGTGTATCAAACACGAGACATTCACACATCAAACATGTGTATCAAACACGAGACATTCACACTTCAAATATGTGTATCAAACACGTGTCATTCACACATCAAACATGTGTATCAAACACGTAACATTCACACATCAGACATGTGTATCGAACACATGACATTCACACATCAAATATGTGTATCAAACACGTGACATACGCACCTCAAACATATGTTTCAAACACGTAATATTCAGACATCAAACATGTGTATCAAACACGAGACATTCACACTTCAAACATGTGTATCGAACACATGACATTCACACATCAAACATGTGTATCAAACACCTGACATTCACACATCAAACATGTGTATCAAACACGTGACATTCCCACTTCAAACATGTGTATCAAACACGTAACATTCACACATCAAATATGTGTATCAAACACGAGACATTCACACTTCAAACATGTGTATCAAACACATTACATTCGCACATCAAACATGTGTATCAAACACCTGACATTCACACATCAAACATGTGTATCAAACACGTGACATTCCCACTTCAAACATGTGTATCAAACACGTAACATTCACACATCAAATATGTGTATCAAACACGTGGCATTCACGCATCAAATATATGATTGGGGGTGTCTCGTGTCCCGGTCCCGTGCTGGACATTCTGCGATGGAAAAATGTGCGATTGGAAATGTTTATTTGCCGATTTCCTATGTTACCGTATTTAGTGGTTAGCACTGACTTACTTGAATTTCTTCCCCGCCTCTTTCGATTGGTATATGGAACACTCGTGCAGAGGTCCCGTGTGTTTGGCCAGGTTACAAAGGGCTCGGTGGAACTGGAACTGTAGTATCAGGCTGACGAAATATCTATGAGATAAAGTCATATCTATAAAAGTCAAATCTATGAGATAAAGTCATATCTATAAAAGTCATATCTATAAAAGTCAAATCTATGAAAGTCAAATCTATGAAATAAAGTCATATCTATAAAAGTCAAATCTATGAAATAAAGTCATATCTATAAAAGTCAAATCTATGAGATAAAGTCTATCTATAAAAATCAAATCTATGAGATAAAGTCATATCTATAAAAGTCAAATCTATGGAATAAAGTCATATCTATAAAAGTCACATCTATGAAATAAAGTCATATCTATAAAAGTCAAATCTATGAAATAAAGTCATATCTATAGAAGTCAAATCTATGAAATAAAGTTATATCTATAAAAGTCAAATCTATGAAATAAAGTCATATCTATAAAAGTCAAATCTATGAAATAAAGTCATATCTATAAAAGTCAAATCTATGAAATAAAGTCATATCTATAAAAGTCAAATCTATGGAATAAAGCCATATCTATAAAAGTCAAATCTATGAAATAAAGTCATATCTATGAAATAAAAGCCATATCTATGAAATAAAAGCCATATCTATGAAATAAAAGTCATATTTTTTTAATAAAGTTATATCTATGAAATAAAGTCATTATGAAATAGGAACTACATAAAGAATATATTAAATAAAAGGAACGACATAACAGATCTATGAAACTAAAGGTAGGACACATTTATTCGGAGGGGGGGGTGACGAAATGCGCTGTGTATCGCTCACAGATCAATATATTTTTCGCTATCTAAGGAGGACTGTTTCGTACTCTTGAAGATAAAAACCTGACTCACCCAATATATGGCGAGTTCGACACGATGTGGAACTTGGCGCCGGGGTCAAAGTCCGACTCATTTCGCGCCACCGGAGGCTTAACGCCCTGGTAGAGCGTCCGCATTCGCCACCATGCTGAGTTGTAATTGGATGGGCTTATTTCTCCCGCCAGAACCTTCCACCGCCATTGGTCGACGAGGTACGTGAACGGGAGGGGTGCCACGTGACTCAAGGCTTGCGTCATCAGGAAGTTTATGCTCGCTTCTGTTGGGAGACGGTATGTATAGAAATACATTGAATTGTATAATATATATTATAAAGAAATAATTTACCAATGAATTTACCATTTTCTTACCATCGCCTTTAGGAAGTGTGTTTTAAAAAGTGTGTACAGCAAGTTGATCGCCTTTAGGAAGTGTGTTTAGCAAGTTGATAGAGTTCTTACCATCGCCTTTAGGAAATGTGTGCAGCAAATTGATAGAGTTCTTACCATTGCCTTTAGGAAGTGTGTACAGCAAGTTGATAGAGTTCTTACCATCGCCTTTAGGAAGTGTGTGCAGCAAATTGATAGAGTTCTTACCATCGCCTTTAGGAAATGTGTACAGCAAGTTGATAGAGTTTTTACCATCGCCTTTAGGAAATGTGTACAGCAAGTTGATAGAGTTTTTACCATTGCCTTTAGGAAATGTGTGCAGCAAATTGATAAAGTTCTTAACATCGCCTTTAGGAAATGTGTACAGCAAATTGATAGAGTTCTTGCGATCTCCTTTAGTAAGTTCTTACCATCGCCTTTAGGAAGCGTGTACAGCAAGCCAACAGAATTTAAGTGCTTGGGCGTGACCACAGATAGGGCTATGGTATCGCCAATCGCCTCGTGGAAGCCCGGGTTGGCGCCATTCCTGTACGCGTACGGCTGGTCTTTGTACGCGAGAAAGTACTCGCAATGCCCCATCTCGTGATGAATGGTAATCAGGTCTTCTTGCTTGAGGCGCGTGCACATTTTTATCCTGTCAATCAAATGACAATACATTCGATTTCCTTTTCGTCACTTTTCGCCGTCTAGATGCTTGAGTATTTTATCATGTAGTTGTTAACAATCTGCTAAAGCTACTTCTAAATTCTTCTTTGCAATGAAATGAACAAAAATGATCGTAAGGCGAGCAGAGAAATATGGGTAGTTAAATCAACAAAATGAGGGTTGAAATTAAACAAATGCTGATGAAAGATTATTGATTTCCCTTCAGAAACGTGCAGCTTTACTGTGTTCATTAAAAGATTTCTAAAAATAGGCAATAAACATAAACACATATAAACAACCAGTACTAATAGCTACAAAGTTAAACGCACCTGACGTCATCTTTGAGAAAATCAAAAGCGCTGGCGTGACACACCACACTCTTGTTCCCAGGCTTTCTCAGCATTGACTTATTCCAAAAGGATTTTGGCATGGGATCGAGGCCAATAGAGACAAAGAATGACTGTGCGAGTTTAAACATCTTCTCGGGGGTATAGTGCTGCTTGATCAGGCTGGGGGTCACATCCAAGGGCGTGGCGTCAGGATAGGGTTGTACCATGTCGTAGATACCGTCCCAGTTCTGAGCCCACATGTTGCCTAGTAGATGAGCGGGGATTGGGCCTGACCCACTCATTCCTGCGTACTTCTTCTTCAGCTGAAATCTTAAAGAGAACCGTTAGACCACTAAACATTGCTTAGACGCTAAGAGAACCATTAGACCACTGAACATTGCTTAGACGCTAAGAGAACCGTTAGACCACTAAACATTGCTTAGACGCTAAGATAACCGTTAGACCACTAAACATTACTTAGACGCTAAGAGAACCGTTAGACCACTGAACATTGCTTAGACGATAAGAAAACCGTTAGACCACTAAACATTGCTTAGACGCTAAGAAAACCGTTAGACCACTAAACATTGCTTAGACAATAAGAGAACCGTTAGACCACTAAACATTGCTTAGACGATAAGAGAACCGTTAGACCACTAAACATTGCTTAGACGATAAGAGAACCGTTAGACCACTGAACATTGCTTATACGCTAAGAGAACCGTTAGACCACTAAACATTGCTTAGACGCTAAGAGAACCGTTAGACCACTAAACATTGCTTAGACGCTAAGAGAACCGTTAGACCACTAAACATTGCTTAGACGCTAAGAGAACCGTTAGACCACTAAACATTGCTTAGACGCTAAGAGAACCGTTAGACCACTAAACATTGCTTAGACGCTATAAGAACCGTTAGACCACTAAACATTGCTTAGACGATAAGAGAACCGTTAGACCACTGAACATTACTAAGACGCTAAGAGAACCGTTTGCTTAGACGCTAAGAGAACCGTTTGCTTAGACGCTAAGAGAACCGTTTGCTTAGACGCTAAGAGAACCGTTTGCTTAGACGCTAAGAGAACCGTTTGCTTAGACGCTATACCTTATCAAAGATCATTGTTAGAAAACCAATAAACAAGAAGTTCAATCAAGTTATTGATTGTTAATATGTTATATTAAAAAAGCACCATTGTCTTTTGCTAATCATCGTGTGAGTAATGCAGTGTAATTGTGATAATGATTATTTTTCTATTTGATTATCATGATTTTGTAGCCAAAATCGTTGTTGCGCGAACGCCGTTAGTTCAAACGCATTTCTCGTCTGGGAATGGCGGGTACTGTGTTCAGTCAAATTGTCTATGACGCGACAGTAAAAACATAAAAGCCATCGATTGGTTTAGACGGTTAATTGAACCAAATGAGACCAGGATTTTGGATTCGCCAAAGTCGCGCAACAACGAATTCGTAATGATGGTAGTGGTGATGATAATGATAATTGATTGAACAGATTGTGATGATGTCGTTTTAGTGGTGATAATGTTGTTGTTATGGTGACGATGTTCATGATGATGTCGTTATAGTGGTGATAATGTTGTTGTTATGGTGATGATGATGATGTCGTTATAGTGATAATGATAATGTCGTTATTATGGTGATAATGTTTTCGTTAATGTTATGTTGATAATGGTGAGGATAATATTGTTGTTATGGTGATAATAATGTTGTTGATATGGTGATGATAATGATAATAAGTTTTGCCGTTAACCTCACCTGACATAAGCGTGCAATTCTTTGTACAGCGGTTTTACGTCAGTCCACAGCTTCTTGATGACAGCCGTGAAATCATTTCCCATCTCGTACTCGCCCCGCTCGAAATGCCCGTAGTCCCCCAAGCCATGCTGGCGCGCGCCCTTATTCAAGAGATCAACCATTTGCTGAAACATCCCGCGCACAGGGGGTGCGACAGCGTCCCGCCATCCCCGCCACGCCCACACCAACTCGTCCTGGTTACGTGATCTCGACATGAGGTTCCCTAGATCTGGGTCTAGCGACATGCACGTGTTGTTCCGTGTGATATTGAGGCAAACTTTCCCCGTGCTGTATATCTCGGTCATGTTTGTAATCAAGGACTGTAGCCTCGCGACATCTGCCTGATCGTTTGGCTGCGAATTTCGCCTAAGAATTCTAATCTGTCTCGCGACGTCCCGCGGAAGATCTAGCTCTTTAATGGCGGACGCATTTCTACTCGTGGAAAGCGTGAATTCCTTGACGAGGGTGCTTGCGAGGACCACGGCGTTCTTCGTGGATGGACGGATATCCGTCATAAAGTCCCAGAGCGCAGACATCTCGTAAGCCGATAGATTGCTCCCGCGAGACTCGACTTCAGATAAAAGGTGAGCTGCGATTTTCGTGTAATTGAATAAATGCGCTAGTCTGTTCTTCCCTTGTGGCGAGGAGCGGCATCTAGCAGTGAATAGAACCAACCAAACAACTCCAAACATCGGCGCACGCCTCATTTCCGGCTGTACCAAATATAGAGTAGAAATCAGGACATCAAAGATTTTCTACCTAAAAGCCCGTCCACATCCAGCCTTTATAACATATAATTCGAGAGTAAACATTTGATAACTGGGTTGTCAACGCGTCCAATATCAGTGTAGACAGGTGATCTTGAGATACCTCCAAACACAAACAGAATTTTACACGCGTTTAATTTCAAGATTTCAAGAAATTACTCTTTTTCATTGCACGTTTGATAAAAATCCGACACAAAAATACTGTACACGAAACCCTGCCAGCGAAAAGTTCCAAAATCCGTGTTTACTTGCGTCGAGGTGTTGACCAAACACATAGTTTTGATCCTCTTGCGTCTGCCATTTTGTATTTTTCTTGTTTTGGTTCGCGTGTCACCTGTTGGTAACGACCTGTTGACCGTTTGAGTCGCTGTCGTGGAACCGAACCTAGCGTTAATACCTGCTGGCCAATACATACCGATACCTGTTGTTCAGGCCCATTTTCGCTGAGAGCGCGCGCTTTCTCTTGTAGGGTAATTAACTATTATGGGGGATGGGGGTTAACACCCTTCCCATGATGCATCTTGTAGGGTAATTAGCTCTAGGGGGATCGACACCCTTCCCATGATGCATCCTGTATGGTAATTAGCTCTTGGGGGGGGATCGACACCCTTCCCATGATGCATCCTGTAGGGTAATTAGCTCTTTGGGGGATCGATACCCTTCCCATGATGCATCCTGTATGGTAATTAGCTCTTGGGGAGGGGGGGGTTGATACCCTTCCCATGATGCATCCTGTATGGTAATTATCTCTTGGGGGGACGGATACCCTTCCCATGATGCATCTTCTAGGGTAATTAGCTCTTGTCGGAGTTCGCGGTTGCGCGGCATGGGCCCGATAGTTTTTTCCATCGTTTCGTGGCCCAATTACGGAAGCTCTTGGGCTCATAGAAGATCAAAAATGAGGCTCCACAAGTATCAGTACGGCCCGCACAAACGAGGACATAAACATATTATGTATTAACATAATTAGAATATATTACATAATAAACATACATTTATTATTAATATATTATTTAACACGGTGTATATAAAAGCGGTGTATATAAAAGCGATTTGTAAGACCCACTTAACAACCAATAAGGCGGGGCAGCACATTACCTGTATAACCTGTATAACCTGTATAACCTGTATTGCCTGTATAATCTGTATAACAAAGTAATTATAATTATCAGCTGGAAATCTAAAATGACACAGAGGGGGTGTCAGGTAAATTCTATAAAAAAATCATCAAACAATATTTGGGGGAGTCAGGGAAGCTTAGGAGATACTCAGTTGACTATTTATTATTTTAAAGTTTCTATTTTACAATGTTTGAAGTAATAGACAGACACGGTTACATACATAATTGTACACAAATTACAATAAAATGTCACTAAACTAATACCGTTTATAGCAGTTTTTATCGAGGTAAACTCCATTGCCATACAAAGCAGGTGTTAAAAAAGTCATAAAAATAACCGTCATATGGACCGACCCGCTGGTATCCAAAGGAACACTTCGTGCATGCATTTGTATTTATCAAAGACTGTCTTCTCTTTTTTTTTTTTCATGTTAACAACAACATTTAATTGGCTGGTTGACATTCTTTGAATGATGTAAAGGGGAACACGTCTCTACCCCTAGCCAGGCGCCTTGTCGTCCTTGGTACTAGCTGAGCTCGTTACTAGTCCTCACTGATACTGGAAATAGGCTCACCCGTTAGCGAAATAAGAGATTCTCTTATCTCGATTCTCTCATCACGAGTTTGCCGATATTGTTTCATTAATAAACGACATCATACTCGTGACCTGGAGATAGACACCAACATAATTAGGCCTCGCGCATCCTTTTCCCCAGCTCACGATACCAGTTAATACAAAGCTCCCATCCCCCCTAGGGCACACCAATGGTCCCCCACTATCCCCCCCACAGGAGTCAACCCCACCTCCAGGGTACCCTGCGCAGATATAGCGCTCATTGATGATTCCGCTATATGACGCATTACAGGTGTCACGTGACACTAGTCTCACTTGTGCTTCGCGCAACACGTCGGAGTATCCTTCATTTTCGGCCGTCCGGCCCCATCCGGTCACATAGCACCCTGCCCCGTCCGGTGGGGACCAGCTCTTTTCCGGTAAACACACAGAGTGGACACGCTTGTAGAAGACGGCGGGCCGTTTGAGTTTGACAAGTGCTATATCGTAGTCTCCGGTATAGTCGAGGCCGCCGAGTTTGTACTTGGGATGGATAAAAAGCTTTTCTCCTTTGATGATTTCCTCCCAGCCTTCAGTCGTAGACTCACGGTGCTCACCAAGACGGAACTCGTAATACGACAAAGGGATGTACGCATATGGTCTCTGTGGAACAAAGTAATGCATTATTCAGGAGATGTACGCATATGGTCTCTGTGTAACAGGGTCATGTATTATTGAAGGATGTACGCATATGGTCTTTGTTATGAAGTACAGTAACAGTGTATATATGTATGGGAATGTTGATAAGGGGTACACGCGCCCCTACGCCAACTCCTTGCTTCCAACCGCCTAAAAAGTGGCTGCAGAGGACTATACATTTAAAAAAAGGAAGATATTTAAACATATCAGTAATGTTCTTACCTGTCTCCATATAAATATTAAATAGGAACAGAAAGCAAACTCGACTACACATACTATGCATTGTCGGTAATCCGTACCTGGTCGAAACAATGTCCCGAGGTAACCACCCACTGCTTGTCAATCAAAGAACCTCCGCAGTTATGACGTGTCCCGTTAACCACAAGGTCGACCTGCCAAGGCCACGAGTTTGGGCTCGCCTCCCTCCCCCCCACGATACGCGGTTGAGGCTTGTTGTTTTCCGGAGGAAGATAACGCACTCCACACTTCGGGTACCCTGTGGAAAAACGTATACACGGCTTCGCGTTACCTGTGCATGGTATAAAAACACTTCAGGCACCCTGTGGAATGAAGATAAACACATTTCGGGCACCCTGTGGCATTAAAGTAGACACATTTTAGGTACCCTGAGGAATTAAGCAAGACAATTTACTCTGTGCAAAAGGGAAGAAACATTTCGGGTACCCTGTGGCATAAAGGAAGAAACATTTCGGGTACCCTGTGGCATAAAGGAAGAAACATTTTGAGTACCCTGTGGCATAAAGGAAGAAACATTTCGGGTACCCTGAGATATAAAAGAGTGCACTGGTCCCATGAATTCAGTCTCAAAACGGAATCGTTTTGTGTGCATATTGACAATTCCACTAAAACACCTTTTTGGTATTTTTCGAGCTACGTTCATACCTTGGATTGTTCCTTCGATGAAAGGCAGAGTCCTCCTCACGTCCAGGTAGACACCGTATTTCTTGGGACGGGCGCACCCTTCACCCCAACTGACCACACCCCTTAGGACGTACTGCCCGTCAGCATTCGAACATACTAGCGGCCCCCCACTGTCCCCACCACAGGAATCCCGCCCTCCTTGTGGGAACCCTGCGCAAAAATACCTGTATGATAAAGCAAAAGGCAGATGTTAGATAAAGGTATATATTCCTACGCAAAAATACCTGCAATACAATAAAAGGCGCAATGAATACGCTGACACACCTGGCGTAAGTCATGTCCAAGAACACTACTAACACTTACCTTTACGCTAACCCTTGCTCTGATCCTCACTACAATCTACAACCTAACCGCACGATCACACCGCTTTATATCAGATGTACATAGTACGTTACTACAGCCCACCTGTCATTTATGGTCCCATTGTAGGAGTCGTTGGCGTTACACACTTCCTTAGAGACAATATCGACCTCGACCTCGTTCAGGACAGGCGAGTACGGGCTCCCCTCAGCGGTCTTACCCCACCCCGTCACGAAACACTTGGTCCCGGTGGTAAGGTTCGCTGTCACGCTAGGCAGACAGACGGAATGCACGCGCTTATGGAAGACAGCAGGACGTTTGAGTTTGATCAGAGCCACGTCATAGTCACCGGGGGATACCAAGTCACCAACGACAAGTCCCGGATGTATGAAGAGTTGGTCTCCTTGTATTATCTCCTCGTAACCCTCGATCTTTCTCTCGTCGTGCTCACCCAGCCTGGAATAAGGGAATGCTGGAAAATTGGAACTAGTGATACATATCTCTCATTGTCTTGTACAAGGGAATGCTGGAAAATTGGAAATAGTGATACATATCTCTTATTGTCTGGAAAAAGGGAATGCTGGAAAATTGGAAATAGTGATACATATCTCTCATTGCCTGGAAAAAGGGAATGCTGGAAAATTGGAAATAGTGATACATATCTCTCATTGTCTTGTACAAGGGAATGCTGGAAAATTGGAACTAGTGATACATATCTCTCATTGTCTGGAAAAAGAGAATGCTGGAAAATTGGAAATAGTGATACATATCTCTCATTGCCTGGAAAAAGGGAATGCTGGAAACTTGGAAATAGTGATACATATCTCTCATTGTCTTGAACAAGGGAATGCTGGAAAATTGGAAATAGTGATTTATTTTTCGCCGTGTGTAAATTTCGGCGTGTTTGCCACTCAAACTTCACCTTATTTCAAATTGCGTCGAGATGTTGTTGTAAGTCCAGAAGCAATGCGATGACGTCAGAATCCAGTAGGGGTCGATAAGGGACCCCCCGCAGTAGTGCGTGGTGAGGTTAGGCGTCTTCAGGATAATCTCCACTTGCCACGGCCAGGAGTTGCGAGGTGCTTCCCTCCCCCCAACGATACGCGACTCAGGGGGAGGGCCAGAGGGGAGGTAACGTATTCCGCACTTAGGGTAACCTGGAGATTATTTTAGAATTATGAGCTTCTCGGTTGTCTTTCTGGGAATACCCTACATATAAAGAAAATGTTGTCGTTTTGGGGCTTCGGTACCCAAAAAACTTTTGTTTTGAAAGACCTTTTCAATTGACTAAAAATGGTCACAAGCACTGTCTTTCTCTTCTGATTACAAGTCATAAAGTTTACCATGCGCCCGCGGTATGACCATCTTAACAATAACGTTAGCCTGCAGGTACTCCAAATAAGGAACTCATTAGATCTCCTATATGGAAGTGACCGCGTTTCACAAAAACTACAATTTTTGGTTAATTTTTCTTGCTATTTTTAAGATTCCGTCGGTGGCGGGTGGGGTATCCGTGGAGAGGGGGAGGGGTGATAAGGGTAGGGTATCCGTGGAGAGGGGGAGGGGTGGCAGGGGTGTGGTATCCGTGGAGAGGGGGAGGGGTGACAGGGGTTGGGTATCCGTGGAGAGGGGGAGGGGTGACAGGGGTTGGGTATCTGTGGAGAGGGGGAGGGGTGACAGGGGTTGGGTATCCGTGGAGAGGGGGAGGGGTGACAGGGGTTGGGTATCCGTGGAGAGGGGGAGGGGTGACAGGGGTTGGGTATCCGTGGAGAGGGGGAGGGGTGACAGGGGTTGGGTATCCGTGGAGAGGGGGACATGGGTGGGGGAGCAGGGGTGTAATGGGTGGGGTATCTTTGATTTAAAAAAATTATTTCCTACCCTCAATTGTTCCTTCGATGAAAGGCAAGATCCTCCTCACGTCCAGATAGACCCCGTATTTCTTGGGACGGGCGCACCCTTCACCCCAACTGACCACACCCCTTAGGACGTACTGCCCGTCAGCATTCGGACACACTAGTGGTCCTCCACTGTCCCCACCACAGGAATCCCGCCCTCCTTGTGGGAACCCTGCGCAAAAATACCTGTATGATAAAGAAAAAGCCATGAGTAATTTAGTTCAAAGTATGAATACTCCTCCATACCCCTGTAAGTATGAATACATCTCCCTACCCCTGAAAGTATGAATACCCTCCCTACCCCTGAAAGTATGAATACCCCTCCTTACCCTTGAAAGTATGAATACCCTCCCTACCCCTGAAAGTATGAATACCCCCCTACCCCTGAAAGTACGAATACCCTCCCTACCCCTGAAAGTATGAATACCCTCCCTACCCCTGTAAGTATGAATACCCCTCCCTACCCCTGAAAGTATGAATCCACCTCTAAAAGTAACTTCAGATACACTTATACCTAAAACAAAATAAGACAAATGTGATATTTCTGCGCCTTTCACCATCTTTCACTCATCTATCCATCCTCTTATATCTATTCTTTTCTATCTATGCTCTCCTATCTATTCTCTTCTATCTATTTTCTTCTATCTATTCTCTTCTATCTATCCTCTTATATCTATTATCTCCTATCTATTCTCTTCTATCCATTCTCTTTTATCTATTCTCTTCTATCTTTTCTCTTTTATCTATACTCTTCTATCTATTCTCTCTTATCTATTCTCTTCTCTGGTTGCTTCCCTTTATAATGTAAACTCACCTGTCATTTATGGTCCCATTGTAGGAGTCGTTGGCGTTACACACTTCCTTAGAGACAATATCGACCTCAACCTCGTTCAGGACAAGCGAGTACGGGCTCCCCTCAGCGGTCTTACCCCACCCCGTCACGTAACACTTGGTCCCGGTGGTAAGGTTCGCTGTCACGCTAGGCAGACAGACGGAATGCACGCGCTTATGGAAGACAGCAGGACGTTTGAGTTTGATCAGAGCCACGTCATAGTCACCGGGGGATATCAGGTCACCAACGACAAGTCCCGGATGTATGAAGAGTTTGTCTCCTTGGATGATCTCCTCAAACCCTTCGTACTTTCGCACATCATGTTCTCCCAGCCTAGAAGAGGAACAAACCAGCTGAAGGGGAGAAAGTGAATAAATAGAATAAGCTAGACCGGCCTTCCCAGTATGCATTGCTCATCATGAAAGTGCACCCTTCTTTGAGTACAGTACAGTCTTCTTGTATTCGCCTTAACAGAAGGTATACAAGCATAGTCTAAGTAGCCTCCCCTTGTATTCGCCTTAATAGAAGGTATACAAGCATAGTCTAAGTAGCCTCCCCTTGTATTCGCCTTAACAGAAGGTATACAACCATGTCTAAGTAACCTCCCCTTGTATTCGCCTTAACAGAAGGTATACAAGCATAGTCTAAGTAGCCTCCCCTTGTATTCGCCTTAACAGAAGGTATACAAGCATAGTCTAAGTAGTCTCCCCTTGTATTCGCCTTAACAGAAGGTATACAAGCATAGTCTAAGTAGCCTCCCCTTGTATTCGCCTTAACAGAAGGTATACAAGCATAGTCTAAGTAGCCTCCCCTTGTATTCGCCTTAACAGAAGGTATACAAGCATAGTCTAAGTAGCCTCCCCTTGTATTCGCCTTAACAGAAGGTATACAAGCATAGTCTAAGTAGCCTCCCCTTGTATTCGCCTTAACAGAAGGTATACAAGCATAGTCTAAGTAGCCTCCCCTTGTATTCGCCTTAACAGAAGGTATACAAGCATAGTCTAAGTAGCCTCCCCTTGTATTCGCCTTAACAGAAGGTATACACGCATAGTCTAAGTAGCCTCCCCTTGTATTCGCCTCAACAGAAGGTATACACGCATAGTCTAAGTAGCCTCCCCTTGTATTCGCCTTAACAGAAGGTATACAACCATGTCTAAGTAACCTCCCCTTGTATTCGCCTTAACAGAAGGTATACAAGCATAGTCTAAGTAGCCTCCCCTTGTATTCGCCTTAACAGAAGGTATACAAGCATAGTCTAAGTAGCCTCCCCTTGTATACGCCTTTACAGAAGGTATACAAGCATAGTCTAAGTAGCCTCCCCTTGTATACGCCTTTACAGAAGGTAAGCAAAAGCAATTTAAGAAACATAAGGTGATTTGTTATTTCCTCCCCACTGTGTATTTAGGATGTGCCATCGCCAGCTGCCCTAGGACACAGGAAGACCAATAACCTTCACCTTATTTCAAATTGCGTCGAGATGTTGTTGTAAGTCCAGAAGCAATGCGACGACGTCAGAATCCAGTAGGGGTCGATAAGGGACCCCCCGCAGTAGTGCGTAGTAAGGTTAGGCGTCTTCAGGATAATCTCCACTTGCCACGGCCAGGAGTTGCGAGGTGCCTCCCTCCCCCCCACGATACGCGACTCAGGGGGAGGGCCAGAGGGCAGGTAACGTATTCCGCACTTAGGGTAACCTGGAGATGATTTGCACATGCAACGCAGAGATCACGTGATTTGTTGGGTGGCAAACTCACGTAATCCGGAGCAACTTATTCAGCGCTAATAAATCTGTCAAAAAGGGCTTATTTTCATTTAGATATTTTATTATGGGATAGGGAAGTGATTGGGATGCCTGAACATCCTAAATAAATATCCCAGAAGCAAAAATTACCCCTAAAAATACCAAAACGCAGATTTAAGTGTCTTATTGTATGGCAAGGTCTCGAATTACACAAGTACTTTGTTTAAAAATCGAAAATATTAAAAAATAATCTAGAAAACGTTAGCTCGTAGCGCCTTTTTCTGTGAACCCCTTAAAAAAAGAGTAGAAAAGCCAATACCCCTAAAAATACCCGAGGCCAAATTTTGACCCCTTTAAAAATTGCGACAAGTATCCCTATCAGGTCTACATATGGGAAGACGCAACACCCCCCCCCCCCCCCCCCCTCGGAATACAAGGGCATGCTTACCATACAAGGTACTTTCTATAAAAGGTAACATTCTCCTGACATCTGTGTAAACTCCATATTTATCTGGGAGTGCGCATTTCTCGCCCCAGCTCATCAAACCTGTCAGTACCCAATCTCCTGACTCGGTCTGACACGACAAAGGACCCCCGCTATCGCCTAAACAGCCGTCTTGACCTCCTTGGTTGTACCCGGCACACATGAACTGCTCATGGATGATACCGCTGTACGAGTTGTTACTATTGCAGACGGATTTGTTGACGAGGGGGACCTGGAAATGAGTTATCTGTGTTAAAAGGGTTGTCAGGACATAATTATTCCTTGTACATTTTTAAAAATATCTCTGTTAAGGAAACCGTAGACCCGTGCCGTGATAAACTCGATCGTTTCGTCGCTCGCGCTCGCGTTGAATCAAAACTAACACAATCCTTGTTCCCAGGGTCCCACCATCCCCTACCCCCAAGGGGGATATGAGAGGACTACCCTGGGAACGACGATGAGCTAACACCAACAAATTTTACATCGTTTTTAAGCTGAATAACTGTATTTATCTCGTAAAATAGTCACTTTATTTCGCTTAATATAAGTTTTTTTAGGCCCAAAGTGCGAAATCAACCCTTTTTAGAATTGCAAATTAATAATACACTTATTACACAATACACAATTACTTTTGATTAGTCACAGCGGGCCCATTAAAATCGTAACAAAATAACATTTTCATTGTCCGACACTATCTAAAGACCTATTGATTGTCCGAGAGTATCTAGAGACCTATTGATTGTCCGAGTATCTAGAGACCTATTGATTGACCGAGAGTATCTAGAGACCTATTGATTGTCCGAGAGTATCTAAAGACCTATTGATTGTCCTAGAGTATCTAGAGACCTATTGATCGTCCGAGAGTATCTAGAGACCTATTGATTGTCCGAGAGTATCTAGAGACCTATTGATCGTCCGAGAGTATCTAGAGACCTATTGATTGTCCGAGAGTATCTAGAGACCTATTGATTGTCCGAGAGTATCTAGAGACCTATTGATTGTCCGAGAGTATCTAGAGACCTATTGATTGTCCGAGAGTATCTAGAGACCTATTGATTGTCCGAGAGTATCTAGAGACCTATTGATTGTCCGAGAGTATCTAGAGACCTATTGATTGTCCGAGAGTATCTAGAGACCTATTGATCGTCCGAGAGTATCTAGAGACCTATTGATTGTCCGAGAGTATTTAGAGACCTATTGATTGTCCGAGAGTATCTAGAGACCTATTGATTGACCGAGAGTATCTAGAGACCTATTGATTGTCCGAGAGTATCTAGAGACCTATTGATTGACCGAGAGTATCTAGAGACCTATTGATTGTCCGAGAGTATCTAGAGACCTATTGATTGTCCGAGAGTATCTAGAGATCTATTGATTGCCCGAGAGTATCTAGAGACCTATTGATTGTCCGAAAGTATTTAGAGACCTATTGATTGTCCGAGAGTATCTAGAGACCTATTGATTGCCCGAGAGTATCTAGAGACCTATTGATTGACCGAGAGTATCTAGAGACCTATTGATTGTCCGAGAGTATCTAGAGACCTATTGATTGTCCGAGAGTATCTAGAGATCTATTGATTGCCCGAGAGTATCTAGAGACCTATTGATTGTCCGAGAGTATCTAGAGACCTATTGATTGTCCGAGAGTATCTAGAGACCTATTGATTGTCCGAGAGTATCTAGAGACCTATTGATTGTCCGAGAGTATCTAGAGACCTATTGATTGACCGAGAGTATCTAGAGACCTATTGATTGTCCGAGAGTATCTAGAGACCTATTAATTGTCCGACACTATCTAAAGACCTATTGATTGACCGAGAGTATCTAGAGACCTATTGATTGTCCGAGAGTATCTAGAGACCTATTGATTGTCCGACACTATCTAAAGACCTATTGATTGTCCTAGAGTATCTAGAGACCTATTGATTGACCGAGAGTATCTAGAGACCTATTGATTGTCCGAGAGTATCTCGAGACCTATTGATTGTCCGAGAGTATCTAGAGATCTATTGATTGCCCGAGAGTATCTAGAGACCTATTGATTGTCCGAGAGTATCTAGAGACCTATTGATTGTCCGAGAGTATCTAGAGATCTATTGATTGCCCGAGAGTATCTAGAGACCTATTGATTGACCGAGAGTATCTAGAGACCTATTGATTGTCCGAGAGTATCTAGAGACCTATTGATTGTCCGAGAGTATCTAGAGATCTATTGATTGCCCGAGAGTATCTAGAGACCTATTGATTGTCCGAGAGTATCTAGAGACCTATTGATTGTCCGAGAGTATCTAGAGACCTATTGATTGTCCGAGAGTATCTAGAGACCTATTGATTGTCCGAGAGTATCTAGAGACCTATTGATTGACCGAGAGTATCTAGAGACCTATTGATTGTCCGAGAGTATCTAGAGACCTATTAATTGTCCGACACTATCTAAAGACCTATTGATTGACCGAGAGTATCTAGAGACCTATTGATTGTCCGAGAGTATCTAGAGACCTATTGATTGTCCGACACTATCTAAAGACCTATTGATTGTCCTAGAGTATCTAGAGACCTATTGATTGACCGAGAGTATCTAGAGACCTATTGATTGTCCGAGAGTATCTAGAGACCTATTGATTGTCCGAGAGTATCTAGAGATCTATTGATTGCCCGAGAGTATCTAGAGACCTATTGATTGTCCGAGAGTATCTAGAGACCTATTGATTGTCCGAGAGTATCTAGAGATCTATTGATTGCCCGAGAGTATCTAGAGACCTATTGATTGTCCGAGAGTATCTAGAGACCTATTGATTGACCGAGAGTATCTAGAGACCTATTGATTGTCCGAGAGTATTTAGAGACCTATTGATTGTCCGACACTATCTAAAGACCTATTGATTGTCCTAGAGTATCTAGAGACCTATTGATTGACCGAGAGTATCTAGAGACCTATTGATTGTCCGAGAGTATCTAGAGACCTATTGATTGTCCGAGAGTATCTAGAGATCTATTGATTGCCCGAGAGTATCTAGAGACCTATTGATTGTCCGAGAGTATCTAGAGACCTATTGATTGTCCGAGAGTATCTAGAGATCTATTGATTGCCCGAGAGTATCTAGAGACCTATTGATTGTCCGAGAGTATCTAGAGACCTATTGATTGTCCGAGAGTATCTAGAGACCTATTGATTGTCCGAGAGTATCTAGAGACCTATTGATTGTCTGAGAGTATCTAGAGACCTATTGATTGTCCGAGAGTATCTAGAGATCTATTGATTGCCCGAGAGTATCTAGAGACCTATTGATTGTCCGAGAGTATCTAGAGACCTATTGATTGTCCGAGAGTATCTAGAGACCTATTGATTGTCCGAGAGTATCTAGAGACCTATTGATTGTCTGAGAGTATCTAGAGACCTATTGATTGTCCGAGAGTATCTAGAGACCTATTGATTGTCCGACACTATCTAAAGACCTATTGATTGACCGAGAGTATCTAGAGACCTATTGATTGACCGAGAGTAACTAGAGACCTATTGATTGTCCGACACTATCTAAAGACCTATTGATTGTCCGAGAGTATCTAGAGACCTATTGATTGTCCGAGAGTATCTAGAGACCTATTGATTGTCCGAGAGTATCTAGAGACCTATTGATTGTCCGAGAGTATCTAGAGACCTATTGATTGTCCGAGAGTATCTAGAGACCTATTGATTGACCGAGAGTATCTAGAGACCTATTGATTGTCCGAGAGTATCTAGAGACCTATTGATTGTCCGAGAGTATCTAGAGACCTATTGATTCTCCGAGAGTATCTAGAGACTTATTGATTGTCCGATAGTATCTAGAGACCTATTGATTGTCCGAGAGTATCTAGAGACCTATTGATTGTCCGAGAGTATCTAGAGACCTATTGATTGTCCGAAAGTATCTAGAGACCTATTGATTGTCCGAGAGTATCTAGAGACCTATTGATTGTCCGAGAGTATCTAGAGACCTATTGATTGTCCGAGAGTATCTAGAGACCTATTGATTGACCGAGAGTATCTAGAGACCTATTGATTGTCCGAGTATCTAGAGACCTATTGATTGACCGAGAGTATCTAGAGACCTATTGATTGTCCGAGAGTATCTAAAGACCTATTGATTGTCCTAGAGTATCTAGAGACCTATTGATCGTCCGAGAGTATCTAGAGACCTATTGATTGTCCGAGAGTATCTAGAGACCTATTGATCGTCCGAGAGTATCTAGAGACCTATTGATTGTCCGAGAGTATCTAGAGACCTATTGATTGTCCGAGAGTATCTAGAGACCTATTGATTGTCCGAGAGTATCTAGAGACCTATTGATTGTCCGAGAGTATCTAGAGACCTATTGATTGTCCGAGAGTATCTAGAGACCTATTGATTGTCCGAGAGTATCTAGAGACCTATTGATTGTCCGAGAGTATCTAGAGACCTATTGATTGTCCGAGAGTATCTAGAGACCTATTGATTGTCCGAGAGTATCTAGAGACCTAGTGATTGTCCGAGAGTATCTAAAGACCTATTGATTGACCGAGAGTATCTAGAGACCTATTGATTGTCCGAGTATCTAGAGACCTATTGATTGACCGAGAGTATCTAGAGACCTATTGATTGTCCGAGAGTATCTAGAGACCTATTGATCGTCCGAGAGTATCTAGAGACCTATTGATTGTCCGAGAGTATCTAGAGACCTATTGATTGTCCGAGAGTATCTAGAGACCTATTGATTGTCCGAGAGTATCTAGAGACCTATTGATTGTCCGAGAGTATCTAGAGACCTATTGATTGTCCGAGAGTATCTAGAGACCTATTGATTGTCCGAGAGTATCTAGAGACCTATTGATTGTCCGAGAGTATCTAGAGACCTATTGATTGTCCGACACTATCTAAAGACCTATTGATCGACAGAGAGTATCTAGAGACCTATTGATTGACCGAGAGTAACTAGAGACCTATTGATTGTCCGAGAGTATCTAGAGACCTATTGATTGTCCGAGAGTATCTAGAGACCTATTGATTGTCCGAGAGTATCTAGAGACCTATTGATTGTCCGAAAGTATTTAGAGACCTATTGATTGTCCGAGAGTATCTAGAGACCTATTGATTGTCCGAGAGTATCTAGAGACCTATTGATTGTCCGAGAGTATCTAAAGACCTATTGATTGACCGAGAGTATCTAGAGACCTATTGATTGTCCGAGAGTATCTAGAGACCTATTGATTGTCCGAGAGTATCTAGAGACCTATTGATTGTCCTAGAGTATCTAGAGACCTATTGATTGACCGAGAGTATCTAGAGACCTATTGATTGTCCGAGAGTATCTAGAGACCTATTGATTGTCCGAGAGTATCTAGAGACCTATTGATTGTCCGAGAGTATCTAGAGACCTATTGATTGTCCGAGAGTATCTAGAGACCTATTGATTGTCCGAGAGTATCTAGAGACCTATTGATTGTCCGAGAGTATCTAGAGACCTATTGATTGTCCGAGAGTATCTAGAGACCTATTGATTGACCGAGAATATTTAGAGACCTATTGATTGTCTGACACTATCTAAAGACCTATTGATTGACCGAGAGTATCTAGAGACCTATTGATTGTCCGAGTATCTAGAGACCTATTGATTGACCGAGAGTATCTAGAGACCTATTGATCGTCCGAGAGTATCTAGAGACCTATTGATTGTCTGAGAGTATCTAGAGACCTATTGATTGTCCGAGAGTATCTAGAGACCTATTGATTGTCCGAGAGTATCTAGAGACCTATTGATTGTCCGAGAGTATCTAGAGACCTATTGATTGTCCGAGAGTATCTAGAGACCTATTGATTGTCCGAGAGTATCTAGAGACCTATTAATTGTCCGAGAGTATCTAGAGACCTATTGATTGTCCGAGAGTATCTAGAGACCTATTGATTGTCCGAGAGTATCTAGAGACCTATTGATTGTCCGACACTATCTAAAGACCTATTGATTGTCCGAGAGTATCTAGAGACCTATTGATTGTCCGAGAGTATCTAGAGACCTATTGATTGTCCGAGAGTATCTAGAGACCTATTGATTGTCCGAGAGTATCTAGAGACCTATTGATTGTCCGAGAGTATCTAGAGACCTATTGACTCTCCGAAAGTATCTAAAGACCTCTAGAGACCTATTGGTTGTCCGACAGTATATCGAGAGACCAATTGATGGTCCGAGAAATAAACTATTGATTGTCCGAAAAATAAACTATTGATTGTCCGGGAATTAAGCTATATTGATTGTTGGAGAGCAGCTAGAGACCTATTGATTGACCGAGAAATAGCCTCTTGATTATCCGGGAGTATCTAGAGACAAAAAAAACATTCACGAGGTACCTTGAGCTGTTTAAGGGTGGGAGAAAATACTCCGCTGTCGAGCACCGTTTCTCCCCAGCCTGTCAAATAGCACATCTTTCCCGCGGGAAACTCGGTGTCATCTTGCGGGAGGCATATTGGTTGAATGCGATCACTAAACTGGATAGGTTTACCCAGGTGTAGAAGAGCAATGTCATAATAACCTGCATATGTAATATCAAGTAGAGCAGATAAGAGGATAGTAGAGAACGATACTTGAGCTTTTGGCGTCACGGACTTCTTTGTACTTGTACAAGACTGATTAAAGCCAATAGGAAGACTAAAGACGAGCTAAGTTCTATGTGTACTTCCTTCGAAACAATTCCGTTTTCCGAGAAGCGAACAACACATAACCTAAACCCTGTTTATAAACTTCCCTGCTTTAGGTTGCGGGCATTTTGTCTTGTCATTTTGCACCGCACAGGTTTACACATGTAGGAACTAGGAGAGCCGTAGCAGGCCACGTAAGATTAGGGGTGGTGGTGGGGGGGGGGGGGGGGGGGTGGGAGGAATAGCCCCCAGTGCCCCACCCCCTGCTACGGCCTCTTGACTTCCTATGCACTGCACCTCTGCACTGCTACCAGAAAAGGCTAATGTTACCCTGGTACCTGGGTGTGATACTCCCCCTATGACGAATCCCGGGTGTAGGTGGATACGGTCAGGAATAGCGTACTGCTCATAGCCCTCCATTCGCGAAGAATCATGCTCGGCGAACCGCAAAACACGAGTGCCGATAGCGCGAGGACTCCACGGTACCACACAATGGCCAGCGGTCACAACCCAGTGAGGGTCGATGATTGAGCCACCGCACCAGTGACCAGTATTATTGACAGTTACCTTGGAGACCATACCAAAATCAGATTTCGGGCCATGCAGTGTGAGCGCTCTTTTTGACTAGTTCAGACTTACCCCCCCCCCCATAGTACTAGTACAGACTTACCCCCCCCCCCCCATAGTACTAGTACAGACTTACCCCCCCATAGTACTAGTACAGACTTACCCCCCCCCCATAGTACTAGTACAGACTTACCCCCCGATAGTACTGGTACAGACTTACCCCCCATAGTACTAGTACAGACTTACCCCCCATAGTACTAGTACAGACTTACCCCCCCCCCCCATACTACTAGTACAGACTTACCCCCCCCATAGTACTAGTACTGGCTTACCCCCCATAGTACTAGTACAGACTTACCCCCCCCCATAGTACTAGTACAGACTTACCCCCATAGTACTAGTACAGACTTACCCCCCCCATACTACTAGTACAGACTTACCCCCCCCATAGTACTAGTACTGGCTTACCCCCCATAGTACTAGTACAGACTTACCCCCCCCCCATAGTACTAGTACAGACTTACCCCCATAGTACTAGTACAGACTTATCCCCCATAGTACTAGTACATACTTACCCCCCCCCCCACATAGTACTAGCACAGACTTACCCCCCATAGTACTAGTACAGACTTACCCCCCCATAGTACTAGTACAGACTTATCCCCCATAGTACCAGTACAGACTTATCCCCCATAGTACCAGTACAGACTTACCCCCCATAGTACTAGTACAGACTTACCCCCCCCTCCCCCATAGTACTAGTACTAGTACAGACTTACCCCCCCCCCATAGTACTAGTACTGGCTTACCCCCCATAGTACTAGTACAGACTTACCCCCCCCCCATAGTACTAGTACAGACTTACCCCCATAGTACTAGTACAGACTTACCCCCCCATACTACTAGTACAGACTTACCCCCCCCATAGTACTAGTACTGGCTTACCCCCCATAGTACTAGTACAGACTTACCCCCCCCCCCCATAGTACTAGTACAGACTTACCCCCATAGTACTAGTACAGACTTATCCCCCATAGTACTAGTACATACTTACCCCCCCCCCACATAGTACTAGCACAGACTTACCCCCCATAGTACTAGTACAGACTTACCCCCCCATAGTACTAGTACAGACTTACCCCCCCATAGTACTAGTACAGACTTACCCCCCCATAGTACTAGTACATACTTACCCCCCCCCATAGTACTAGTACAGACTTACCCCCCATAGTACTAGTACAGACTTCCCCTAGTAGCAGTAAATGTAGTACAGACTTACCCCTTAAGTACTTGTACCACCTTAGTACTTCACAGACCCCCCCCCCATAGTATACTAGTACAGACTCACGTCCACCATCCAAGGCCATGTGTTCTTGGCAGCCTCTTGACCTCCGATTATGCGTTCTTCACGTGGATCATACAGTGGTCTCTTGCCGCAGTTGGAGTTAGCTGGCGGATATAATAGTACAATTATAATATAATAGTACAATTATAATACAATAGGACAAGTATAATAGTACACAAGTAGGATAATAAAAATTTGACACAGTTTAGAGAGAGATGAACTATATAGGTCTTCTATCGAGTGCGCTATATAGGTCTTAGATCGGGTGCGCTATATATAGGTCGTAGGTCGAGTGCGCTATATATAGGTCTTAGATCGAGTGCGCTATATATAGGTCTTAGATCGAGTGCGCTATATATAGGTCTAAGATCGAGTGCGCTATATATAGGTCTTATATCGAGTGCGCTAAATATAAGTCTTAGATCGAGTGCGCTATATATAGGTCTTAGATCGAGTGCGCTATATATAGGTCTTAGATCGAGTGCGCTATATATAAGTCTTAGATCGAGTGCGCTATATATAGGTCTTCGTTCGAGTGCGCTATATATAGGTCTTAGATCGAGTGCGCTATATATAGGTCTTAGATCGAGTGCGCTATATATAGGTCTTTGTTCGAGTGCGCTATATATAGGTCTTAGATCGAGTGCGCTATATATAGGTCTAAGATCGAGTGCGCTATATGTAGGTCTTAGATCGAGTGCGCTATATATAGGTCTTAGATCGAGTTCGCTAAATATAGGTCTTAGATCGGGTGCGCTATATATAGGTCTTATATCGAGTGCGCTATGTATAGGTCTTCTATCGAGTGCGCTATATATAGGTCTTACATCGAGTGCGCTATATATTGGTCTTACATCGAGTGCGCTATATATAGGTCTTAGATCGAGTGCGCTATATATAGGTATTACATCGAGTGCGCTATATATAGGTCTTATATCGAGTGCGCTAAATATAGGTCTTACATCGAGTGCGCTATATATAGGTCTTAGATCGAGTGCGCTATATATAGGTCTTAGATCGAGTGCGCTATATATAGGTCTTAGATCGGTTGCGCTATATATAGGTCTTAGATCGAGTGCGCTATACATAGGTCTTAGATCAAGTGCGCTATATATAGGTCTTAGATCGAGTGCGCTATATATAGGTCTTAGATCAAGTGCGCTATATATAGGTCTTAGATCGGGTGCGCTATATATAGGTCTTAGATCGAGTGCTCTATATATAGGTCTTAGATTGGGTGCGCTATATATAGGTCTTAGATCGGGTGCGCTATATATAGGTCTTAGATCGAGTGCGCTATATATAGGTCTTAGATCGAGTGCGCTATATATAGGTCTTAGATCGAGTGCGCTATATATAGGTCTTAGATCGAGTGCGCTATATATAGGTCTTAGATCGAGTGCGCTGTATATAGGTCTTAGATCGAGTGCGCTATATATAGGTCTTAGATCGAGTGCGCTATATATAAGTCTTAGATCGAGTGCGCTATATATAGGTCTTAGATTGGGTGCGCTATATATAGGTCTTAGATCGAGTGCGCTATATATAGGTCTTAGATCGTGTGCGCTATATACAGGTCTTAGATTGGGTGCGCTATATATAGGTCTTATATCGAGTGCGCTATATATAGGTCTTATATCGAGTGCGCTATATATAGGTCTTAGATCGAGTGCGCTATATATAGGTCTTAGATCGAGTGCGCTATATATAGGTCTTATATCGAGTGCGCTATATATAGGTCTTATATCGAGTGCGCTATATATAGGTCTTAGATCGAGTGCGCTATATATAGGTCTTAGACCGAGTGCGCTATATATAGGTCTTAGACCGAGTGCGCTATATATAGGTCTTAGATCGAGTGCGCTATATATAGGTCTTAGATCGAGTGCGCTATATATAAGTCTTAGATCGGGTGCGCTATATATAGGTCTTAGATCGAGTGCGCTATATATAGGTCTTAGATTGAGTGTTCTGGCTGTATGGGAACTTATGGAATCTTTTGAACTTTCGTAATTAAACGGTAATAAGAACGATGGAAAAATCGAGGCTCGCGCAATGAGCTTCCATACGTCCCAAGAAAACGAGAACGAAACTAATGAGGGCGCGCCTAGCCCGTAAGTGTATGATAGAGGCATATTGCCTATTCGCCTACTTCTTAATTTATGCTCCATCTTGTCCTGTGAACTCGACCCCCCCCCCTTTATTTTTACTCGTTATCCCCCTTTTACCTTTCTCGCATCCATATATTTCCAGTCGAATCGCAATACCGTTGTTCCACGCGGTAGGTTTCACCCGTAAGTACCGTACAGGCCTGACTGCTGTGAATTGGGACTTGACTGGCGTGCTCCGGTCCGTACTTCCAGTAAGCTCCTATACCAGTGAACGATATTCATTAGGCACAAACAGCAGGCTTAACTCTTATACCATGTGCAGTCAACGATATTTATTTGGCACAATCCAGCAAGTTAAACTCCTCTACCATGTGCTTTTAACCACAGCTATAACCCCCTGCTATATAGCAGGCTTAGCTCCCATGTGCTATGTACCACACCCATAACCCCTATGCTATACCACACCCATAACCCCTATGCTATATACTACACCCTTAACCCCCTGCTATATTCCATACTCATAAACCCCTGCTATATTCCATACCCATAACCCCCTGCTATATTCCATACCCATAACCTCCTGCTATATTCCATACCCATAACCCCCTGCTATATTCCATACTCATAACCCCCTGCTATATTCCATACCCTTAACCCCCTGCTATATTCCATACCCTTAACCCCCTGCTATATTCCATACCCATAACCCCCTGCTATATTTCATACCCTTAACCCCCTGCTATATTCCATACCCATAACCCCCTGTTATATTCCATACCCTTAACCCCCTGCTATATTCCATACCCATAACCCCCTGCTATATTCCATACCCTTAACCCCCTGCTATATTCCATACCCATAACCCCCTGCTATATTCCATACCCTTAACCCCCTGCTATATTCCACACCCATGACCCCCTGCTATATTCCATACCCATAACCCCCTGCTATATTCCATACCCTTAACCCCCTGCTATTTTCCATACTCATAAACCCCTGCTATATTCCACACCCATGACCCCCTGCTATATGCCACACTACTATATCAGCACACCTGTGGATATGACTCCCACGTGACACCGTCCTTGCTGAAGTCAACTCTATACCGCGTGACCCAGTAGTCCTGGGTCGGATGCCCTTGGATCGCAACACCAGATACATTGGTCTGACTGTGGAAATGGACTTGTAGAATCTCGCTAGAACCTTGGGTCCTAGGCATCCAGGCCCCGGTCGAATTAAGCCGCGCGCGGCCTGGATCGTGCTCCAAAGACAGGAAAGTTGTGGCTGTCACGGAACTGTCGTCGATCCAGCCGTTTTGCATTCCAAGGGGGCTAGGGCAACCTGTCACCCATTAACATCACGTGACTTAGAGAAATCCAAGTCCGAAAAATTGGAAGGGAATCCATAAGATAAAATTCAAGCAGGCAAGCAGTATGTAATTAGCATTTTGCTAGGATATGACAAAATGGCGGCTGTCTCATACTCTTTAAGTTTTGTGTTTATAAGGTTTCCAACAATACTCAAAAATAAATAAAACTCAAATCAAGAGAGCATAAGATATCTTAAGATATCTTATAAGATATCTTATGCTCTCTTGCTCAAATAAATAAACCGCTACTTAGTTACAGTTCACCGCATCAGCATTTGTCCTTTCTGGTCTGTGTCATCCTACACTTGAGAGATGATGTTCTTAACGGCTTTGCTTTTTGGTATGGACAGATTTGTCACAGTCTTGAATGGCATAAAATGAACCGTCTGGTAAAACTACAATCCCTAAGGCCTTATAGCAAAGACCGTCTGGTAAAACTACAATCCCTAAGGCCTTATAGCAAAGACCGTCTGGTAAAACTACAATCCCTAAGGCCTTATAGCAAAGACCGTCTGGTAAAACTACAATCCCTAAGGCCTTATAGCAAAGACCGTCTGGTAAAACTACAATCCCTAAGGCCTTATAGCAAAGACCGTCTGGTAAAACTACAATCCCTAAGGCCTTATAGCAAAGACCGTCTGGTAAAACTACAATCCCTAAGGCCTTATAGCAAAGACCGTCTGGTAAAACTACAATCCCTAAGGCCTTATAGCAATAAGGTTTAGCAAACAATTCTTATGCATTTGATATTTTAATATTCTATGACTAAAAGCGCGCCAAACAACTGCATGTGAGGAGTAACAAAAACATATTCGAAACCTTTGATCCATACGTGATTAATTGACGCTTAATGAAAGCTGTAATTTTAAAGTAAAAATGATATTTGTTAACGAGACAGAAAAGCTTTCCAAAGAAACGGCATTTCAATAATAATAAGGTTTTTCACTTCGCTAGTTTAAAAAGTCAGTTGTTGCTAATTCATGTATTAATCGTGAACAGGCTACTAACCCGAGGTTTGAGCCGCTGCAGAAACGATGACATCTGTAGAAAAGAGACCTGAAAACACACCCAGTAACACTAAGAGTTGAGAAGGAAGAAGAAATGATAGAGAATTGACAATTTCGTTTACTTAAATAAGGGTAGCAATGGACCACCCTCCGAAGTATTAAACTATTAAACTCTGACTTACAAGCGATAAAAAGCCCTGCCAAGGCTGGGATTTGCAGGCCCATCTTCGACTCTATTCTGCCCTTGAAGTGTAATTCTTGACAGCGTTCTAACGTGCTTAGCTGGACGATTCAATTTGCCCGTTGGGAACGATCGTTTGCTCGGCGCTTCGCATTAGCTATATTTGTTTACATACTTTGTAATCTGTCTGTCAACGCTCGCAATAAAAAGGCGCTTGACGCACTTGACAAATAACGACATGAAACCCAAACATGAAACAGTTGAATCCTGCAAGAGTTCTTCATCAGTTCTGGGAATCTAGTGGTAGTTTTGATCAGGACTGAGCTACCGCCAGGGTCTATTGGAGGAGCAAACGTATGTAGTTCTATTATAGATTAGATTTTGAATGTTGATGGCCAAAGGCCAAACTAATAAAATCATTAGTGGTCAAAGTGCAAATCGATTAACTCGATAGACTCGAGAGTTTGCGGGCGCTTTATATGGATGTATAAACTTAGAGCTATTTCCACAAACTTCCGCAAACTTCTTAGACACGATGTACAAATACGGGTACTATAAATTGTATTTTGGGGACCAATAGAGGTCCCGTACGGATGCTTCTCGCTGGCTTGACGACGGATGGATGTTTGTTTAATCAAAACTTATAGTCTTATCGCAAATAATTTCACCTCCTGTAAACAATTTTCTATTCAATCTTGAAACCCCCCGGCCTAATGACGGTAGTTATATCACACTTATACGAAGCCTTAGAAGGTCCATGCGATATATCACACTTATACGAAGCCCTAGAAGGTCCATGCGATATATCACACTTATACGAAGCCTTAGAAGGTCCATGCGATATATCACACTTATACGAAGCCTTAGAAGGTCCATGTGATATATCACACTTATACGAAGCCTTAGAAGGTCCATGTGATATATCACACTTATACGAAGCCTTAGAAGGTCCATGCGATATATCACACTTATACGAAGCCTTAGAAGGTCTATGTGATATATCACACTTATACGAAGCCTTAGAAGGTCTATGTGATATATCACACTTATACGAAGCCTTAGAAGGTCCATGCGATATATCACACTTATACGAAGCCTTAGAAGGTCCATGCGATATATCACACTTATACGAAGCCCTAGAAGGTCCATGCAATATATCACACTTATACGAAGCCTTAGAAGGTCCATGCGATATATCACACTTATACGAAGCCCTAGAAGGTCCATGTGATATATCACACTTATACGAAGCCTTAGAAGGTCCATGTGATATATCACACTTATACGAAGCCTTAGAAGGTCCATGTGATATATCACACTTATACGAAGCCTTAGAAGGTCCATGTGATATATCACACTTATACGAAGCCTTAGAAGGTCCATGTGATATATCACACTTATACGAAGCCTTAGAAGGCCCATGCGATATATCACACTTATACGAAGCCTTAGAAGGCCCATGCGATATATCACACTTATACGAAGCCTTAGAAGGTCCATGCGATATATCACACTTATACGAAGCCTTAGAAGGTCCATGTGATATATCACACTTATACGAAGCCTTAGAAGGTCCATGTGATATATCACACTTATACGAAGCCTTAGAAGGTCCATGCGATATATCACACTTATACGAAGCCTTAGAAGGTCCATGCGATATATCACACTTATACGAAGCCTTAGAAGGTCCATGCGATATATCACACTTATACGAAGCCTTAGAAGATCCATGCGATATATCACACTTATACGAAGCCTTAGAAGGTCCATGCGATATATCACACTTATACGAAGCCTTAGAAGGTCCATGTGATATATCACACTTATACGAAGCCTTAGAAGGTCCATGTGATATATCACACTTATACGAAGCCTTAGAAGGTCCATGCGATATATCACACTTATACGAAGCCTTAGAAGGTCCATGTGATATATCACACTTATACGAAGCCTTAGAAGGTCCATGCGATATATCACACTTATACGAAGCCTTAGAAGGTCCATGCGATATATCACACTTATACGAAGCCTTAGAAGGTCCATGCGATATATCACACTTATACGAAGCCTTAGAAGGTCCATGTGATATATCACACTTATACGAAGCCTTAGAAGGTCCATGTGATATATCACACTTATACGAAGCCTTAGAAGGTCCATGCGATATATCACACTTATACGAAGCCTTAGAAGGTCCATGTGATATATCACACTTATACGAAGCCTTAGAAGGTCCATGCGATATATCACACTTATACGAAGCCTTAGAAGGTCCATGCGATATATCACACTTATACGAAGCCTTAGAAGGTCCATGCGATATATCACACTTATACGAAGCCTTAGAAGGTCCATGTGATATATCACACTTATACGAAGCCTTAGAAGGTCCATGCGATATATCACACTTATACGAAGCCTTAGAAGGTCCATGTGATATATCACACTTATACGAAGCCTTAGAAGGTCCATGTGATATATCACACTTATACGAAGCCCTAGAAGGTCCATGTGATATATCACACTTATACGAAGCCTTAGAAGGTCCATGTGATATATCACACTTATACGAAGCCTTAGAAGGTCCATGTGATATATCACACTTATACGAAGCCTTAGAAGGTCCATGTGATATATCACACTTATACGAAGCCCTAGAAGGTCCATGTGATATATCACACTTATACGAAGCCTTAGAAGGTCCATGTGATCGTGCACATTTTCGTGTTTATATTTTACTGGATCGAGTTCAAGTTTTTCGACTTTCTACGGCTCGACTTTCTACGGCTCGACTTTTTACGGCTCGACTTTTCAATGTAAGTGCTGGTTTTATTATAACTAAACTGGTTTTCTTGTAGACAAACCAGTTTCAATGATAAACTGGTTTCATTTATAGTATTGAATGTGGTTTGAATAAATTTGAGCCAACATCACATTGGACACAGTGAAGATGGTTGAAATTGATATTGAAACTGGTTTGAATATATTTGAACCATTATCATAATGAACCCACAGCATATACATTGCAGGCTCGGCTTTCACTTAGGCCAAGTAAAAATAAACAAATGTTTCCCCTCCGGATTTCTAAAAAAATCGAGCAGTCGGGCGGGCGGCTTTTTATAAATAAACACAAATCGCAACACTAACCCCATATCTCTAACCCTAAACCACTAACACATAGTTGCCATGGGAGCGTGCCACTATTTAAAAACAAATAGTTAGGTTGTCTTGGGTCAGCTACATGCATTGCTATTTTGTGGGTAGCCTGTGTCTTTCTGGAGGGACTGGAACTAATGTCAGCTCTTCAAAAAGGCGCGCGGGCATCCAAATCAGTTTTATTTACAGTTTTTATCTTGGGCTAAAAGTTAGTCGCGAAACCAAAATCAGATCTAAATAACGACATTGGAAGGTTGAATAGAACTGATTAACACTAAGTAGGGTGTACCTTCAGCATGAGCGGCGATGTCGTGAGAATCGCACCAAAACCATCATCGAAACCGTCCGTTCTCGCTGGACCAAATTTCAGTCCACAACTGGACTTAACGCCCGAAAAAAAGCATCCCAAACGAACTGCATACAGCAGTGCCTTGCCTGAGACAGGTGTATTTGTAGAGAGAAACAGCACAGACATTAGACCTCTAGAAACTACGGTGCCAAACAAAGGGAAAAACGGAGGAATAAGTGTGAGGTACTATGCACATAAAGTATAAATAAATTACAATGTTTACATTTTGCTCTAAATGCGAAATGTGTGCATTAGTATTTCAAACCTATATGTTTTATTACCTATTTAAGAATACATATATCTTAGCTGCCAGGCCTGTGCCCAAAGGAGGGTGGGGCAAGGGGTGGGCTTGCACCCCCAACAAAAGGAAAAGGTCCATTTCTGAGTCACAAGGCCACAACAAAAAACGACACAAAAAAGACATAAAGAAAACTCTGTTAGCAGTTTGAAGGTAGCCCCCTTCTCAATCATGATTCAGAGTGTTATATATTTATATGCTTTTTATTATTTCCATGACTATTATTGTTTGCATTACTAACTATTGTTTAGTTTTGGTTAAATAACAGAATGGATGCCCCTAAATAATTGTAATTATATGCACATTCTGTTGAATAAGCCCATAAACTTGTAGGACTTTAAGCTCTGAAGGGATAAAATTCTCAAATCTGTTGATTGCATCAAACATTTTGATTATCAGATTATCATCATCTATGCAAGAATTATGCAAAATCCCATTGTAATGTGATGGTTCAAACTTCTTCCACACATGATTCCCTTCTGTAATATATAAATACAGTAAGATTATATCCAGGATAAGGGCCAGTAGTCTGTAATATATAAATACAGTAAGACTATATCTGGGATAAGGGCCTGTAGTCTGTAATATATAAATACAGTAAGACTATATCTGGGATAAGGGCCTGTAGTCTGTAATATATAAAATACTAATAATATATCCAGGATAAGGGCCCGTAGTCTGTAATATATAAAATACAGTAAGAATATATCCAGGATAAGGGCCTGTAGTCTGAACTATGATGTTGGCTTCCTTAATCCATTCTGCTTTATCTTAAGATTTTCATCCTAGCTCTCAGTTGTTATAAATTGTCTTTTATAAGAGCGGACCTTCCAGTTGAGCAGGGGGCTATCTTAAGTTAAGGAATTAGAGATCTGGGCCCAAACCACCCTCACATGTGCTTATGGTTTTACATGTTTTTTTTCTATATGACACCTTATGACTGTGCACCCCCTCAGCAATTCCTGGGTACACGCCAGCTACCCTCATCTATCGTCGAGAAATCGTGTTGGTTTGGATACCATTGTGTTGCCTTGATAAATCTTGTTGGTTTGGATACCATTGTCTGGCCTTGATAAATCTTGTTGGCGACCATTTCATGGCCAACCTATCCTAAGTTGCAGTCTTCTACTAAGTAAATATGTAAAACAATTTGACTGATATTTTTAGCATAAAAGCTTAACCTTTTAAAATAGCATAAAAAGAGTAACTTATATTTGCAAATTCCTTTCCCCAGACTAAACAAACCATGTGTCAACTCTTCAGCAAGAATCAGCCATAAACTACAAATGCTCCAAGAATGCAAATTTAACTCTGCAATTGCAATTGCTGCAGAATTGGAAAAATCAGAGACGACAAAGACTGCATTGCTTGAACGGGCTGCATTGGGAGTGAACGTGAAAAGGGACCAAAACAAGTACTCTGACCTAGTCCCCTTGGATTTAGTTGCTGAGGACCTTATTGGGGTACATACTCAGCAAAGGGCATCATTTAAACCCAGAGAACCCAAGGTACCTGATAATGAGCCTCAGATCATGGACTTTTTTTCTGAAGAGTTTGAGGAGGAGACATCAAGATGTGTGTTCCCTGGGCCAGAGGAAGTTGACAATGAAGTTGATGATGATGATGATGGTGGTGGTGGGGGACATGCATTTGACTTGTACCGACATGTTCAATGCTGGGAGCATAGTTGGAGATAATTCTGTAAACAGAGGCGTGTTGTTTTGTACTTGGATGAAAAACAGATTTAATAAAATAAGGATAAACCAGATAGACATCCTAGACAGAACACTACAGTACGTCCAACTTACAATTTCTCCTTACTGTAATGACAAATACAACACTCTGCGAGTCAACACTTTTAATTGCCTGTTTTGCAGTTAATTCAGAAGAAGCATTCTTGCAAATCAGCTCTACATCTATTTCTTTAAATTTCGTATGTCGTCATCTTTAAAGCAATCAACTGTTTTTTTTGTTTTTTGTTATTTTAATGCCACCTCATTGTTGACCAGGGATAATACGACAGTAAGGAGGCAGAGTGTCTCACTTCCTTGTTTACCTTCAGTTGGATGAGGTAGTATCTTGCCGTCTTGTTTACCTTCAGTTGGATGAGGTAGTATCTTGCCGCCTTGTTTAGCTTTATTGGACATACATAGTAGGAATTGTCTGCCAAATGCTAGTGGGTGACTTAACAAAAATAAAGATATAAATAAAAACATTCAAACTAGTTTGATTTATTAACGTTTACAGATTTACATTTTTCTATTTGTGGACACTCTGCAATAGATTTACTCTTTCTAGGTCATTTCATACCAAAAAAACTAACAAACAAACTTTAAATTAAATTTGGGCAAGCTACAATTTATACAGCAAAGGCAAGCAGAGGTTACATAATCTATTGTTCACAAAACAGTAGAGCACTTTCACTAGCCCTGCTAAAGAGACTTCTTATTACCCCTGACTGATAAAATCCTTTACATATGTAGACAAAGCATAACTTTTTTGCATCGACAATGCCAAGTTAACAATCATTCACCAAGTCTATTTATCCACTATAGTCCATTCCTGTCTGCTGTTGATGCATAACACTTGTTCTGTTGATAATACTAAACAACTCACTTCTCCATGACAATGTCAAGCTGTCTCAGAGGTCTCTTATCTGCTTCAATGTACAACACCCCATCTTTCGCAAGGCGTGGCACAAGGGTGTCCATGTCTACCTCCCGCGGCAACACAAAGTGCCTGTTGAACTGACGTGCAGTAAAGAATCCATGCTCCTCACACTCCTGTCTGGCCCTTACTGATAGCTCGTGCCCGTACACCTTGACGTCCACTTCCTCTGGCTTAAAGTCGCTCACATCTAGTGCAAGCGTAAACTTGGTATCGTCTTTAGTGGCCGGTGCTTTGTTCTCTGTAGTGGCAGGAGGTGACTTCTTTAGGGCTTCAACATGCAACATGCCATCCTCTGCAATCCGTGTTGAGATGGAAGACTCGTCAACTCCCTCGGGAAGATTGTAGCATCGACGGAATTCCTTAGAATCAAATCCCTCTTCGCTCTCATGTCGCTGTAAGCCGGAGACTTTGATCTTCCCATTTTCCACTTTGCAAGTGATTTCCTCCGGTTTAAATTCTCTGACGTCTAGAGTAGCGATTTGGAATTTATCCGCATCCATTACCGCTTGTGACATGATGTGCGCAAAATGGCGCTTGGCTGCTTTTCACCTCTGTCTCGCTGTACCTCTTGTAGAAGTTTTGCTTTTTCTCCTCTCGGTAGTCCGCTCATATTTATACCCGGTACAGACATTGTCCAGAAAATTCTAGAAGTGTTTAAAATAACTCCTTGCGTGCGATGACTCGGCAAAAAGTAGGTAAACTATCGAAAGATCGAGAGAGAACGAGAAAACATGATGAAATTTGTCAACAAGACATTATTCGAGTCGATTCTAGAATTTACGCTCGCCATTATTAGTACCCAGGCTTCTCACAAACTAAAAAAAAACCCGACAGCTTTTACGACAGCTCATTTCTACAGAAATAATGAATTTAACGCTATATGCATGCATGCATATAAAGATAAAAACAAAACAATGGATTTGACGACAAAAATAGGTATCTATTAGGAAAAATGTATTTTTTCTTCGACTTTGCAAAATCTTGGTCGCGGGTTTCCTGTGGTAGTGTTCTCCGGGCTTTTCCCGAAGTTTCAAGAAACTTCCAAGTGACGAAAAATACTTTTTTCGGACCGAGTTTTCTAGAATAGCAAGTGAAAGGGTATAAAAGAAAGACAGTTTGCGATTTAAGCATGTTTTACAGAATCAAAGCAGAAGAAAGAGATCACAAAACAAACGATCACAACAACAGCAAAATAAGATATTATGGCCAACGAAAACAAGCTGGAGATTGCCAAGCTGGATGTGAGGGAGTATAGACCGGAGGAAATCTCCTTCAAAGTGGAAAACGGATTTGTGAAAGTGCAAGGCAGACATGTGAACGAGGGGCCATTTGGGTTTGAGCTGAAAGAGTTCAGACGCACATTTGCTCTGCCTGAAGGAGTCGAGGCGAGCAATGTGAAAACTCGAATCTCCAACTATGGACAACTACACATAGAGGCGATGAAAGCACTACCAGGACCAGACGGCGGAGAGGAAGAAAGCAAGGGCGACGACAAGTTTAGTATGGCAATGGACGTAACGGGTTTCCCTCCAGACAGCATCAAGGTCCAAGTTCTCGGTAACGAGTTGCTGGTGTCTGCAAACCACGAAGTTGAACACGAAGGACATTACCATGCCATGCACTTCAATCGCCAGTTCGTACTGCCGAGAGAGGTCGACATGGACTCACTCACTACTCGCCTTGATAAGGAAGGCAAGCTGCACTTTGAGGCGAAGAAAAGGAATGCTCCGGCGTTACCGCCAGTCCGAGAGCTGAAGGTTCTCAAGGATAAGTAGAGAGTGAAACACAAACATTATTGAGATGGGTAAACTACTGGACTATTACCTAATCAGACCAAACATTCTCGAAAAGGTGTAAACGAAAATATTGTAGACACAACTAATTATTGAAAACTGTTAAACTAAACTAGAAATTGATCTGGCTTGAATTTTTTTTAATCTGTTGTATAAATCTTGTTGTCTGTGTATTTCTTTTGTAGTTTTCACGTATACATATATTGTACGCAGACAGGAGTAAGGGTGGAAGCCTTGCGCATTTCAGCGAGCCCTTCTGCCTTCCCGACACAATAAAACAAAACTCTTTTTTTGGTAATGCCAGAAGAATTGTAATTAATAACGAATTAAAAGAGGTTAAGAATAAAATCTCTTTTGTTGCTGTGGTATGTCATTTTCATAACCATTGTCGACTGATGTTTCTCACTCTTCTCGAGTCTCATTAACAACAATATCTTGTGAGCTATGCGCAATCTAGGTGGTTCCTTTAGGGGCCTAACTGACATACAGGAGAGAGGGGGGAGGGGGGGTGTTAAGAGATGTCAAGGGTCATGCTTCCCTTCCGGATGGGCCTTACAAAAAACAAAAACTTGAGATTCTAGAATGTCTGTCTAGTGCTTCAATAGAGAGCTCAAGCCTCCCGGTTTTACCTTAAATCTCCCGGTTTATGACCAAATTTTAATCAGTCGAGTTGTTTTTTAAGTAGAAGTTGAATTTTAGCCCCAAAATTCTGCAAATCTCATAGTTTGTAATTCAAGTTATGACGTTTTCAGTTTTTTCGAACTAAATAGTCAAAGAGCAGCCTTTTCCAGGCGTTTCTTGCAGAACACAGGACTACCGCAATACCGAAATGATTGCAGATATCGACCAATCAAGTTAGACAATTTTCGCGCGAACTGTTGAGAAATTGGCTCATACTTTGGAGCCGTGTCTTCGCGCGAGTTTGTAAGGGAAGGGTCATTATTTAACGGGGGGGATGGCTGCTATGTTCAGGGGGAGGGTTGCGATTTTTTTAGCTCCTTTTTGGGGGAGGGTCTCAAATTTTAATACAAGGATTAGGAAAGGCCCTTATTTTTTTAACAGGTATTCTGATCAATTTCCAAGACTCCTTAAAGTCTGGAATCTCAAAATTTTTCTAAGGAGAACCCCAGACGTGTTGCTTCTATTTTTTTTTTCTCTTTTTGTCTATTGCAGTTTGGTTTTGATAATTTCCATCAATGAATTAACAAATTTCCATTCATGTCAAAGTTCTCCTCTCCCCTACCTGCCCACTATCTTTTCATTGGCGGTATGAAAAAAAATAAGTATTCTGGTGGGAAGGAGCTAATGACGCTGTTTTATATTTAGGTAGCAGACATGACGGAAAAACCTGGAAAATGACGGAAAAACTTGTGCAATTCGAGATAGAAGACTCGATTTCTTACAATGGTTCCTTGTATTCCGGAATTTTCAAAACACAAATAACGTGTGGCCGAAATGCAATTACCCAGATTTTGGCTTTTTAAGATATTTTTTCATGATTATCCTTGCGCTATGTATTTGATATTTTGTTTGCTATCACCTGATCACTCACTAAGTAGAAATTTTCCGCCTTTTCCGTCTTATTTCAAGCGTTATTTCATGTTTTTCCGCCATGTGGTTTTAGCAATAATTAGCATTTTAAATGTTTGAAAATGGCAAAATTTTCATGGGAGAGCATGCCCACCCTATACAATTTTATTTATATCCCTGGAATATGGGCTTTAAATCACCACTGCTCCTAAATAAGTCAGTGCCCCCCTCCCCACCTCAAACACAGATTCTTTCTCCCCACAATTATGCTGAAAGCAACGACATTCACGCCATATCCTTGTTAAAAAATATAAAGCATATATTTTCTTTTCTTAACAAAGTGCCTCATCCCTTACTATTTTTGTAACACGTCACGGCTCATAAAAGAGTGCTCCATACGGTTATAAAATTTGCTGGTGCTCCTGAAAAACCGTGCCGTGTAGCTAGAGCATTGCACGACTAGAGTATAATTTGAAGAAAGTTAAGAATACGCTTCTTTGAGATTTTTTTGTTTGGGGGAGGGCATTCAATTTTGCGTCACCATTTTATGGGAGGGTCACCATTTTTGTGCTTTAGATAGATAATAAATTACCTTTGGAGTTGTAAATCATGCCAGCCACAAACTTCAAGGCTCTTCAAAGAGAATTTTTCGGCGCTCTGTGGTCAGGATATGATGGAATCAAAACGCTGGCCTCTCAAAAAGTAGTTGAAATTGATGTTCTCTCGAACCATTAGTCGAGTCAATTAAGTGTTTTACCAAAAAGTTATTGCACTTCAAGTGATTGTGCCCTTAAATGACAGAGTAGCATGTCCTTATTAACTCCCCAAAAGTTCTCCAAAGTTCTCGGGGGGGGGGGGGGAGGGGGGGAATCTCGAAAATTTCGATTTCATTTTTTTGTCTTTCACTTCACCACGGGGTACCCAACAACAATAAGAGTACCCCCTCCCCTCCCCCCTAAAAAATCTCCCGGTTTTTTTAAGTCTGGGGGTTGGCAGGTATGCTATTTTATCGCTTTACTATCCAGACATCATAATGATATACTAGATCATATGGATCATTATTAGAGTTGAGGCCAGACCTACATATGGGAGTCAGTCAATGTTAGGAAGAAATACACAAAATGTATGCATAGCTTTTTATTGTTATGTGCTCTGTGCATGCTAAAAGCCTTGGAAATACATTGATAATACAAAGACAGAAAGTCAGCATTGGAAGGGCATGGTAAGACAACATGGCAAACAAAAACAGTGGGTACCGTGAAGAAATTCATGATCAATACCTGACAAAACTTCATATTTAATGAGTGAAAAATTTTAAACCTATATGTTTTATTACCTGTTTAAAAATACGTATTACTTAGCTGCCAGGCCTGTGCCCAGAGGAGGGTGGGGCAAGGGGTGGGCTTGCACCCCCAACAAAAGGAAAAGGTCCATTTCTGAGCCACAAGGCCACAACAAAAAACGACACAAAAAAAGACATAAAGAAAACTCTGTTAGCAGTTTGAAGGTAGCCCCCTTCTCAATCATGATTCAGAGTGTTATATATTAATATGCTTTTTATTATTTTCATGACTATTATTGTTTGCATTGTTTAGTTTTGGTTAAATAACAGAATGGATGCCCCTAAATAATTGTAATTATATGCACATTCTGTTGAATAAGCCCATAAACTTGTAGGACTTTAAGCTCTGTAGGGATAAAATTCTCAAATCTGTTGATTGCATCAAACATTTTGATTATCATATTATCATCATCTATGCAAGAATTATGCAAAATCCCATTGTAATGTGATGGTTCAAACTTCTTCCACACATGATTTCCTTCTGTAATATTTAAATACAGTAAGATTATATCCGAAATAAGGGCACATAGTCTGTAATATATAAATACAGTAAGAATATATCCGGGATAAGGGCCTGTAGTCTTAACTATGGTATTGGCTTCATTAACCCATCCAGGTTTTCTGACATTTATCCTAGCTCACAGTTGTAATAATTATCTTTTTAAAATTAATAGTATAAAGCTTATAAATAATTTCTTTGGACAGGTTTGTCCCAAACCTCCCTCATGTGCTTATGGTTTTACATGTTTTTTTTCGATATGATACCTATGACTGTGCAACCCCCTCAGCAATTCCTGGTTACACGCCAGCTACCCTCATCTATCCTTGAGAAATCTTGTTGGTTTGGCTACCATGGTCTGGCCTTGATAAGTCTTGTTGGTTATTGTTATTTTAATACCACCTCATTGTTGACCAGGGATAATACAACAGTAAGGAGGCAGAGTGTCTCACTGCCTTGTTTACCTTCAGTTGGATGAGGAAGTATCTTGCCATCTTGTTTACCTTCAGTTGGATGAGGAAGTATCTTGCCGTCGTGTTTACCTTCAGTTGGAACAGGTAGTATCTTGCTGTCTTGTTTACCTTCAGTTGGATGAGGTAGTATCTTGCCGCCTTGTTTAGCTTAATTGGACATACATAGTAGGAATTGTCTGCCAAATGCTAGTGGGTGACTTAACAAAAATAAAGATATAAATAAAAACATTCAAACTAGTTTGATTTATTAACATTTACAGATTTACATTTTTCTATTTGTGGACACTCTGCAATAGATTTACTCTTTCTAGGTCATTTCATACCAAAAAAACTAACAAACAAACTTTAACTTTGGGCAAGCTACAATTTATACAGCAAAGACAAGAAGAGGTTACATAATCTATTGTTCACAAAACAGTAGAGCACTTTCACTAGCCCTGCTAAAGAGACTTCTTATTACCACTGACTGATAAAATCCTTTACATATGTAGACAAAGCATAACTTTTTTGCACCGACAATGCCAAGTTAACAATCATTCACCAAGTCTATTTATCCACTATAGTCCATTCCTGTCTGCTGTTGATGCATAACACTTGTTCTGTCGATAATGCTAAACATCTCACTTCTCCATGACAATGTCAAGCTGTCTCAGAGGTCTCTTATCTGCTTCAATGTACAACACCCCATCTTTCGCAAGGCGTGGCACAAGGGTGTCCATGTCTACCTCCCGCGGCAACACAAAGTGCCTGTTGAACTGACGTGCAGTAAAGAATCCATGCTCCTCACACTCCTGTCTGGCCCTTACTGATAGCTCGTGCCCGTACACCTTGACGTCCACTTCCTCTGGCTTAAAGTCACTCACATCTAGTGCAAGCGTAAACTTGGTATCGTCTTTAGTGGCCGGTGCTTTGTTCTCTGTAGTGGCAGGAGGTGACTTCTTTAGGGCTTCAACATGCAACATGCCATCCTCTGCAATCCGTGTGGAGATGGAAGACTCGTCAACTCCCTCGGGAAGATTGTAGCATCGACGGAATTCCTTGGAATCAAATCCCTCTTCGCTCTCATGTCGCTGTAAGCCGGAGACTTTGATCTTCCCATTTTCCACTTTGCAAGTGATTTCCTCCGGTTTAAATTCTCTGACGTCTAGAGTAGCGATTTGGAATTTATCCGCATCCATGCCTGCTTGTGACATGATGTGCGCAAAATGGCGCTTCGCTGCTTTTCACCTCTGTCTCGCTGTACCTCTTGTAGAAGTTTTGCTTTTTCTCCTCTCGGTAGTCCGCTCATATTTATACCCGGTACAGACATTGTCCAGAAAATTCTAGAAGTGTTTAAAATAACTCCTTGCGTGCGATGACTCGGCAAAAAGTAGGTAAACTATCGAAAGATCGAGAGAGAACGAGAAAACATGATGAAATTTGTCAACAAGACATTATTCGAGCCGATTCTAGAATTTACGCTCGCCATTATTAGTACCCAGGCTTCTCACAAACTAAAAAAAAACCCGACAGCTTTTACGACAGCTCATTTCTACAGAAATAATGAATTTAACGCTATATGCATGCATGCATATAAAGATAAAAACAAAACAATGGATTTGACGACAAAAATAGGTATCTATTAGGAAAAATGTATTTTTTCTTCGACTTTGCAAAATCTTGGTCGCGGGTTTCCTGTGGTAGTGTTCTCCGGGCTTTTCCCGAAGTTTCAAGAAACTTCCAAGTGACGAAAAATACTTTTTTCGGACCGAGTTTTCTAGAATAGCAAGTGAAAGGGTATAAAAGAAAGACAGTTTGCGATTTAAGCATGTTTTACAGAACCAAAGCAGAAGAAAGAGATCACAAAACAAACGATCACAACAACAGCAAAATAAGATATTATGGCCAACGAAAACAAGCTGGAGATTGCCAAGCTGGATGTGAGGGAGTATAGACCGGAGGAAATCTCCTTCAAAGTGGAAAACGGATTTGTGAAAGTGCAAGGCAGACATGTGAACGAGGGGCCATTTGGGTTTGAGCTGAAAGAGTTCAGACGCACATTTGCTCTGCCTGAAGGAGTCGAGGCGAGCAATGTGAAAACTCGAATCTCCAACCATGGACAACTACACATAGAGGCGATGAAAGCACTACCAGGACCAGACGGCGGAGAGGAAGAAAGCAAGGGCGACGACAAGTTTAGTATGGCAATGGACGTAACGGGTTTCCCTCCAGACAGCATCAAGGTCCAAGTTCTCGGTAACGAGTTGCTGGTGTCTGCAAACCACGAAGTTGAACACGAAGGACATTACCATGCCATGCACTTCAATCGCCAGTTCGTACTGCCGAGAGAGGTCGACATGGACTCACTCACTACTCGCCTTGATAAGGAAGGCAAGCTGCACTTTGAGGCGAAGAAAAGGAATGCTCCGGCGTTACCGCCAGTCCGAGAGCTGAAGGTTCTCAAGGATAAGTAGAGAGTGAAACACAAACATTATTGAGATGGGTAAACTACTGGACTATTACCTAATCAGACCAAACATTCTCGAAAAGGTGTAAACGAAAATATTGTAGACACAACTAATTATTGAAAACTGTTAAACTAAACTAGAAATTGATCTGGCTTGAATTTTTTTAAATCTGTTGTATAAATCTTGTTGTCTGTGTATTTCTTTTGTAGTTTTTACGTATACATATATTGTACGCAGACAGGGATAAGGTTGGAAGCCTTACGCATTTCAGCGAGCCCTTCTGCCTTCCCGACACAATAAAACAAAACTCTTTTTTTGGTAATGGCAGAAGAATTGTAATTAATAACGAATTAAAAGAGGTTAAGAATGAAATCTCTTTTGTTGCTGTGGTATGTCATTTCCATAACCATTGTCGACTGATGTTTCTCACTCTTCTCGAGTCTCATTAACAACACTATCTTGTGAGCTATGCGCAATCTAGGTGGTTCCTTTAGGGGCCTAACTGACATATAGGAGAGAGGGGGAGGGGGGGGGGGGTGTTAAGAGAAGTCAAGGGTCATGCTTCCCTTACGGGGGGTGCCTTACGAAAAACAAAAACTTGAGATTTTAGAATGTCTGTCTAGTGCTTCAATAGAGAGCTCAAGCACGCTTATGAAATTACAGAAAAAGGGCATTGATGTCCGTGATCTGATGAAGGCAAATCTAGAACGGTATTCTCCCTTCATACCTGCCAACTCTCCCGGTTTTGCCGAGAGACTCCCGGTTTTTTACCAAATCTCCCGGTTTTACCTTAAATCTCCCCGTTTATGACCAAATTTTAATCAGTCGAGTTGTAGAAGTAGAAGTTGGGGGGGACTGGGGACTTTCATAGACACCGAAACGCCCCTCCGGGCCTCCCAGCCCCATTTTAGGCTTGGGAGGCGCGGCGCGCCCCTCCGAGCCCCCCAGCCCCGTCTCATGCAGATGAGGCCCCGCGTAGATTAATAATTGCTAATTATCAATATTCGTCGGGACCACTTGGCGTAGATAAATAATTGGCAATTACTAATTTACGTCGGGACCACTTCGCGTAGATAAATAATTAGCAAACATTGATCTACGGCGGGACTGGGTCCTTTCATAGAAACGGGTGGGAACCTTGCAATTAGACCCCCGTCTGTCCTGTAGTATATATATGTATATAGCATGTGCACAGCATTCGAAGGATGAAGTGTGGAAAAGATTACTGCGGGTGGCTAAAGGTCGGCCATGCAGACACGTGTATATATGTATAGCATTGGGTTGGGACGCCACCCTACGGAGCGCGGAACGACCGTTTTTCGGCCCTAAATTCTAAGCCGCTTTCGTGGCGTTTAAACCTGAGCTTTACTCGAACACCTCGCTCCCGAATTCCTCGCAGCCTCTTTTTCATCTTTTCGCGTGTCTTCAGGGATTGCCCTTTCCTGCTTTTTTTCTCACGCGATGCGAGGCCGTGTCGAGCTCTGATAGCGGCCTTGAGCGCGTAGTATCTCTCTTGTTCCCGTAGTATTAGCCGAAACTCTTCGTCTGAGATATGCCCGTCTTGCAGAGCCTTAGAGACCAGCTCGCTGATCGAGTTTTTCTCACTCTCCGCTAAAACCATCGTGTCTTCGTGTTTAGCCACCTTGCTCGTAAGACCCCTAGAGACTACCCCTGCGCCCGCGCCCACGACACCGACCAGCCCAGCGAACCCTGCCAGCGGACCGCCGATCAGAACCCCTATCCCACTCAAAGAGACCCCCACCCCGGCGCTGGGAAGCGCCCCTGCAGCGATGCCGGATGCCACAGACACAGCATGGGTAACGGCAAAGGCGCGCTTATACTTCTTCCGCACCTGTCGATGATGCGTTATCTCGTTGTCTAGAACCGCCTGAGTGTCACATATTTTCTGGAGTCGGAAGCTTTGCACGTCGCCGCCGATGCTTGCCGGAACGGCAGGCGTCATGTGCGTACCCTTCGGGGAGCAAACACTGGGAAGCAAGGGGTATATGGCACCACTGCTAACGTCGCTGTTTGCCATGCTTGTTATGTCGGACCTAGGTTAGCTCTAATACAAGGCGAAAAGGCTTCCCTTAAAGTCCACCCGTCTACCGCGGTCATCCTTGATCCATATTTGGATACTCGAGACAAACTCAGAGGAAGATGCTGCGGCACAAACGGGGATGTCGGGTCCATAGACGACTTTCTCGTGCGGCCTCCCGCGGGTTTCTAGGCAAGCGAGAACGTTTGAAGGCTCGCCTAAGGAGAGGCATTGCGTGCGGTCTACGATATCGCAGCAGATGTAGAGGGCTTCTATTTTCGGCAAAGCCACCTTAAGTGGGGGCCCTCCCAAGGGCAGTGCGAGGCCCCGCTCCCCCAACTGATCGTCTTTAGCCTCTAGGCCAAATAGTGCGCAAAGCTCGGCATTCAGGAACGCAACGCCATTGGACATGAGCGCGATCTTCCCGGTGAGGGGATCCAGCTCCGCGGTCAGAATCGCGCTTTCAGCGCGGTTGATCGTTTCCACGATGGACTTGGCCGTGTGGTGCCCGGCTGGCAGAGTAGCGATGGGCGAGAGGGCGACTATAGTCGTTATCTGATGCTCCCGCTCGAGATTATACCAGCTGTTAAACAGCGAGCACTGCCGGAGCGCCACGAAGCGTGGGCGCCTTATCGGCCGCTTGAAGAAGAGCGTCTGTTCGCCTTTGGTGAGCACAGTATGTAGGACCACCATTGTGTTGAACACAGCCCGCCTTCGTGTTTAATAGGACTGAGCATGGATTGGGAAGGCTGGCGGATGCTGAACGAGGAGGCTATTCCCCGAAGGGAGGTGGAAGATACGAAGAAGGCGGCAACTGCGGCGGGAGCCTCTATAGCCGAACATATCGAACACGCTATAGCAGAACAAGTGAAACGCGCAAAACCCGGTTTCCCTAGGTCTCTGACCCTCGGGCAAAATCTCCTCTACGCCGTGCCCGCGACCCCCGTGGAGAGCACGGGCTCGGACATCACCCCACTACTCACGCAGCTAGAGATACACGTGGCTGAGGACAAATCATTCACGACTAGGGTCCGAGACATATTCATAGAGACAGTAGTCACGCACAAGTCCACCAAGGAGTCTCGCCGTTGGCTATCGGAGCCTTCCTATGGGTACTGGCCACAGCAACTCAACTTTGCGGTCTGGTGCACAACCGCCGGATGCGGGGTGTCCCTAACCGACCCCGCTTTCGCCACGCTCCCCTCTGTTATCAGGGGATTTCTAAGGTTTCACGTCTACTTTACCACGCGGAGGATACTCTACGAGCTCGGCGCCCCCCTGCCTGGCGACAGCCCGTTCACGCGAAAAGGTAACCCCTACAAGAAGGCCGCTTTCGAGCGTCTATGTATAGAGTTTGGTTTGCCGCGTAAGCCGGACTTCCGATGGAAAGGCGGGCGGAACCACGGGCTAGGCGATGTGTTTGTGTTCTACCCGGGGGAGGGGTATCGCAACGTGCACGTGATCCGTGGCTACGACACGGCGGCGGACGAGTACCCGAGCCACCTCAATCTGTCTAGCGACGAAGGTGGGACGTACAATAGTGGGAAGCAGGTGGGTTTCATACGCAACGACGACCACGGGGGCGTGCAATATAGCTGGTTTGCGCCTCCCAAAGGTGAGGGGCTGACAAAATCAGGGCTAGGAAGACTCGGTCGCTCGAGGCGTTCGTCTACACAGTGCTTGGCGCGCAGGTAAACGTCCGTTCCTTTATCGCGGGGGCCGGTGGGCCGGCCATGGAGGGGCAGGCGGAGTTCACGAAGCTGCTTGAAGACGCGATCATAGAAAACGACATCGCTCAAAGCGTGCAAAGGTACCAGTTAGCCGTGCAGGAGGCCAAGGTGAGACTGAGTCTTGCGGCCGCACCAGGAGTGTGGCTGATGCCGAGCGATCTGGTGATAAACACGCAAAGCGTCGTGGGCTACAACAATAAACTGCAGAAAGCCACAGACTCCATGACACTCGGCGCAAACGCGATCAACACCGTGACAAAGCCAGTCGGTGCTCATAACATGGCTGGTGGGCATCCTAGGGTGCAACACGTGACTGATCCGAGGGTCGACCACGTGCCTTTCCGGCGGCGGAGCAAGGCTTTAACACCTGCGAAAGAGCAACCGCGGCGCGGCGCCTGCCCCCTCTCCACGTATGCATGTTGCGCATAGCATGACTGCCGCCGGAACGGCAGGCGCACCCGGACCGGGCGAAAAGAGTGACCACACCGCCCTCAAAGCGGGGTTGTTGGCACTCGCGTTGGCCGCGGCGTATTACTTGTTCCGATGATTGCTTTGCATTCGACGAACCAAGAACGCGGCTACGGCTAGAATGAGCAGCCACGCATTCTCGCCAAGGAATTTCACCACTTTCCCTGCAGCCTTAAACACGAAGTTCGCGATGCTGCCTACTAGCCCAGGGAGAAGCACGCCTAGCTTTTTCCCGAAAGCCTTAAGCCCGTTACCGACGCTTCTGGCCGCGGAGGAGAGCGGCCTGCCGAGTGACGTCACAATGGCCGCGATCGTCGTCGCTACGGCAAACCCGATAGCGGTGACGGTAAAGCCGTACTTTTTGAAGATGGCTTTGATGCGCTCTCTTAGCGGCTTTCGGTTCTCGAGCTCTCGGTTTTCGCGTTCTAGTTCGTCAAACTCGGATAGCCTCTCCTCGTTGCGCTCACGGGCCTCTTGGCGGCGACTCTCTGACGTGTTAGGGTCGTCGATGGTCTCCCTGTCTGTGGCTACCACCCCTTGCAGCTCTTGGACTCGTTCTGTGTTCTCCTGGATGACCGCGTCTATCTCTGCCACGGACCCCATAGCCATCTTGAAGCCTTTCAGCTTTGCAACGTCCTGTCGAACGCCCCCGTTCTCATTGCACAGCTGTCTTGGTTTAGTCCAACCTCCTTTGTCGAGGTTGCGAAGCTGTATTAGCGTCTTTCCCCTCCGGTCTGACTGGAACCGTATCAGATTCTCGTTAAGGTTTGGGTATTTCTCCCTGAGGGACTGGAGACCGAGTCTTGTCGCTGCACCCACTGTGGTGAACGAGGTTTCGGCGGTCGTTTGCGTCCGGGCCCCCCGCGATGACGTGCTCGTCATTGGGATCGACTCCCCACCGTCGGCATCAAACGGGATAAGGGGCGTCGTCTCGTCGTCCCCCGCTCCGCAATCGGCGGACGCACCCGGCAAGGTATCGTTAATGTCAACGTCAACATCACCCATGATGCGTGCGCATAACTCGTGCGACGCTATATTAGACATGTCTAACAGTCCGCACCATAGCCAAGCGGCTTCGCACTTTATGTATATATATTATATATTATATATTATATATTATATATTATATATTATATATTATATATTATATATTATATATTATATATTATATATTATATATTATATATTATATATTATATATTATATATTATATATTATATATTATATATATTATATATATAATATACGTAATAGGAATGTCAGTCAGCGATAAATTTGAACCCCAACGAACACCCAGAACTCCTCTGGGGTTGAAAGCAGAGAGAACTGTTCACCGGGTCACTCTCAACCCGTCGACGGCTTCCCCCGGCGAGACGCTATATGTGGTGGTCCCAAAGCTATCGGAAGGCGTCACGCTTGTGCCTGGCTCGTTGAGGGTCGGTTTCGATCTCTCCATCTCAGGCCAAGCGAATAATACCGTCGTGAACAACGTCGGCCGAAATCTCGTGAGCCGCCTGAAAATCACGTTTGCAGGAGAAACGCTCCAGGACACCAGCCGCTACGATGTCTTCAAGACGTATGAGGAGCTTTACCTGTCCAAGATCGAGAGAGTGGACCGTCTGGAGCAGGGCATACAGTCAGAAAACATGCGCAAGCTTCGCTCCAAGGCTGGCGATAAAGCGACTAGTAACGCCAAGGAGAACGCCGCCCACGGGGCGAAGTACACCATCCCGCTAGACCATTCTCTGCTGACGGACCACGGCGTACTGTACCCAAGGACCCAAGGAGATCACGCTTGCAACGGTTGACCAGGTAGTAGTCGGAAGCGATGCTACCAAATTATCCTACGGAATCAAAAACCTAGAGCTGGAATACGAAAGCCTGAGGGACGACAACCTCGCCCGGTCTGCAGCCGCCGCTTGCCAAAACTGCACAACGTTCTTCTACGAGCAAGTGAACCTCCACAAGACCTTCGTGATTAGCAAAGGGACGGACAGCATAATTAACGAGAGTGTCAACCTGCCGCGAAGGTCTATGAGTGGTTTGTTGCTCCTCTTTGTGGAGCCATACACGGCAGGGGCTCGCGACTCTGAGAAGTTCGACATCAAGAGCGTCCGCGTTACAATCGACGGCATGCCAAACAAGGTCTTCAGCCAGGGACTACGCCCCACGGATTTCTGGAGGAAGGCGAAAAGGCGGTTCGTCCGCCCCTATCCGGGGGGGGGGGGGGGGGGGGGCACAACGGCAAGCGGTATGGACCCGAAAAACATAACATTTAACGCTCTCATCGTGGCCCCGACGTCATGCGGTATAACCCGATTCATAGTGGACCGGCTGTGCGGCCATTTCCTGGGCAAGTTTGACTACATGGTACTCGTGTGCCCTACCTACAACAAAACATACGACGTCTTTGGCGAAGGAGACAATCGTCTGTTTGTCGTCACACCTGAGGCGGGTCAGATCGACATACTGCTGAGGTTTGCATCCGCCGTCTTCGAAGGCACTAATACGCTAATCATACTCGACGACTGTGCGGCCTCGAAAGACGTAAAGAGGCGCTCTGACCAGCTCGTCAACTTGGCGTTCAGCGCGCGCCACGTGGGTATTAGCGTGTGGGTGATCACGCAGCACCTCACCAGCATCACGAAGCCGTTCCGTGACAACATCGCGGCCTTGGTGGTCTTCTATACGCCGAGCAAGGCGGACATGAAAGCTATCCTGCATGACTACGGCGCGGAGGTCTCAGAAGAGAAGATGAAAGAGTACATGAAGGCCCTCAAGACGAAAAAGTTCTCGAAGTTAGAGTTTTGCTCGCGTCACCCTTATACCATCGCCCTAGTTGAAGGGTAAGCGCCTTTAACCACCGCCCACGTATACGTATATTTACGTATACGTATTCACGTGCCTTGAGGGCGGTGTGATCGATGCGTATATATATATAGAAGACAATCACACCGCCCTCAAGGCACGTGAATACGTATACGTATATATACACACGTGTTGCACCTTAGCCACGGCAGGAAGGCATGATGAGCAACGAATACTTTGAGAGTCTTCTTGAGGAGGGCGCCGCCGGCCTCCCAGCCGTTGAGTCGCTGGGCTGCTCGAAGCAGCCAGCCGGGACGGCTACCGGAGGTGAGCAAACTGAGATAGCAGACGCGAGGGAGAAACTCGCGATTCTCGTAGCCTCGGGGAAGTCGAGAGAAATGGTAGGCAAGGCCCTGATTCACAACGACGTCAAACGCATGAGCGCCGAGGAGGTGAGGAAGTACGAGAAGCGATACGAGACCGCTCTAGCCAGCCGGACTACAGACGCCCTGGCAGACAGCTTTCTGAAGCTTACGACCAAGCTAGTAGGCATGGCGCTGCCGATAGACATTGTGGTCGATCTCCACAACGACCTTGTGTCCGACTACATCATCAACAACGAGCTCCGCACATTGTGCGGAAGCCTGTCTCTACGCTGCGGTCGTTTGATGGCTTTAGCCGTCGGGGCGTTACACGTAGCACGCCATGTGAACACCGCTGGAACGGCAAGCGCTGAAACGCGGTGCCAACACGAGGTAGCAGTCGCGGACCCACCAGTGGTTTGCCCCCCGAAGGGTACGCACACTGGCGAGTCTGCCATCCCAGAGTAAAAGTTCATTTGAAAGCTTACCACTTCTTCAGCAACCAAGTAGTTGCACCACATGGAGAGGACCTCAATGGAGGGACCTCAAGGAAGTACTAGTGCTCAGCCTGCCGGAACTGCAAACGGGTCAGCGGAACCGAAGGTACCGACGACGTGACTCCGCCGACACTTCGTGTCTATGCACAGTAGATCTCAAGGATCGACCATTGGCCGTTCCGGCGAGCCGACCCGGACAGTGCAAATCTCGACTGTTAGCAGTGGAGTAAGCAGACATTTAAACACAAGGGCCCCACCCATATCCGTACGTCCGTGCATCTTATACGTATACGTACACGCGTATATATGTCGACGACGCAGCAAAGCAAGATTACAAAGACCATCACCGACGCCGCAGTCATAACCGGCCTCTTCGCCGGTATCGGCTGGGTTGGGCGCAAGGTCTTGCGCGAAGACTTCACCAAAGACCCCTCTGCGAACGCCATGAACTACGCAAAAATGACTGCCGCCGTTGCAGGTGCTGTCGCTTTGAAGGGTTACCTTGAGGACCAGAAGATCCTGCCCATGTAGTAGTGTACTGTGGCACACTACTACATGTGTAGGCCATGTATTAGACTCGTGTTCACGTACACACAGCACGTGAAGTGTGCTACACTACTCAATGGCCTCCATCGCGATTTTGGTTGGTGGCGCCGTTCTACACGCGACTGCATTCGTTTGTGGCAACTATCTCGCAAAGTTCCTGTCGAACGATGAGAGCCCTGCCTTAGCTGAGAAGGAGAGGCATGACAAGGCCCTAGAGAAATACCAACAAGACTATGGACGCTACCAACAGCGGGGACAAAAAATCCTCGATTGACAAGCGCAAAGTCGCGAGAGAAGGGCCCTCGCAAAGCAAAACTTCACCGACACTGACTACGCGCTCAAACTCTCCAACCAGACCCGACCAAAACAATCCCTGGAGTCGATGCGGGCTCCTGAGCTGTCCGACTACTACATCCCCAGCAAAACGCAGAAAAACGCCGAGTTGGCGTACATTGGCGCCGACGCTCTCGCCATCGGCTACACAGCTAGCCGCTTGCTGTGATGCAACTGCCGTTCCGGCGCTGCATCTAGGCGGCCTGTTTCCATACTGCGCGTATACGTATGCGTATACGTATACGTATAAGATGATTGCAGACCAGTTGTGGAGTGCTATGCACGAGGTAGCAGCCGCTGCTAAGCGAGTAACACCGAAGGTGCCGTCGATGGGTGGGTTATGTAGCTTTGGTGACCCTTTTGCCTGTCGTCTATAGCGTATCGCTTGATTCGCGCTATAATAAGCTCTTCACTGGGCGTAGCCTGCAGTCCTGTGGGAACCAAGGCACCGGGGGTGTTATCGGGGGGATCACGCGGACTATCTGGTCGGCGTGACGCACGCGGGAGATGCCGGTGTATACAGCATTCGTGATCCAGCCCTCTAAGCTGTGGTCTATGATAAACAGACGTCTTGAAGTCTGGATAGTCTTGCCCTGCACCCGGTGGACGGTTCCCCAGCCCGCGTATTTCCGCTCGAGGGGAAGCCCGTTAAGGACCGCGCCGAGAGGAACCTCGACTACCGTGCCTTTGTACGCGTCGACCTTCTCACCCCTTTTGCCTGGCACGTGCACTGGCCACCCTTGCTTGCGATAACGATGCGCGACGCTAGGATCGGGGTCAAAGCGGATGGTTGCTGGCAATCGGGGGTAGTTTTTTTCCTGTGGTGCTCTACCAATCGCTGCTGAACAAGAGCCCCCATCTTGTTGGTCGAGCACACCAACATATCGCTTGGGTGGACCTGCTCGATCGCCGCGTCGAACACCACCCCATCCCACTCCTCTCGAAACACCTCCCAGCTGTTGGGAATATGGCTGACTCCAAATCCGGCCCTTTATGTCGTGGAGCCTGGAGGAGGGCGCGGCAGAGCCGCAGTCGCATGTACTGTACGGCTTTCCGCAGTCTTCACACAGGCAGCGGTAGTCGGACTCGAACCAGCGGATGTTCCCTTGTGCCCACTCCTTGAGCATATCGTGAGGCCCCTCGTTATCTCTCCAGGGCGGGACCTGCCCATAGTCGCCACAACACACTACCTGACACGGCCGCGTAGCGAGATACCCTAGGATGGCGCGTAGCACTTTAGTCTGTACCTTACAGCACTCGTCAATGATGATCACTTCTGCGAGACGGTCGAGTTTGTGCCCCAGCTCGGAAGGTCTCCACTCCTCTATCGGCTTCTCCGCTGGTATGCAGAGGTAGTTGTGGTAGGTTTGAGCCTTCACCGCGAGGCCCGGGTTGTTGCGATGGTCGTGGGCGAGGTCGTTCTCGGGGGTGAGCACCACAACGTTGCGGCCGCGGAACATGCTCAATGCCCACTCGGTCTTCCCCGATCCTCCTTGGCAGGCTAGATACATCTTTGCAGAGGTTGCGGCCACTAGATCGCACGGCAGACTCGGCGCAGTGCTTGGCTCCTTGGCCAAGTTCCCCGACTTCTTCGGACCCCAAGCCGCTTCGGGTCGCCACTCGTACCCAGGCTTCTTGTGGCGCCACTCTCCATACCTCGGATTTCGCTCCACGAGCTTTACACCACTGGGCACCCCCTTTGCGTATATGGCATCTGTGCACACTCGGAGGACGTCTTCGCGAGGGATCCGCCTCAACATGCGTCGCAACGCTATGTATGTGTACGCCAAGACGAAGGCCCTGATATGGTACCATTGTGAGCGTCGGACACCGTCTTTGTATTGGATCAGATGAGCCCCGTTGGCATGCTCGAAGTTAAGTTATTGGTCGGTGCCTTTGTCAGATACGCGGATTCTTCACGGTCGCGGACTACGATCGAGGACTCGTCGCCATGGCGAGCGCACTTGCCTACGAAACGGACAGCGAGATCTCGACCCTCAGGGTACTGCGAGTCTTCGCCGCCGGGGCGGCACGCGATGGAGTGGGGGAACTTGATTGAGTCCTTTTTTCCGACGCTATACAACACCTCCCTCGCCGTGGCCATGACGAGGTCACCCGAGTCTAACAGGTCCTTGAGCTCTGGCGTGGTGATCCAGCCCTCGTTTTGTTCCAAGTGCTGCCCTACCCTCCCGGAAGTGTAGGGGTGGCAGGCCTCAGAGAACTCCCACTCGGTCAGCTGAATGACCCCGGTTAGTTGAAGAACCTCGCTCAATGGCCGTCCCACAACATCCGCGATACGATACACGTTCGTAGGGAAGCCGTATTTTCGTACCAAATCAATGGCGTCCAAGGCGCCGCCGGAGAGACTGTCCTCGCATCCTAGGTACGCCGCACGCATGTCGATGTGCGCATGACGCTGCGCCCCTAAGTTTTCCTTGCTATTCCACACTTTGGACTCAACCTGCGCCGCTCGCCAGACGTCCCTGTACTTAAGGGGCGTTGGCCTGATGTTCTCTCTTTGGGTCCACTTCTTGAAGCGATACCCTATTGCAGCGCCCATCGAGTGCGTAGCTTCGGTGTACTCTTGGTAGGCTGGGTGGTCATCAGGGAGCCATTGAGGATCATATCCTGTCTCGTCTGTAAACGCCCTGTCGATAGCCGCTCCGTCCTGTCCCGATCGGTACAGTTTGCCTTCGTGCGTGACTATAACACGCCCGCACAGCCAGATCCTCGTGCTTCTGGGGATCGCCCTGTTTATAAAGCGAATGAGCACCTCTCGCACTTTTGCCTCGCGCGTTTTTGTGGCGGCACTGGTAGCGCGAAGCGCTGCCTTCTCCTGACATAACGAACGAAGCTCCCCCTCAGCCTCGAAGTCTTGGCCGTGGACGCTCGTGATCGCAGGTGGTTCGGTCGGAAGCTCCGCCCAGGCGTGGTTATTGTGGCAAGGGATAGTGACCCTCGCCTTAGTCTTGTACTTCCCCGAGTCCCACAGAACGTTACTCAGGGCGTCCACGGCTACTAGCTTTACCTCGAGCTTCTTTTCCATCTCAAAGAGGTCTTCTTTGGTGCATCCCGTAGTGGCCAGCTTCTTGTAATATCGCTCGAGGATCTTGCCTCGTGTCTTGGTTAGACCAAGGGAGCGAGAGGTGCCGCGATTCCTCAAGAAGTCGGTAACATAACTCACAACACAGTTAGCGAAGGTGTCACCCCCCTCACCCCCCTCTCGCTCAAACATTGGCCCAAGCTCACCATTTTGCTCAGGTAAAGGGCGAAGCTCGTATTTCACGTAAACGAGGCACTTTCGCCCTTTCCCCCAAATACCCGCATCGATACCTTCCAGAGCGCCGACTGCGATTTGGTCTCCTCTTTTGACTAATGACCCACCAATCTTGTGCTCCGAGCGCCCTTCCTCCTCTGTGATTGGCGCCAATGGCTCTGCGGGGGCCTTACCAACGACCGTAAAGAGTCTGTAACGCCGGTCGGGGTCTACCATCTCGAGCACCGGTGGCAACACTGCGTTTGTCCGCAGAGACTCTCGCTCGTGCGAGACCCACCACAACGAGCCATTGTCATTAATATCAGGCCCCCGCATAACCGGCTTTAGAGCAATGACACCTACTCCACCAAGATCTCGTATCTCCTGGTAAACACCGGCGCTTATGTCTTGGCCCCGAAGAGTGGCATCCACGCTTGGGGACCAAAGATAGGCGCCGCCGACGAAGAGAGAATAGTACTTCTCGGGGTCTAAGCCCTCTGGGCCCTCTTGCCGCCGTTCCAGCAGCAATGGGTCAAACTCGCGCCAGACTTCCTCTGTCCACGCTTTCGCCGGTACGAGCGGCTTAAGCAGCTTGTGTTTGACATCGTTGGGAATGTCCTCGTCCAGGATGTTCTGGACCAGCCCTGCTAGTACGGCAGGCGCCTCTTTGTCAGGCATGCTATTGAGAACCTCCTCTATGTAGGCGTCCATGTTTGGGTATGCCTTGTGCCACCCAGTCTCTAATTGCCCGTATCACAGCCGGCGGGACGAGTGTTTGGGTATGCCTTGTGCGACCCAATCTCTAATTGCCCGTATCGCGGGCTGCGACGTCAGACAGGACGAGTGTTTGGGTACGCCTTGTGCCACTCAGTCTCTAATTGCCCGTATCAAGCCGGCGGGACGAGTGTTTGGGTATGCCTTGTGCCACCCAGTCTCTAATTGCCCGTATCGCGGGCTGCGACGTCAGACAGGACGAGTGTTTGGGTACGCCTTGTGCCACTCAGTCTCTAATTGCCCGTATCAAGCCGGCGGGACGAGTGTTTGGGTATGCCTTGTGCCACCTAATCTCTAATTGCCCGTATCGCGGGCTGCGATGTCAGACAGGACGAGTGCGAACCATTCCCGAGCGCGCCTCTCGGTGCCGCGCATCCTCTGCCCTACGCGATTCGCTCCGCAGGGGCGACACAACCGCGTCTCCGACTGCGTCCCTATGCCGCAGATCCTGCACGGCACGGGGAGGGGGCTGCCCTTATGGAGCCTTTGGAGGTGCACCTTGCAGTAGGTGTCCATGCACCTCTGGCCGCACGTGTCTGCATGGCCGACCTTTAGCCACCCGCAGTAATCTTTTCCGCACTTCATCCTTCTAATGCTATGCACATGCTATATACATATATATACTACAGGACAGACGGGGGTCTAATTGCAAGGTTCCCACCCGTTTCTATGAAAGGCCCCAGTCCCGCCGTAGATCAATGATTGCTAATTATTTATCTACGCGAAGTAGTCCCGACGTAGATTAGTAATTGCCAATTATTTATCTACGCGAAGTGGTCCCGACGTAGATTGATAATTAGCAATTATTTATCTACGCGAAACGCGTTTCGGTGTCTACGAAAATCCCAAGCCTGGAATGGGGCTGGGGGGTCGGAGGGGCCCAGCGCACCTCCCAAGCCTAAAATGGGGCTGGGAGGCCCGGAGGGGCGATTCGCGTTCTATGAAAGTCCCCAGTCCCCCCCGAGTTTATAATTTCAAAGACAACACAGGTGCGCTGGAAGAAAAGCTTTTACTCCTTGAATGTATTGATTTCCAGCTGTCACCAAGCCAAAAACTCATGACCAACATGAAAGTACACTCACTAGAAACAGACCGAACAGAACAAGCAATGCCAGACGAACAGCTGCCATTGTCGGATCACTCACCAGAAACAGACCATGTACAACAACCTATGCTAGACGAACGGCAGCCATTGTCTGATTTGATACCGAAGAAAGGAGAAAATCAGACTACCAATCAAGAAGATCAAGTGAATGACGAGGATCTCCTGGCGATGAACATAGATAATCAGTTCGAACCACAAGAATAGGATAAGCCAGAAAGAGAAAATCCTGAAACGAAAAAGAAACAGCCCATTAAGAAACACACACGAGAAAGCAAGCAGAAGAGTGTGAAACCACCAAATGTGGAAAGGAACAAGAAATGAACTGATTACGCACGCTATTACAAAGTTATTGTTACAGTTTATTTATATTTGTGAGGCTATGACCTCTTCATGTTATGTTTATAATAATGGCTTCTAATACTGGACATTTTACAATGTAAACCAATATTTTCCAGTATTTAACTATAGCAACATTGATAGTAGTTCAGAATAAACGTTATTTTATAAACTAAGGGACGAACCATCAGGACAGAAATGGGGGTGGTCAATGAGCAGTTCAATAATTCATGTAAGGAACCAACTTGAAGGAAAAATTCTTAAGAAACTTTCATACTCGTGCCATCTGACCCAAAAAACGTTGGGTCAGTTGCATGTTCGAAACGACCCAACCCCACACTTTTAACTGGTCTGTCCCAAATAGTATTGTTGGAATTGAAAAACTTAGTTATTTGATACGTTCCAAAATAATAGTTGCGTTTAATGGTACATGTTTTAAGCCATTTTCGTTCTAAATGCAAAATAGATCTCAAATTATGATTACGTTTATAATGAAATAATAACAATAATAAAGCAATGATTATTATTGTTATAATCGGTGATTAATTTCCAATGCATAGTATGGAAAGTCAGCTTTTAAAATTACATTGCCTAAAATGGATGCATCCTTAGATGTTAGTCAAAGTTAGTTCAAAATGTTCGTTAAAGTTGAACCTAAGTCACTGTTATAACTAAGAATATCTGTTCTTAGATAGTATCATTTTTGCTTGTTTATAGAAATACGTTCAGAACATCTTTTGTTGTGTTTATTAATAAAAGCACTCCACGAGCTCACCCAGGGTGCCCTTTGATTTTGGTAATGCCATAAGAATTTCAATTAATGATGAATTAAAAGGTAAAGAATGAAATATCTTTTGTTGTTGTGGTATATCATTTTCATAACCTGCTGAAGGCAAAGCATTTTCTTGTTTTAGTGAATTCGTGAGTAAGTAGTATCTGTAATATTGCGTATGGGGGGGGGGGGGGGGTAAATGTAGAAATATTAGGTGGTTTACACTCAGACACTAGACATGTAAGCAAAATGCATTTTATTGACCTCGGTTTACCAACTACTTTTTTTTGAGTGGCATATGTCACTCACAAAAATTGCTGTTCTGAAGTATTGGAAAATAAGAGGCTTAAAAATACATGTTTTTTTTTAAATTCAACAAAATATGCCTTTCCTTTTTTTTTTGAACCACCACAATCTAGGTGGTTCCTTTAGGGGCCTAACTGACATATAGGAGAGAGGGGGGGGGAGGGGGGGTGTTAAGAGAAGTCAAGGGTCATGCTTCCCTTACGGGGGGGGGGGGGGGGGGCTTACGAAAAACAAAAACTTGAGATTCTAGAATGACTGTCTAGTGCTTCAATAGAGAGCTCAAGCACGCTTAAGAATTACAGAAAAAGGGCATTGATGTCCGTGATCTGATGAAGGCAAATCCAGAACGGCATTCTCATTTTATCGCTCTACCACCCAGACATCATAATGATATACTAGATCAAATGGATCATAATAATATAATAATCATTATTAGAGTTGAGGCCAGACCTGCCTATGAAGTCAGTCAATGTTAGGGAGAAATGCACAAAATGTATGCATAGCTTTTTATTGTTATGTTCTCTGTGCATGCTAAAAGCCTTGGAAATACATTGATAATACAAAGACAGAAGGTCAGCATTGGAAGGGCATGGTAAGACAACATGGCAAACAAGATAGACAAAACTGCATACTTTATGAGGGAAAGAGTTGCCATAACTCATTGTGTCAAAGCCTGTTTGTTTTCCTTTCTTCCTGTTCCTAGTTTGATTTGTCTCTTGCTAATAAAGAGAAAGGCACATTTTGTACAAGTTCCAGAACATTGGCATAGAAATATGGAAAAATACTCTGACAAAGCTGTACAAAATTCACTCCTGCTAGCTATATACATTAACAAAGATCTACTGATGTCATCTCTTGGACCTCCGTGTTGGACCATCTTGTTCAAGTCTTATTAATGATGACACTTCTTTCAAAGAGTTCAATTGAACCAACAGCTTTGTGACCAATGTCCGGCGCTTGAACACCTTGGCCTCTTCGATGATGTCATGTAGATAAGGTACTTGTAGCTCAGCAGGTCCTTGCAGATTAGCCACCTGGGCCATAACCGCATCATCAACTGTTTAGAGAATTAACACAGTGTTAGCAGTATGCAGGTATGAACACAGGGGTGGGGGGGGGGGGGGGGCGGTGGGGGTGGGGGCATGCAACCCTCCTTGGCTGGCAAAACGTGAGTGTGGGTAGTGTCATGAATCAGAATAGATTTTAGGGAACACAATTAATCTTGGTGTCATAAACATGTTGATGTAATACTGAATTAAAGCTAGTAAATTGAAGGTTTAGGAAATTCTTCTCCAGGAATATCTTTATTTAGATTAAAAAAAAAAAAACATTGGCATCATTCGAAGCCATGTTGAATTGCACCCCCTGAAATCATAACAGTATGCTGTCTTCACATCAACCAAAACAATCTCTCACTCAACGCAAGAATAGCGAATAAGCACCACTGTACTCTCGTTGCACAAGACTAACTTTAACAGAGAGATTATCAGTTTAATGATAGATTATCATTACTAAAAATAATCCACCTTTTTCTGGCCTTCGCATCTTCCTTGAGACCAATTTCCTGATCTGGATGTTGCTTTCATGCGACTCTCGCATCAGCTGCTGCTCGGAGACAGCAACTGGGGAGGACTCCTTGGAACTCCCTGAGCTGTTACCGTCGCCACCTAAAGCATCTTTGTGAGAGTTCAGTAATTTCTTGCTTTCTTCCAAACCTTTCTCAGTCCGTCCCTGAGACTCTATAGAGTTCCTTAAGATAGAAGAGATATCAGAAGATGCGTTATCTTTCTCTAGATTGTTTAATGGAGTTTTACTGTTAGGTCCTTTGATTTGGTGAAGTTTCTGGAGCTTTTTCAGTTGAGGGTTTATGTGATGACGCACAACTTTTGCAGGCCTCACACCAGTATCCGTTTTATCAAGAAGGTCCTCAGAAGGTTTTCTCTTCTTTGGTTTGTTGGATACCACATTATTTGGCTTAATGTCGTTCAGAGTAGAGATCTTAGTGACAGGTTTATTGTTTGGAGTTTGCTGTCTCTGCGGTTGAATCTGATTAATGGGTGTGGCCGTGTGATTGTTCGTGGTGCTGGGCCATTTGACAGGGGGTGAATCAGGCCTCTTTCGTTTATCCCTGGGGGATCCAGGCCGGCTGTCATTTTGTCTTTTGCGAGACGGCGGACCTGCCATTGCCTCATTCACGTCTGCTTCATCGACCATAACACGCTACAGAAGAATAGAGGAATAAGCACACAATTCCAAGCTATTAGCCAATAGAAAACTGAGATTGAAGAATAGAAAATTAAAGTCGCATTGTCACCAGTTTACTTCCAGTCGATTACGTAACTATCTCCGCTTTAACACACACATTCCATTGCGCAGGTGTTTTTGTTAATAGCCGGAATGATACTTCCAATTAAAATTATATTACTATAACACACAGAATAGCATACATAATAAATTCCCTTACTTGTTCATTTTGATTCTCCTTAGTTGATTACTTTGACTGATTCTCCTTAGTTGATTACTTTGACTGATTCTTCTTAGTTGATTACTTTGACTGATTCTCCTTAGTTGATTACTTTGACTGATTCTCCTTAGTTGATTACTTTGACTGATTCTCCTTAGTTGATTACTTTGACTGATTCTTCTTAGTTGATTACTTTGACTGATTCTCCTTAGTTGATTACTTTGACTGATTCTACTTAGTTGATTACTTTGACTGATTCTCCTTAGTTGATTACTTTGACTGATTCTCCTTAGTTGATTACTTTGACTGATTCTCCTTAGTTGATTACTTTGACTGATTCTCCTTAGTTGATTACTTTGACTGACTCTCCTTAGTTGATTACTTTGACTGATTCTCCTTAGTTGATTACTTTGACTGATTCTCCTTAGTTGATTACTTTGACTGATTCTCCTTAGTTGATTACTTTGACTGATTCCCCTTAGTTAATTACTTTGACTGATTCTTCTTAGTTGATCACTTTGACTGATAAGTAGGGAGAAGTGCTGGTGAGATCATGTGACAAATACCTGATCTTTGGCCAGCTTGAAAGGGTTGCCAAACATGTGAACACGGTTTTGGCCAGGGTCTAATTCCCGTAACTGGTTCCCCTGTCTCAGGACTTCCTGGTAGTTCCCCATGTCAGCAATAGCAACAGTGTGTCGATTGTCTAAAAACAGCAGATCCATTAGATTAGCCTGATCTGCATTAAACGGATCTCTTGCAAGACAGAAGAGTGATTTGTAGGTACATAAGTCAAAAAATTTAAAGAAATATCCCACACAACTATTTGTATTGCTTGTTATATCCTTCACCTTCATCTTGAAGTCTTGTTGATGTTGCAGCCATGTGAAAGAAGTTGATCCGCATTCGGGATAACTGGTCTAATAACTCCTTCCTTGTGATATCAAATGGGTTTTTGTAACTCTTGGATGTCAGGTTCTACAACAAACAGACAGTAGCGATTAACAATATTCTGTGTATTCAATTGAAGAAAGAGGTACAAAACACTTACCTCTTTTACTGAATTGACTGGTTCACTTGGAATATCAATATCACTAGGGGAAAACAGACAGAAATACACAAGAATATATTTTTACGTTTAAAAGCATCTTCTACACTAAGTATAATGTCATAAACCAAACCCCTTTCCCCTAAGAAATCAAATTTCCTTTCCCTTAAAAAATCAACGCCTTTGCCCTAAGAATAAACACTTTGCCCCCCCCTTTCCCTAAGAAATCAACCCTTTTCCCCAACAAAACAAACTCAATTTCCCCTAAGAATCAAGCCTTTGCCCTAAGAATCAACATTTTGCCCCCCCTTTCCCTAAGAAAAAAATCCCATTTCCCCTAATAAACAACCTTTTCCCCTAACAAAACAAATCCAATTTTCCCTAAGAAATCAAATAAATCACTGTGGTGAAACAGGTTTTTACCCCGAGTGCAGTTTATCCTTAGATTTCTTCTTCAAATCCTGAACCGTTTTGTAAAAGTCTTTCTTATCTGATGCCGAGAGTTCAGGAAGTTGAAGTTGAACATTACTGAAAATAAGAAAAAAAAAATAATATCATGTATTTACTATATGAGTATGTATAAGTGAAAGCTTTTCACAGGTGTATTCTCCCTACAGTACATAACATCCTGGATAGAGTAGGGGCCACCAGTTGTGGGTTTTTTAGTTTCTTCTCTTGGGCAGTATACACCTTTTCATTGCAAACAGCAAATTCACATTGGTAAATGGCAGATGAGACAACAGAAGGGTCCCCTGGGTCTCGTATTTCAACCAAATGCAGGAGAATATGGGTCTATCATGTGATAATCCACTGAAGGACATTAATACCTAGCCCTGGCATCTGGTTGATTTATAATCTTCATTTTTTAAAACAATTATCACACCTAAGCACCCTTCTCCCTTTGAACTGCCATCCACCATTTGAATTTGAATTAGGGGTATGCATTTGACCTGCAAATGCCCTAAATCAACACATTCCTAGAGGTTGTCTACAGCAAAACGATAACATAAACAAGTACAGCACAACTCCAAGAAAGCCGTTTTTTCTGTTTCAGATGATATGTATCTCTGTGGCTGTTGTGAATACTGTATGGTATACAATTTCCCGTCTCTTAGGCTTTTTTTTAAAGAGTTTGGACAAGTATACAACATTTATGGCATACCTTGGTTGTACTCTGCCCACATTCTCTCGTGAAAGATTTTGAGTGACAAGAACTACCATACGCTCTGCTTCTATCTTCCCCTAGAAAAATCAGAATAATCAATGACATCAGCAACTACAGTATCACACAACTAATTTCCTAACAGACTTTTAAAAGACCAAAAGCTTTTAACTTGCTACCTGTTGCAAAATTTAAAAAATCATAAAATAAAGAAATAAATAAAAGATAATCACAAAATAAACAAATACATAAGATTTAGGATTAAACAACCTTTTCCCTCAATTGGTTGTTTCTAGTTTGATTATTAACGGATTGAGGATTCAGCAACCTTTTTCCTCAATGGATGTTCCTAGTTTGCATGTAAAAATACAGATTGAGGATTGAACAAGCTCTTCTCTCAACACTTGTTCCTAGTTCAAATGTTAACAAACCTGTTGCTTGATCTTCTTGAGGTAGTTTAAAATTGTGGCACTAAGGGAGCCATCAATGTGATCAGGGATCAGCGATATCGGAAGGCCCATACGCTTGAATGCATTTCGTAAAGGCTAAAATACAAACTCATTATCATAAGTTGTGCAAAAAGGACAATATGAAGATGTTACAAATGTTTAAGTGCCAATGCATAAAACAAGTAATGAAGTAAGAAATAACAACTCTTCAACGTCCATTGTAGGTTAAATCTCAGAACTCCTCTCTCAGCCTCAAGGATGTTTTTTATGATGTTTTTTTTACAATGACGCCGTGGAAAGGGCACAGATCCAAACACTTAGTAGTCGCCGCGTTGATGCATGTAAACTTTTTATAAGTAGGAAAGGAAGTGATAACCCTCTTTTTCCCTCTTATAAGTAACAGAGTTCTAAAGTCTTCTGGCCACTTTAACCTAACCTTACCAAACCCCATCAACTACCCTGTACTAACTAATACTGAACGCTCCCTAATTTTGTTAGTGTAAAGTACCAGCCTATTTGTTAAGGCACTATTCCTTGCGCATCCAATACTTATTTATGTAATCAGCCTTTAATTCAGTCATGACTGTGATAGGTTTGAATAAACTTTATTATTATTATTATTATTTATGTTTTGTCTTTATTTGCTACTACAGTAAGGAGTCATGATAAAACTTACCCCAGCATAGTAACAAGGCGTGGCATCTAGATATGCTTCAAATGCTTGCTTCCACCGAGGGACAGGCTTCATCTTGTGAACTTTGACTAATTCATCTAAAAATACAAATAAACAAAGGTAATGCTTCTACGACACTAACCTATAAAGAATACATTTATATACTTATATACTTGCATAATGCAAAAAAAATGTTCAGTATTCCCCCACCTTGTTTGAACAATTTCAAGAACCAACAATATTTTTTTTTCTTGTATTATAACGGTACACACATATGCATCTTACAAATGATGGAATAAAAGAGAATATAAAAGCACAATGTCACCAGTTTACTTCCAGTCGACTACATAACAATATCCTGTGTCTTGGAAGTTTCTTTTAGGATGTGACTGATGATTTAGAGGGGATGGCCTGTTTAACAGTGCGATTTCTAATAGATTCTTTTGTCTCTTGTTGTTTTGTTTTTCATCAAGCCTCCAAAAGTAAACTGGTGACAATGCAGCTTTAAAGAATGTTGATCAACCACCTCTTTGCTATTGTTTAGCAAGAATAAAACAGTTTTTTGGCAAGAAAACTACAAAATATCAATCTACAGATAATGTATGATAAGTTATTGATGATATTTGATTAAAAATATCCTAGTTTTTAGCCAAAGGAAATAGATGCTTTGTGCGACTCTACATTGAGTGGGAGCATAAAATAAAAAGCCTTACCTATTAATTTTAAGGTAGAAGAGAACACTAATAATAAATTTAAAGAGAGTACCAAACCTTACCAACGAGTGGTAAGAGAGTATTGAACCTTACCAATTAGTGGTAAGAGAGTACTGAACCTAACCAATGAGTGGTAAGAGAGTACTGAACCTTACCAATGAGTGGGAAGAGAGTACTGAACCTTACCAATGAGTGGTAAGAGAGTACTGAACCTTACCAATGAGTGGGAAAAGAGTACTGAACCTTACCGATGAGTGGGAGGAGAGTACTGAATCTTACCAATGAGTGGGAAGAGAGTACTGAATCTTACCAATGAGTGGTAAGAGAGTACTGAACCTTACCAATGAGTGGGAAGAGAGTACTGAACCTTACGGATGAGTGGTAAGAGAGTACTGAACCTTACGGATGAGTGGTAAGAGGGTATTGAACCTTACCAATGAGTGGTAAGAGAATACTGAACCTTACCAATGAGTGGGAAGAGAGTACTGAACCTTACGGACGAGTGGAAAGAGAGTACCAAAACTTACCAATAAGTGGGAAGAGAGTAGGGTAGTTGTAGGGCATTACGAACAAGTTGACTGTCAACAGGTTTGAGCTGGCTTTTAGGTAACCAAATGGTGCACCAAGTTGGGAGTTCTCACCGTTCCTTCTACCACTGTTACAAATGAATGTCTGAAGACAAAAGACATGGATTAAATATAGCTAATCAAGTCAAGTGAAGGAAATGTATTTCTAGAGAGAGATTAAAATAATCAATTAGCTTATTAAGTTATTAAAGCGGCAATTGCACCAGTTAATTTCCAGTCAAATACTAACAATCTGGTGGGCTGGCAGAAACCTCAACCAACAAAAGACAAAAGAATCTATTAGCATCTGTGCTATTTATCCACTCTAAATTATCAATCACATCCTCTAAAAAACGTCCAATAAGCACACTGCTTTTACATCTTTAAAATATTTTTCATGTTTTCTGTTAAAAATCTTGGCTTCAAGGAGCCTGGGTAATTGACTGGGAGTAGACTTCTGCAATTGCCGCCTTAATTATGCTTACTGAGTCATGGCATGGTAGTTTTAGTAGTTTAAAAAGTATTCAAGGGACTACCCAAATTGTTTTCCATGAACCACAATTAAAGAAGGGAAGAAGTTACCACAATTTCTCAAATAAGGGCTGTGGTGCGTTTTACTTTCAAAATGTGCAAAGAGTAAAAATGCCCTCGAAAGAACCATCAACAAAACATACATTCAAAGCTAGAATGTTGTGTCGGGAATTATCAGTTATTGTTACTTCCCTTCTAATGTAGATTCCCCTTCATCATCAGTTAAAAGATTTTAAAGTTAAAAGACAAGGGCACCCAAGGACAAAAATTTCACAACTGGCCTAGAATGAGTTAAGATACCGTTTTTTTCATTTGCAGTCATTCTTATTCAATATAGAGCTTTCCTAGATATCTTTTATCTGTTCGGATTTGCTAGGCAAAATTACAGCCATCCGAATAATCTAGGTACTCATCCAGAGGCATCCGAAACTCCTAGCGATTCTAAGATTCTTAAGTGAAATTTCTAGGTTATGTCCCTTGTATACTCACTCCCGAAAATACTAGGGTTCCTTTTTTAAAGCATGTCGGAAGTAAAAATCTCCCGAAAATGGTGATGGCGGTAACAAAAGCAATTCCGAAAAACATAGGTGATCCAGCACTCTTTACCAGAAACATAGGTGATCTAGAAATACAAATTCCGGAGAAAGTAGACATTTCTAGGGCAACCCCGAAATCTTTAGGTGACCATGTATCCAAACAGATATTTGACCAAAAATGGTCGTTGGGTGCGCTTGATAAGATTTCTCACCTGCCAACATGATGAGGGAGACTTGCGTTCCAGTATGTACTGAGTTAGTGGAGACGGCTCAAGTTCGTACTTATCAAATGGCAAGTTATCAAGCACAAGGGGTTCTGTGTCTACACACGAAAAATATACGGATGGGTGGGAATCCCGAGATGGCTGAAAAATTAATGTACAACCTGATAAGTACAAAATTGTTCTAGAAATATAGTTGACACAAAACACAAGTGTGGATTAAGTGGGCAAGTGTGATATTATTAAGCAAATTGGGTGTAATAGACAAAGAGGGGGAATGTTATGTGAAAGCTAAAAAATATGTTATCAGTCTATAGCAAACCTCTTAAACAAAGGCCAACATATCATATCAAAGTAGTGATAAAAATAGATAATGCCAACATATCATATTAAAGCAGTGATAAAATAGATAATGCTAACATATCATACCAAAGTCGCAAGTGACGGGTCAGGCCAGAAGGACTCTGGGATTGGCCAGAAGCCCACAGGGGTGTTGAGTTTGGGGTTGGTCTTGACGTAAATCATTCGGCAGCAGCTTGTCCAGGCTGTGTTTTGTACTGATTGGGGGATAGGCGAGGCTGTTGTGGATCTGGAGTTGACTATGCCCAATGCACTGGGTTCTTCTAGTAACTGACAATTCAAACTGTCACCCCGTGGGCTGCCGGGGGAGGAAAGCCCGCTGAAAAGAGTAAACAGTTAATAATCCTCATCATTAATCCCTCCGTTTGTGCTAGGATCTTGAGGTCTCAAGTTACTGTGCCTTATTTTAAGCCAAAGGAATTAGCCACACTGATGGGGAATAAGCGACAACTGGGAAGTTATAGGGAAAAATTTAATCAAAATACCTTATTGGTCTCTTTAATTTCACAACATTTAAGCCCAACGAAATCCTATTCCTACAAACTTTAATATCACAAAATTCAATACCCTTTCCGTTTTGTTTTCCTTGTTTTTTTTTTTAATGACCACCAAGACCAAGACAATCAAGCTTACTTATGCTGTGACTTAACTATAGTATCATACAGCTTCAATGTATGTAAATGTCTTAGAAAATAGCATCAAGCACAATATGAGTTCTACAGTTTTGCTGTATTGTTTAATAAAATTATCTCGAAATGATTTTGCACCCAAATCACAAAATCTCGCAAAATATGCCGATTCTTTTTTTTGCAAAATTAAGTGCCTGTGAAACATAGTACAATATTGTAACCAATAGTAACTGGACATTGTCAAGAATTATCCTCTTCGTGAAAATATTATGCCACCTGGAACTAGGAAACAAGTGAAAGAAGAAGAGGTGAAAGATCAAGATTCAAAATTCACGTGTATAGGAAAGGGGCATTAGCCACTGTGGCAAACGTAGTTAGCAAGAGAATTCGCATTTTGTGAAGGGGCTAAAAGTTAGGTAAAAGGAAAATTATTAATCATTAACATTGAAATAAATTAAACCATTAACTATCACGCCAACGGAAAACCCCATGGACAACTAAACTATTGGGGTGCATTATCTTTGAGAATCATGAGGTGAATACAGTATATTATTTTGCTTTTGTTTTGCAACAATGAGTAAAACCTTTTACAACAACAGGCCATCCAGAATAATGTGCCAAAAAGACTATAATAGCATATAATTTCGAAAAATAAGAACACCAATGAAAACAGCTTAGTCACTTCATATACATCCAAATGTCTATGTCCAACTTTTCATGCATTTCTTTCAGAAAATTACCAATACATAATTCACTATTTGTATTACAGAAATAACTTCAAAATGCACATAATTTGGCTGAAAAAAATTCTAGAAGGCCTGTCATAAGAACATAACAACTGCGTGGTGTTGTGACACATGAAACAGGTTTAAGAACATAACAACTGCGCGGTGTTGTGACACATGAATCAGTTATAAGAACATAACAACTGCGTGGTGTTGTGACAGATGAATCAGTTATAAGAACATAACAACTGCGTGGTGTTGTGACACATGAATCAGTTATAAGAACATAACAACTGCGTGGTGTTGTGACACATGAATCAGTTATAAGGACATAACAACTGCGTGGTGTTGTGACACATGAATCAGTTATGAGCTCACCTTGTGGGGAGCCCCTCTGTCTTGATGACCACGTGATTCTCAACTGGTTCAATCTTTAACTCTTCCTCCACAGCATCAAAGTTATTACTCAAGTGATTGGGTAAGTCAAGCTGGAGTGGAGGGGTAGGGGAATCAGTGTGTCTCTGGCCCTTGGACTCAATGGCCTTGGTGGCTAAGGGAAAACATGAATGCCAATCAGGTCAAGAAGAGCAGCAAGCAAAGATTTAAACTATCAACAGGCAGTGTAGGTTAGATTCAGAAAATGTCAGTAAAAATCTGCTTATACAGCATCAATGTATAAGTGCACAGAAAAGAGCAATGAGAGAAGGAAACAAGGAGGACAAGACGTAATTACCAGGGGAAGTTCCATCAGACATCACTGGAGGGGTAGTCCACTGTACAGTATACTCACTACCGGACATCACTGGAGGGGTAGTCCACTGTACAGTATACTCACTACCGGACATCACTGGAGGGGTAGTTCAATGTACAGTATACTCACTACCGGACATCACCGGAGGGTAGTTCACTGTACAGTATACTCACTATCCGACATCACTGGAGGGGTAGTTCAATGTACAGTATACTCACTACCGGACATCACTGGAGGGGTAGTTCAATGTACAGTATACTCACTACCGGACATCACTGGAGGGGTAGTTCAATGTACAGTATACTCACTACCGGACATCACTGGAGGGGTAGTCAACTGTACAGTATACTCACTATCCGACATCACTGGAGGGGTAGTTCACTGTACAGTATACTCACTACCGGACATCACTGGAGGGGTAGTCAACTGTACAGTATACTCACTACCGGACATCACTGGAGGGGTAGTCAACTGTACAGTATACTCACTATCCGACATCACTGGAGGGGTAGTTCACTGTACAGTATACTCACTACCGGACATCACTGGAACGGTAGTTCACTGTACAGTATACTCACTACCGGACATCACTGGAAGGGTAGTTCAATGTACAGTATACTCACTACCGGACATCACTGGAAGGGTAGTTCACTGTACAGTATACTCACTACCGGACATCACTGGAAGGGTAGTTCACTGTACAGTATACTCACTACCGGACATCACTGGAGGGGTAGTTCACTGTACAGTATACTCACTATCCGACATCACTGGAGGGGTAGTTCAATGTACAGTATACTCACTATCCGACATCACTGGAAGGGTAGTTCACTGTACAGTATACTCACTATCTGACATCACTGGAGGGGTAGTCAACTGTACAGTATACTCACTATCGGACATCACTGGAAGGGTAGTTCACTGTACAGTATACTCACTATCCGACATCACTGGAAGGGTAGTTCAATGTACAGTATACTCACTATCCGACATCACTGGAGGGGTAGTTCAATGTACAGTATACTCACTACCGGACATCACTGGAGGGGTAGTTCAATGTACAGTATACTCACTACCGGACATCACTGGAGGGGTAGTCAACTGTACAGTATACTCACTATCCGACATCACTGGAGGGGTAGTTCACTGTACAGTATACTCACTACCGGACATCACTGGAGGGGTAGTCAACTGTACAGTATACTCACTACCGGACATCACTGGAGGGGTAGTCAACTGTACAGTATACTCACTATCCGACATCACTGGAGGGGTAGTTCACTGTACAGTATACTCACTATCGGACATCACTGGAAGGGTAGTTCACTGTACAGTATACTCACTACCGGACATCACTGGAAGGGTAGTTCAATGTACAGTATACTCACTACCGGACATCACTGGAAGGGTAGTTCACTGTACAGTATACTCACTACCGGACATCACTGGAAGGGTAGTTCACTGTACAGTATACTCACTACCGGACATCACTGGAGGGGTAGTTCACTGTACAGTATACTCACTATCCGACATCACTGGAGGGGTAGTTCAATGTACAGTATACTCACTATCCGACATCACTGGAAGGGTAGTTCACTGTACAGTATACTCACTATCTGACATCACTGGAGGGGTAGTCAACTGTACAGTATACTCACTATCGGACATCACTGGAAGGGTAGTTCACTGTACAGTATACTCACTATCCGACATCACTGGAAGGGTAGTTCAATGTACAGTATACTCACTATCCGACATCACTGGAAGGGTAGTCCACTGTACAGTATACTCACTATCGGACATCACTGGAAGGGTAGCCAACTGTACAGTATACTCACTATCGGACATCACTGGAAGGGTAGTCCACTGTACAGTATACTCACTATCCGACATCACTGGAAGGGTAGTCCACTGTACAGTATACTCACTATCCGCCATCACTGGAAGGGTAGTCCACTGTACAGTATACTCACTATCCGACATCACTGGAAGGGTAGTCCACTGTACAGTATACTCACTATCCGACATCACTGGAAGGGTAGTCCACTGTACAGTATACTCACTATCCGACATCACTGGAGGGGTAGTTCTATGTACATTATACTCACTATCGGACATCACCGGAGGGGGAGGGGCCTCTGGACCTCCAATCTTCTCAAAGTTGACCACAATCCCAAACTGGACTTTCTGGGCGACGGACTCAAGGGCTTGGTTAAGAGACTTGGAGGAGGAACATTTGTAACATTTGCCTACAACAAGAGGGGTAATAACTTAGTAGAGATCAGGGACAATATACCATATAGAACATTCACTAGCATTGATTGAATTCAATAACTATGAATCAGTGACAACTTTTTGTCCAATTTAAGAAATAATATGCAAAAAGAACATGGACCTATTCTAACAAAGGAAATTAACAATTAATTCTTAAAGAAACAACTAACTTTATTTGTCAAATATAATAAATTCACAGGAAATTCTTAACTTTTTTAATCTAATCTTAGTATCTTATTGAGTCATATACAAACATTTTAGATCAAAACTTGTTAGTAAGTAACAATCAAAATAGTCTAACCCAACTTAGAATACACCAAAAACTGGTATTCGACCTGCCAAATTTTTGTCTTAAATAAGATTTCTTCAGGGCAGAATCTGAGTCTGCCCTGTAAAATTCTTATTTATGCTTTTCCATTGTTACCATATATTGAACGATAAGTTATAGATGCTGAGCTTTGTTTGCAAACAACCATATGGGATATATTGGCTATACAAAGGTATAGCCGTTAACATATTTTATTCAAATATATTCTCAATATAACATTACAAATATTATTAAATAAATCTGCCACACAAAGGTGAGGGCAAAGAAAAAACGCTTACAAGTTGAACTAAAAACCCACTATCCTAACTGGTCAGTGGCGGTATAGGGGAGGAGGCGGGTCAAACACGTCCACTCTTAGCAAGAGACAAAAAGTGGCGACCAGTACATCTGATGACAGCAAGAAATGCCATTGATATGCCATCTTTGTTTAGATTCATGACAGGTCAACAACTCCCCAGAGGGGGAGGGTTTGAGTCAATTGGATGTACTGTACATTCCAAATAAGGAAAACCCTTCTCTAGCCAAAAATCACTAACAAATTACAATCGATGGATAATAACTGTAGTCATGAAAAGCATAAAAAATTTACAAATACCGAAATGACCTAAAAAACACCCCCAATCTAAAGAACACCTCCTATGTAATGAACGCCCCCCTAAGCTTACATTTTTGCAATAAACGCCCTTACCCTCCCTCCCAGCAAAAAACAAACAAACAGCATAGTAATTTGGGTAATATATCAAATTTAAATTAATCTGTGTTTGGCTTCTACTGGGTGAGACTTGCTTAATTTTAAGAAATGCTTGCTATGGAAGCTTTAATTTTAACATGATCCTGAGTGAGACTAGAAACCCACTGCACTTGGGGTTGGTGTCTTTTTATAGTTTGTTAAGAACACCCCTCTCTAATAAACGCCTCTTTTCTATAGAATGCCCCCCTCGGCCTGTCAAAATTTAATAAATGCCCCAGGCGTTTATTAGATCATTTACAGTAATCTTATTTTAGACGAAAAATTTGGCAGTCTAATACCAGTTTTTGGTGTATTGTATTTAATCTTCTGATTCACGAACACGACAATTTGGGTTTTTTTGTATTTATTGGTGTTGATTTTCCCAACTTAATTAGACTCTAATCATTTTCATCTTTTTGTGAAGAATATTCCATACCTCCAGTTACTTCACACATGGCTCCAATCGCAGACTCGGTAGTGACAGAAGACGCCGGCATTCCTGGTTTGGCCTGAGAGTTACCACGGCAACCTGCCATTCTCAGAATTAACCCAAAGAGCCTCTGGTCCCAGCGGAATGGTTCTTTGGTCAACTCACTGCCAGGAAGATTTGAGTGCATAGGTAGATGAAGCTGAATGGAAAAAATATATGGAATAAAATACTAACAGCACAGAGTAGACATAAAAAAACAGGCCTTATTAATTAGATACTTGTAGAATTCTAGTAAATTTGATTAAGTGCTAAAGCATGTTTCACTTTATGACTAAAGTCCACTAAAATCCACACTCAAAGTTAAAATACCCAATTTAATGTTGTGTAGGAAGAGTTTAATTGTTTTTGTTTTGTTTTGATTGTTTCAGCGAAAAAGGATGCTCTCTTGGATTATCAGCGAGTTACAAATTACTAGTTGCAAGTCTGTCGTTTACAACACTTTGAATTGACAAAAGCCCAGCTGAAGCAATCTACAGTTAAATCAAATCTATAATATAATGAATTACATTACCTCCTCCTCAACCTCAGCCTGCGTTGAGAATCGGCCACCGTCGGTTATACAAATAACCATGGCAGGATCCAGAAAGAATGGATTACGGCCCTTTAAATAAAACAGGGAGTCAATTTTCACATGCTAATAAAGAGATCTAGAAAATATGTTAATGAACCTCACTTTCTAGTCCTCTGAAATTTCATGTGAAGTGACAAAAGTCAATACATTCCTGTGCAGTTGCCAGTAATACGTTACACATATTTGACACAATTATTCTACATATACATGGCTACAGTAGGAATAACCGGTAATATAGTCTCAATAACAAACCATAGAAAACTGGGCATTCGATGCAATAAAAAAGATTCCCACCATTCATTGTTACTTTACTTGCTAGTATTGTTTATAGTATAACAGATCAAAAATTAGTCTAAAACAGATAATTTCAATATTTTTGTTGATCTAATTTGCATTGGCTAACATTCAATAGTGACATTTATGGTATATTGTACAATCCTAAGTAATTTTAGCCCCTAACATATTTAACGGTATATTTTAAATTAGCAGCTCAACCTATCGTAGGACTGGCTTGCTAATACCAAATCAAGTAAAGCTTAAATATCAAGTAACGTTCAAATCACTTAAATTGCTGTTGAGAGAGACTTTATACTTATTGTACTTATCTTTGAGGGATGTTGATAGATAATTTTACATACCATGCCATAACTGTCAATGCCTGAATGCAACCTGTACAGGTTTAAAAGGTCAAAACTCTCTTTGAGTGCTGTGCCAAGTTTGGAAAGTCCGGTAGCCTGCAGATTTCTCAGCTCATTCATAAATATTGCTTGGTTTTCTCGCCACCCAGCCTGTTGAGATGATCAATCAGTGAAAAATTATATACCACAGAGTCATGTTAACTGGGACAAATAAAGGTAGAAATTAGGTAGTGTAAAATAACATTCTTTCATTTTAATATATTCATGTTAACAGGAAATTGAAATAGTTTAATGTTATAATCAATATAGATTTAGCGTGATTACATAGTGATAACTATATGTAGAGAAATGAGTCTAAATTGAGTCTAATCTTCCCTGCTAGCAGAGGCCTCTTTTCTCTGTATTTCGCTGGGCTGGAGTTCGCGAGGAAAAGATACCTCTGCCATGGGTCGCACGTTCGTTTGATCAAACCGCCGTCCACGATCATGGACGAGATCCAGAGCGCATGCTCCGTTCATTAATTACTGGCCACTATTTTGAGCCTACAATGACTAGCGCATGCATGAAACGTATATCCGCTGCCGGATAATAAGCCCGCATTCGAAACGGCGTCCTCCGTAGAAATATCACGCGACGAATTATAAAAAGAAGCCATTCAATGCCTTATCTTCATTCAGAATTTTCTCTCTTTTGACAAACGAGTCAATCTTCCGTTTACAGGTTTTGCATATTCTTCTGGGAATAGCTGATCTAATTTTACCAAAAAGTTTTGTAACATTTTCTTCGAATCCAACTGTGCGATATTTACATTGAAGAAACTCGCCTGCCCAGATGTCTTGAAATTAATCCCACAAACAAGACAAAACTCGTCTTTGCTGCGTTTGTTGCTCAATCTTTTTAGTGACGTTTTAGGTGATTGAAATTGAACAGTTGTTTTTTTTTTCAAAGAGGAGAACTAACCGGAGTTTGATTCATGATTTCCGACTAAACCCATGCAAAGCATATTGACAGCTTTCGCGCGATGGTACGGGTTTTGGCACGTCGGTCGCTTATTAACGCTCACGCATGCGCAACAGAAACAGTCTCGACCCATGGCAGAGGTATCTTTTCCTCGCGAACTCCAGCCCAGCGAAATACAGAGAAAAGAGGCCTCTGCTAGCAGGGAAAGTCTAATCATACAAATGGATGGAATTTTATGACATTGAATTTATCATTTTGATGGCAATGCTGATTTACTTTCCATTTAACTGATGAAAGGGGGGCTTCCTTAACTGATAATGGGGGGATCCCTTAACTGATCAAGGGAGGGCTTCCTTAACTGATAAAGGGGGGGATCCTTTAACTGATCAAGGGAGGGCTTCTTTAACTGATAAAGGGGGGGGATCCTTTAACTGATTAGGGGGGCTCAAAGGAGGAGGTCCCTTAACTTGGGGAAGGGGTTCCTTTAACTGGGGAAGGCCCTTTAATTGGGGAGGGGGGTCCTTTAACTGGGGAAGGCCCTTTAATTGGGGAGGGGGGTCCTTTAACTGGGGAAGGCCCTTTAATTGGGGAGGGGGGTCCTTTAACTGGGAAAGGCCCTTTAGTTGGGGAAGGGGGTCCTTTAACTAGAAAGAGGGGGGGTCAAGAATTGGTTCTCATGAAAGAAGGAGAGTTGAAGAACAATGGAAAATATTGTTAACAAAAGCAAGACACTGGCACACAGCATTAATAGCTTAAAAAGTTTCTGGTACAACTTTTCAACGAGTCAAAAATCAAACCAGCATTATGTAAAATGAGCAAAAAATGTATAATATAGTTGTGAGGAACAACACTGCGAACATAAATTTATGAATACAAAAAAATATATAAAAGATAACCAAACACCATAGAAAGGGAATAAAATATAAGTAATCTATAGTAGTTGTAAAACTATTTCAATAGCTGTTGCAAAATATAACCTCAAATATTTACATAATAATGTTTACATTAGGTGTTCAGATCATGCAAGATTTGCAAAATGGTTTGAAAGTGTAGTTTGGAGATCAAATATGACTTGATCATTTTCCAAGTTTTGAATGAAAACTCTGTCCCACAATAAAATGTCCTCAAAACAAACCCCATGATCCTTTGCAAACCTCTGGACAACACAAAGCCACAAGTTGGAAACTTTCCCTGAAAACTACGCAAACTTATAATAATTTTTATAAACACCTGAAATAAGGCGCAGAGAGTTTGATTCTGCGTGTACAGAGAGATATGTGACGGGGATTTCGGAAAAACTTGATGAAGTATTAGATCTGGGTCCGGGTGGACAATAGCTACCCTGACCCAATCCCTCACCTTGATGGAGGCCGGCGGTTCGTCTAACGTCACCAACATGTAGCGATCATTTCGACTCGACTGATCTCGCTGCCGAATCTATCCATAAGCAAAATAACCCCATAAATAAACACAACCATCATCGGACTACATGTCCTGGCACTTATAATCGACTTATCATTACCTTAATAAAGGTTTCCACGGCATTTTTGGCGACATCTAGCAAAGTTGTACCAAGAGACGTTCTCTGGTTCATAGAAGCAGAGGTATCAACAACAAAAACTAATATCACCATAGTGTTTGGTGAAGGGTTATGGATTGTTTTGGGTGGTTAGTTGATTTTGAAAGGCTTTAGTTTTCGAGAACGAGAGCATATTTTTCCCCTGACCATTATGGCGCCCGCTATAGAGCTGCTTTGGGGCGCAGCTAACTTACGCCTCCACGATGCATAGCTAACCACGTGATACAAAACACTACGCACCGGGGTGCCCTTGGGATCATGAACAAAACCTCTGACTATACCTAGGGGACCCTTGTAATCTTACTTATAGTACTTCTCATTACTGCGCATGTCTTGGCGAAAATATTATTTCTTGGTCGCTTTTGTTTTCGCAACGTGGCGGACTGTGGCGCTGGAATTTCTCGGTATTTTCTTTGCGTATATCGTCCAAATTCCCAATTCCTACCTGAAGTAGTTTAGTTTGTAGTTATACGGACGTATTTTTCTTGATCTCTCACTGTGAACTCCATCAAGCGATGTATTCTCGCGGCGAGGGCTTTTGCGCCTGATGTAAGAAAGAGCCTAGATTGTTCAAAGGGCAAAACAGTCGAGTCGCTTGTCCAATATTTTCGTTCCATTAACTTTAGTAAATCAAAAAGCTTTATAAATCTTGTTTGATTCGCCCCTCTTCATTCAATGAACAGACTAAGTAACGTAATAAAGATCAAATGCTTTGTGACGGAAACTACGTTATGTTCGGTACTTGTCTGTACATTGTACTTATTCATTTTAAATTTAGAGACAAGATACACATAAAAAGATATATTCTTGAATCCAACTTCTACTAAACTGAGATAGTCTCCTAAAGCTCACGTGAATTCACCAGCGGGAAATGTGTACTTGATTGTGTGTGTATAGGGGGGAGAGGGGGGGGCATGAAAAATATCATTTTACATATTTTGGTAAGGGAGGTGAGAAAATAGTATGCACCTATAAAGTGCATCCAAAATATGGGGGGGGGGGGGGGGGGCTGGATATAAGAACTGAGGGTAGACAATAAGACAATAAATTAATACTTTATTCTAAACCTCTGGCAAAATGGGTGATGCGCTTAAAAGGGGTGCAACAATACCTATGGTATTTTACAGTGATCATAACATCTGTATTTCATTTCTACAATTTCCTGTCATTTTAAGAAGTCATACTGTCCATTAACTTTGATGCTGTCATAATCGCCATTTAAACCCCTAATTATTCATGCTCAGTTTTGGTTTATTCAAACATCTTTTTTTTTCAGAGAGTTTCCAGTTTTTTTTTTCTCTCAGCTTTGCTTACCAGTTTGTGTCAAGGGGAGGAAAGAAAAACGGTTTTCAGGCGTCTGCTGAATCAGCTACATACTTCTTTTCGTTTCATGGCTTTTAAAAAAAACTACCATTTGGCTTTCTTTGATTCATCTCTTCTATATACTTTTTTATCTACAACTATTCAAATTTGATAGATAAATAGGAAGTAGAGTTGTCTTTGACATCTCTATAATTTGTATGTACAGTTAGTTCAACAAGAGGCTGACTCGGTGTCTTTTCTTAAGGCTTCTTGCCATTCATCCCAACTGCCTGTGAAATAGTGCTCCCTAAAAGGTAGATGATACATAAAGTCATTGACTGGTAACAGTACAACACAAGCTACTAAAGCCACCAATACAAAGTTTAAAAAAAAAGTCGGCCAATTTCCCTGCTAGCAGAGGCCACTTTCTCTCAGCTATAGGATAGGATAACCCCATTCTCACAATCACCTTAAGGCCCCTCACCTGGCAACTTGTGGCTTCTTCTCCCCCTTAAACTAGGCTTGTAGGCACCCCGAAGCACACAATCAAATGGTAGCCCCAATCCCACTATCATTTGAGTGGCAGGCTCCTCCCCCTCCCAGTTGACTGGAATCCCCCTCCCCCAACACACACATGCTCAACAGGTAGCCCCCCTACTCACTCACAGTTACTGGCAGCCAAACCCTTTCCCCACCCAAGGTTGACTGCTAGCCCCCCCACCCCTCCCCACTCAGAGTTGACTTGTAGCCCCCCCCCCCTCCCCAATCACTGTTGATTGGTTGGTACCCCCCTTTCCACTCATAGTTTACTTGTACCTCCCCCATACCCCAATACTTTCTGTTGACAGCTAGCTTTTCACACTTGACAAGTTCCCCTACCCCACCCCTCACATTTAACTGCAAGGCCCAATGAAATGAAAGAAAAATTGATACCTTGCAAACTAAGAGATACTGAGGTACATTAATGGCTTGGCAAAATAATTTCTACAGACACTAGACAGGTGGCAGGGGAATAAGCACATTGCCAGTAACCTCTTGCCAAACAAAAAGCAGTGTTCTGTTCAATATTACCAACAAATCTAGCTTTGCTCACAAGAAAGCTTTGCAATAAGGTCATTCAGTAGGTTATTAGAATGTTTTCTATATTTTACCCTCTGTTTCCTTGCAAAATACGTTTTCCATGGAATTAGAGTGCTACCATAATTGGATGGTTTCAAGCAACTAATAATTGAAGTCCTTCCGCAATAAGTTAACTCACCCTGTGAATCCATTCTCCTTTAGTATGTCTATAGCTTCTTGGGCATGTTCTCCTGATATGCAGTGGATGACAATGTTGTTGTCTGATTTCTTTGGCATGGGTGCTCGGTAGACAAATTCAAACACCACAGGTGACAGTGCGAATGCAGACTCAAAGTCAGTAACTGCAAATACATAATTAGAGGGTTACAAGGGGTCGCCGGTCAGGGGTTATGAAAGATTCAAGGGAAAAGCTAGAATATTGCATTAACAAGCCTCTTGTCAGCTACGATTTTTTCATCCTAGGAAAGTAACAAGAGTGAAAAAGCATGACTGACAAAGACACCTTAAAGGGGGATTACAGTCACCAATTGCCGAAAATTGTAAAGTAACTGCTGTTTTTGGGTTTGGGGTTTGAAGAAGCCACAAACTATTTAGTAAGTGGTTTGGGTTTAACAGGAATACAGCAAATGCAAATGCATAAACTATACCTGAGCTGATTTACTTAACCTTACCTTAACCGTACTCACTCACACACAAAAAATAGCTGTGTTTGGCACATTTGTCATATAAACATGACGTATTTTGTTATAAATGTGAAACACTTTTTATATAAACGTGACGCACTTTGCTATAATATGACATATTTTGTTATATAAACGTGATGCACTTTGTTATATAAACTTGACGCACTTTGCTATAATCGTGACACATTTTGTTATATAAACGTGACGCACTTTGTTAAAAACGTGACACATTTTGTTATAAATGTGACGCACTTTGTTATATAAACGTGACGCACTTTGTTATAAACGTGACGTACTTTGTTATAAACATGACACACTTTGTTATAATCGTGACGCACGTTGTTATAATCATGACGCACTTTGTTATAAACGTGACGCACTTTGTTATAAACATGACGCACTTTGTTATAATCGTGACGCACTTTCTTAAAAACATGACGCACTTTGTTATAATCGTGACGCACTTAATAAACGTGACGCACTTTGTGATAAAAAACGCACTTTATAAAAAGCATCATGAAATTGATTAAAATGCAAGTTTATAACAGTTCGGACTACAGACGTTTTTAGTTTATAAAATGTGCGTATATTAATTAACAATAGGCGTATTCTATTAGTGAAGCTGTTTACATAAATGTCCATAATCTCGTATTACATATGAGCTACTGCGAATAACCGTTAATATTCAACCTCAGAAAACACTCCAGACTCTCTCGAACATTTGTTCGGATAACGGTATGCTGAGTTTTGCCTAATCGGATTACTGAAAGTTGCTTAATGATACCGGTCAGAATAAATGGTTCTCTGGCGCTTCAGTTTAGCAGTACGCACGGTGATACGAGGTTCCCAGGCGCGCACACAGACCGGAGGGAGGGTGAGTTGCACAGAGTGCCTTAGGCCTAGATTAAACGGCGTGCCAGAGTCGCACCGTTCTGTTTCGGTAGAGGTTCGATCGTAGAGCGGCCCTACAATAAACGTCGAACTTTTTGTTTGTTAACTTCCATGGGTATGGAGTGTAACAATATAGTCATTAGGCACAAAATACATGCTGCTTTGTCTTATGACGCTAAAATGGGGGTCAGAACACGGAGACTAGAAATGACAAGAAAAGCCTTCTTGGTCAGAGCAATATGGTCTAATAGGAATAAATTTATTACATGACGTAATAGATTGGATAAAAAGGCGACGACTCCTGCTGCGTCTTCTGTTTTTCTTGTTTTTCTTTTTTTAATTACAGAACGGCATTTCGCATGAAATGCACTCGTATTTCGTGTCCCCGAAACAATAGCTGCACATCTGTACCCGACCCGTCGAGTCCTCAGGTAATGATTTCCAAAACGCCGAAATTTTCACTATTGTCTTAAAAGTGTGAGGCAAGGGGCTACATACGGGCTTTCAGGCTACATACAGGGTCTCAGGGGAGTTATTGTCAATTTGGCTCATGCGCGGGGAATAGAATTAAATCTGCTGTCAAAATATCAACCTTGATTTCTGAACAATTCGTAAAATACTACCAAACTAAGAAAAAACAAACAAGCAAATACTGCTAAAGTCCCAAATAGAAACCTTTATTGCACTCAATCAGGTCTTTTACAGCCATCAACAACAATTATTAATACTGATATCTCGACAATACTGATATCACGACAGCCAAGACGTTTTTATCCGCTATTTTACATGCCTGCATTGCATCATGGGAGGCTTAGTTGCCCCCAAAAACATTTACCGATCCAAGGAACCAAGAATAAGCCTGAAAACAATTTTTGGATAAGGTAGGGTGCAAAAATGTTCCACTTCAGAGAGTAGGAGGCCATTCACTAGAAAAGTCCTATCTCACTCGCTGAAGCCCAGACAAGAAATCATCCCATTGAATCAACCTCAGCGTGCAAACATCTATAAGCACAGCATTAATTATGCCCAAATAGGTTTAATGATGTCCTAGCGCACTCTCCTGATGTGAAAAAACTGTAATTTTGGAGCAAATTACAAGTTGTGAGCAACTGGCCATAACACCGTGATAGCACCATCGCTAGACAAAAGAGACGCCGCAGTGCATTGTTGGAGACTTCAAGACATACCGACTTGGGTCAGCGGTGGCTTATCTTGACTGGTCTAGTGTCGATCTTGAAAAAGGAGGAAAGAGGGGGAGGTTTCTGTTTTTAGTCTGTTTTTCTCACAATTTTGTCCAAAATATAATAAAAACGCACAACCACATGACGTGATGCATAAAAAAAATGAAAAAAATATTGTTAGTTAAAATAGAATTAGAGAATGCTATGACAAGAGGAAAATGAGTGTGCAAAACTTACTTCCTATTCCTATTAGTACTGTCTTGTCTCCAAAAAAATGCGACTTCTTTACCAGGACGAGACCTTATTATTTCTCCCACTTTCTTACACGCTCAACCGATCACAGGAGCTTTTATAACGTTCATCCAAGAAACCGCAAAATATAAAAATACCTAATAATAATAATTAGGAGACAGTTGCAAACTCCATCTGACACTTATGCAGTCTTTTTTGCCGGACGTTTACCCCCTGGGAACCAGGGGACCAAACTTGCGCCCATGCTATTAGCGATCTTAGTTAATCGGCTAGCCTGTGCGACTGAAGTACGTAGATGATACGAACGTTTTCGAAGTATATAACGGTGCAGTCATAGCTATTTGATATAAGGCCTTTGCCAAAAGTCGGGGTATGCGTTTAAATCCTAAAAAATGTAGGGAGCTAGAGATAAATTTCCTGAAGTTTTTCCCAGCTAGATCGGTCTAATTGGACATTTTTGGAACTCCTGTGAAGAAAGTGGACAGTTATAAGATTCTTGGGGTTCATTTATGAAGCGACCTCAGGTGGAATGTGCACGTCGACTTTTTTATTAGGCAAACCAACACCTTAATGCGTTACGATCACTCAAGAGGGCAGGTATCCAGCCTGATGATCTGGTGCGCATATACTGCTCACTATTTAGATCTGTCCTTAAATATGCCGTGCCCGTCTGGGCTGGGCTTCCTGCCTATCTATCAGACATGCTTGAAACAGTTCAGAGGTGGGCGATGCGCATCATTTTCCTGCAGCTCGGGTATATCGCCGCCCTTCACTGCTCTGGACTAGGTCCCTTGCTGAGTGCCCGGATTACCTATGTCGCTTATTTGCGACCAATGCTAGAACGTCTCCTCCTCTGTGCTATGTTTTTTCCTAGAGGCAATACAAAAAGCCATGGCTACTCTCCTAGATCTGGTACACAGAACACAGAGAACTGATACCTTTACAGGAACTACTTCTAGGCTTAATGACTTTATAACTGTACGTTATCAATGATCTTTACAGCAGGAGGTAATAATAAGTCTGCTAGTAGTGGCGTGACTAGGAGCATTACTATGCTAGTAACGTGACAAGGAAAAGGAGCGTAGTAGCGTGACAAGGGGTGAGACTAGAACGTGGATACACGAATACGGTAGAAACAAATAGTTCATTATTTTGGCTCTTTTTATAAAGGTAGTTACAAAGGTAACTTTAAATAAATATATTTTCTCAGCATAAATTGTAGAAAGCTGGATGTTATAATACGGACTTTTGTCAGTTTGTTTTCACCGCTTAAACTTTTGCAGCAAAGTAAAGAATTTCCTCCTATTCCTGAGTAATCAAAACTACTGTAGCAAATATGACCAACTCTCCTTTAGTCAGCCATAGTTGATGGAAAAACCAGAATCGTTTTTCAATATAACAACACCGTCAAACAGAAAATTCCAGCAAAAGAAAAATCTTGAAGGAATCTGCTCAGAAACGTGTCTTTTTGCGTATCATAAGTTACGCTACGTTGAGCTTTTGAATATTTATGTTATTTTTTTTATCTTTTGAAGTATTCGCAGGGACCTGTTCTAATACGGCTATTAATATTATTGTCATATTAATGTAGAAATTCTTCTATTTTCGTAATGTGTCAAATGTTTTCACAAGAAATGAATTAACGTGCGCCACACAAAATCACAGTCTTTAATACTTTAGTCTTTAATACTAAGGGTTACACTTGAGTCGGAGCCGTGCTCTGTTGTGTCAACCTTACCGCTATTTCAATATGTATAATAGTGGTAGAAGCCTTATAAATAAATAAATAAATAAATAAATAAATACATAAATAAATAAATAAATAAATACAAAATCACAGTCTTTAATACTTTGCGAAAGTTGTAAATGCATACCTTTGGTTAATAAGAAATCCAATGTTTCCATAAGAAGTAATAATTTATTACTTTTAAAAAACTACACCACGGCTTTTTCTACATCTTTCTTCTTAGTCTATTCTTTATTGTCATTTATGATGGTTCGTTTTGACTGGTTGTCACGCCATATTTTAATAAAAGCGTAGACGTGTGACTGAGCAATTGACATGTCAACACGCTCGATGGCCGAGGCGTGAAAAACGGCTCGTAAATTCTCAAAGCTTACAGATCCATGACATGAACGGTTCAAGTTCAAATAAACCGCGGTCACATGAAATCTTGCACGTTTTTTTAAATCTCTTCTTCTAATGAGAAGCAAAGAATGAATTTTTCGCGCGCGTTCAATTTTTGTGCGAGCGGAAAGCAGTTTCAAAAGTAAAACTTCAGATTTCCTCAATCACACGGGCTGCCAAGGTCTTGAATTCGAAGATATCATTTTCACTAGACATTAAAGGATCTTTTAACCCCTCACCGTGTTTAATCGTTTGGTTATGCTTTATATTACTTACGCGGTATATTCACAGCGCCAGGTATTTTACCATCTTCAAATACTTCCTCTGGATTTCGCACGTCAAACAGTTGAATGTTTTTCTCGGCCATAAGCTTCCTCAAGTAAAACAGCGGCTCTCCGACAGATTCCTTACTATAGCATGGTTTTGTAGAATAGTTTTCCTGTTTTTTGACGGCATAAATAGCGAATAAGTTCGGGTTACTTGTAGTTTTTGTGTTCGGTGCGAGGAGCGAAGCTCGTACGAATCCTGCCACCCGTGGAACGAAAAAACAACGGCTTCGCAACGCCGCCATTTGCTCAAAAATCCCCTTGAATCACAATGTGTAAAAACTAATTTTCAAATCGTACCGTTTATCAGTTGATATAAACAATTCTAAAATTCACTGGTCACGTCCAAGTCTTTATACATCCACTCCCGCATCTGTAACGTAATCCCAAACCTCGACCTACAATGACGTAAACACAATCTGATTGGTCCTTTGCTGAAGATTGTCACGCAATTTAGTTCTTAGTTGTCAGATTTGTAAAAATCATTCTGATCAAGATAACCTATAAATACAGTACCACGCCAAAGTCTAGCCAGCTAAGTAGACTTAACAAAAAAGTGTTGACTTTCTATTTTTTATTAAAAAGGGTATACATCTCCTAAGTTCTAAAGCATTGTTTTCTTTCGTTATTGTTTCACACAGTGTCGATACTTTAATTTCCCCATTCCAGTGACTGGCTTTTACCTGAATTGAATTTTTCAATAAAGAGATTGCGCTTGCAACAGAAATGACAATCAAAAAAACTAGATCTGAATGTAGGTCAACGTTAAAGCTTTTGCTATAAATGTAAGGATAAAAGGAAATCTAAGAATAGAATCACACAAAAAAAAAACACACGTAAAAAGCTAAATCATTACCCCTTCAAATCGACATTTGTCTGGAATATATCAACAAAGATATCAACTTAACATGCCATTTAAGTGTTATAGACCACGCTACTGCTTTGAGTTGTGTCTAGCGACGAAAAAGTACACCATCATCATCCTTATCCTTGGGTGATCCACCCTTTCACCTCCAAAACTTGCCACAGGGAGACATGGGCCAGAAAATGAAATGACAATGAGCATGCATAAAGCAAATAAGAAAGATGGAAGGCTGTCTAAGGGGCATGGGCATGTTATGTATAGAGGTACGACAATCGTCCCCTATAAGTTCCCGGGGAAGGGGGAAGGCTGTCTTTAGGGTCATGGACATGTTATGTATAGAGGTACGACAATCTTCCCCTATGCATAAGGCAAATAAGAAAGATGGAAGGCTGTCTAAGGGGCATGGGGATGTTATGTATAGAGGTACGACAATCTTCCCCTATAAGTTCCCAGGGAAGGGGGAAGGCTGTCTTAGGGGCATGGGCATGTTATGTATAGAGGTACGACAATCTTCCCCTAAAAGTTCCCGGGGAAGGCTGTCTTAGGGGCATGGGCATGTTATGTATAGAGGTACGACAATCTTCCCCTATAAGTTCCCGGGGAAGGGGGAAGGCTGTCTTAGGGGCATGGGCATGTTATGTATAGAGGTACGACAATCTTCCCCTAAAAGTTCCCGGGAAGGTTGGGTGCGTAAACAAGGTCGGACAAACATTAGCCTGCGTAGCGGCTCAAGAGGAGGCCGCACGCTCGCTTTTTCTTCCCTCGTCGCCTTTCCTCCAGTCCCTCTCCTTGGGTCGCTACGCAGGCTAGACAAACGGGAATGGAAAATTTAGTAATTGATCCCCTATATGCTTATGTTTCTTAGAAACACTATTGCGATTGATAGATACTAAATGACCCCGATATTTGCCACGCCCTGCCATGGTGTGATGACGTAGGGCATGTCAAGGAGAGTGAGGTCATTCTTATCCCTCCCTCTAACTACCCCACTGCGCATGTGTAGAAGGCGCTGGAATTGAGCCGTGGTAAGGGTACATCTGAGGCGACTTTTAGATAGATAATAGGGCTTTAGAATAATCCTTGATTCTATTAGGCATCGATCAATATGATTTGTAATCTTGCGAGGCTAAATTTTCAACAGGTTTTCTCCAAATGTTTTTCAAGGCTTAATCTTTATATCATTTATCGTATGTCCGGGCCAATCGGGAGAAACCTGGTCGTGGAAGCCATCTTCCTTTGAGCACAAGGCATACGGAACATTGGGAGGGGCATATTTGAAAACTCAGCAGGTGCCGGCGAGCACGATATCATTAAAAGTTTACGGTATGTTAAAGAGCAGGGTTCTGAAGGGGTAAAACGGGAAAAAGAAATCGCCTTAATTTTATTATTTTTTAAATTGTTTTCATTAATTGTTTTTATTCAGCTCTCTTGCCCTCCATTTATATGACTACGACACAGTGGAGAGAGCCATTTCTGCGCTTTTCTTCATCGCTTCTTGCCATTCTGTCCAACCACCTGTGAAGTTATGGGTTCTGGAAAAAAAGCAGCTAGAAGTAGGTGGTGGTGAAAGTGGTGTGGTTCTTTCTGCTACTCTATCTCATAAACGACGGAGTAGCTACATATTTTTTCTATTACAATCAGTTCCATTTGCACTCAATCAATTCGTGGACAATAAGAGGAGTTAAAGGAAGAGTTACGTTGCTATTTCCACTTATCCTCCCCACCCCTAGAGAGTCAAACAAAGTTCAAGGAAAGTGACGGTATTCGCATTGAGTTCAGCATCTTGACAGTTCTTACCCAGTAAATCCATGCTCTCTCAATATTTCCATAGCTCTTTCTGCACGTCTACCCGATCGACAATGAATAACAATATTATTGTCTGTTTTCTTTGGCATCGGTACGCGGTAGGTCTGTTCAAATTTCTCAGGTGTCAGGCTGAACGCAGACGCGATGTCAGAAACTGCAAAATTAGACATGACTAATGAGAAATATAGTATAGAAATATATCAAAATAGAGCAAATAACACCAATTGCCGGAATACTAAAAGTTTATTAACGCTTAGCGGGCCCTGATTGGCTAAGGGTGTATCAGCTGATAATCACACTGACAAGTATGATCGTAAAGTGAGATTATTCCAAGAATATCCGAGGGATAAGTTACCTCAAATAAACATGGCATCATTTCAAAATAAATTTAGCATGTATTTGATAAACTGCGAAAGTGAAATACTGTTTGATTGACATGGTTGGAGCCAGGTTATCTTTATATTCTGCGCATACTGAAACACCTTCTGCGCGTGAAAAAAAGAACATATTCTTGGAGACGTCTGATAGGATTCGCAAAAGCTTCATGAATCGTCATTTCTTTTACCCATTCACAAAAATGAATAAGCGCAAAAGGCTGGGGGCTAAAGGAGAAGAGGCTATGCCGGCCTGGGGGGAAGGAAAAATGAAAGAATTAGGTTACAGGCGCGCGAAACACGTAACACAGTCTATAGGTGTGAGGGTGTTCGCTGATGTAGGCTCTATTTGCAGCCGGCGCAGGTTCCGCGGTAAAAAACGCGGCCAGAACGATATCGCGGTGGCTGTTGTGGCGGCAAAATGGTATCGTTAAATCTACGAGTAAAACGCAGACTTAACAGCTGTTTTTTTCTCCTGCAAATATTACAGTTTCTGGTAAAATGTGACCAGGGTGGGTTTTCTTGCGCGGTACTGGAACTATTTTCACCTCTACGGATTGAATAAATGAGTTGTTTCTTTGGCTTTGGCGTGGTTTATGATTATTAGTGCGTGTGTTTGTATCTCTTGTCTACTTTTTCGGCGCCCAGTGCTTTTTGGCGCTCTCTCATTGCGGTCTAACGGCCGTCTCGACTGCAAAATAGCTTCCGTGTCACGACATACCTAGTAAAAGAGACAAGGAATGAAACTCTCGCTAAAGTTTCTGTCGCTAGGCTCTCGAGCAGCGGTGGACGGATGTGAAATGAGCGGAAGTGGTTTTAAAGAGTGACGTCAGCGTGACAACAGCGCATAAAACCTAAGAAAAAACTCTAACTTTATTTAAACCGTAGAGGTGAGCTCCCTGTGGAATTTCGCCTCAAGTGGATTATTAGAACTGCAGAGTTTTCTCTGAACACTCACGTGGGATATTCACAGCCATGGGAATCTCGCCAGACTGCATGATCTCTTCTCGGCTTCTCACATCAAAGAGTTGGATGTTTTTCTCAGAAATAAGCTTTTTCAAGCAACATATAGTTACCCGTCCAGGAGTGTCGTTGTAACACGGCTCGGATGATTCTCCCTCCATGGCTCCCTAGAACTAAAAGCAAAGCGAATAAGGATCTGAATACATTGTTGTAAATATGCATGTTCATGTATCAATATTAAAATCACGCGTACATTAAAACTGATCAGTTCAAAATTTTTTCATAACTTTCAAAACGTCTCAAATCGTAAGATAATTCACCCTACCGTCGATAAGGAATTGTTTTTTAAACAATTCTGCAATTCCCAAGTCGTGTGTATTCTTTTACCTCAGCAGCACTGCATCCGTAACGCATCGAATGCCTCACTCGTCATGACGTCACAATAATCTGATTGGTTCATTAGCTGTAGTCAGTCATGCAATGTGGTAGTTTGGGGGCAGGAGGCCAAGGTTACAAGAAGAAACCATTAGGACGCAGTTCAAGAAATCATTTAATATGATGAAAACGCCTTTGCTACAATATTTTTTTAGATTACCTAATAATGCATCCAGTAATGATAATTTTCACATTCCTGTAACAATATCTTATGACAATGTATAATTTAGCCATGAAGAACGCGTTTTTTTCTTCAAATTACATGACGCGTTTAATTGATTCACGCATGACACAACAAAAAAGCAAGAACTCAATATGATAAAAGTCATTACAATATTGGGAAAACTGTTCCTAATTTTCACAAAACTAATATTTTAAGGTAGCCAATGTAGATTACCAGCTCTACATTTGCTTAAATATTTTCTATTTTGTACATTTCACATTGAATAAATAAATATAATCACCATCAAGTCCTCCTGCCTTACTCTATCTATAAAAGTTGTGTACGAAAGAAGAAACATTGTTTTTGGATAGTCTAAGTGGTAGAAATATCAATTTACATGACTCAGGATTCAGATTCTGTGTCTTTCATCATTGCTTCTTGCCATTCTACCCAACCGCCAGTGTAGTTATGTGTCCTAGAAACCAAAATGAAACCCAAACAATTTAGAGATGAAGGGAGAATACCATGAAGCGGGAATAGGGCCAGAGGATTATTTTGGAGCAGAAAAATTAAACAAAGTATTGCAAATGATTTTCCCTAAGGGATAGCACTAAGGGTGTGGTCAACAACAATTCTTACCCCTAAAAGATAGCACATTGGGTGTCGTTGAAGGAATTTTAACCCTGAGAGATAGCATTAAAAAACAAAGCTTGTTTTGATCAGCTGACGGATATATTGATATGTTACCGACAATAAAGTCGACTGTATTAACTGATCAGTTGACTTGTTGTTTATTTTAAAATTAGTTTCAAGCGATTGGGCCAACATTTAGCGTAAGACACCCTAAAAGATAGCAGAATCGGAAAAATCCTCCTCCCCAGACGTGAAAACCACTCAAAGATAGCAGAATCGAAAAAAAAAAATCCTAAAACACACCCTAAGAGATAGCAGTTGCTAAGAATTTTATACCCTAAAAGATAGGTCGAACACCCCCGTCTACTTTTCTTTTCTTTCCCCCCCCCCCCCCCCCCCCCCCCCGGGAGTTCTTACCAACTTGCTCGTATGAGTCTTTGAGTCTGGCATTTTTAGGGGGGGGGGGGGGAAGGGTGCAAATTGAACACCCAAGAACACACTAGGGACACAATGGGAAAACACTAGGGACACATAAAACACACTCTAGCTGAAGCTTTCTTACCCAGTGTAACCAATGTTTTGCAGAGTATCTATGGCTTGTTGCGATCTTCTACCAGTTCTGCAATGGAAAACGATGTTGTTGTCTGTTTTAGTCGGCATGGGGACGTTGTAGATCTGCTCGAATATGTTTGGTGGTAAACTGAAGGCTGAAGTGATGTCTGAGACTGAGAAACACATGAAACAACAATGGTTATTCTGTGACCCTAAGAAATAAGGCCCGTACCCAGGATTATTTTTTGGGAGGGGGTGCAAAATCCGAAAAAGTGGACCTTATATTTCCAGGGGGAAGGGATTTCTCTGATAAAAATCTAACCATGCATTTGCAGTATCTCCATGGGACGTTTATTGTCGGATTGGCTACATACCAGAGTGATCTAGCAGATGCTTAATAGCTTTGTCTACAAAAAAAATAGCACGTCTATTGAGAACCGGAAGTGGACCTTTGGCGTTCGCACCCCCCCTCCCCCTGGGTACTGGCCTGGAAATGGAAGTCACTAATTATTGACGTAATATTGAGGTGATATTTATTGAAGGTAATCCTGTCTTTTGCGCAATGTCTTTCAAAAACAAAAACAAAACAAAAAACAAAAAAAAGAACAGAACAAGAGACGAACAATGGAGAAAATTGTTTGCATTCTTTGTGTGCACTCACGGCTTCACTCCGTCAAAATGAGCCGCAAGCGAAGGTCGAGCCTGTGGTACCAAGGGTACGCGTGCACATTTTGAACAAAACTTTTCTATTTAAAAACATGACAGCTAGTCTACAAGTGTTTTCGGTGAAACTTAACACCATTTTTCAATCCTTATAAAGAAATAATAGGGTCAGACAGGAAATATTTGGCCTTGACATTACTAGCCCCTTACACGGGAGGGGCTGTGAAGCAAGAATTTATTAAAAAAGTCAAACGTACTTTCGATATTGATAAAAGAACCTTTAGATGTTTTTAGCCAAATCTTTTTATAAAATTGTCTCTTTATATAAGCAGAAAATAACAAAGATTGATTCACTTACGAGGAATATTCACCGCTCCAGGTATTTGGCCAGTTTCGAGTAATTCCTCGGGGTCTCGTACATCGAAAAGCTGAATATCTTCCTTCGAAAGCAATTCCTTTAAACACGATAACGTTACTTCGCCACCATTTTCTTCGTAACAACGACTCCAGCCCTCATCTCGTTGTTCTTGACTTGCGTAAAATGCAAGCAGATTTCGATTGATAACTGGAGCTTGTCGTAAGAACACGGCACAAACGCCTCTGACAACTCGCGGGGAGAGGCTAAGCGCAGCTCGGATCCGTAAGGACGCCATTTCAAGTGAATAAAAAGAAAAAATCCTTAGCGTCCTCTACCTAAAATTGTGATGCTGTCTACAAAAAATAATCCGCTTTCTATCGTGAAACGAGCACAATTCCAGTAATTTATATTCGGGGCACGTAGTCTTCTTTTTGTTCATTGGTTGCTAGCTTGACAGGTCACGGAATCTGGCAAATTTTGCTTAGTCATCGTGAGACCATTTCCGTCACACTAACAAGGCTGATGCCTTGCGTGACACTTGCGTGAAATAAAATATGTTGTGGCTGAATCAGACGGAGTGATGCCTTGTTCTGAGTCTTTGAAATTTCAATCATTCTAAAGATTCCCAAATATTTTTTTAATTGAAACAATTGCCACTAGAGCGAGCACCGCATATTTCCAACATGGGTGATAACCATGATAGCCAGTGTATGTATAACGCGGTGACGAACCGCATTTATCTGTTTCGCCTTCATTCTTTGGGGGTCCAAACCAGCAACTTACTAGATCTATGCATTCAAAATTTGAATGCATAGATCAAAGTTGCAACAACCTTGGCCTGAATTTTTTTAGAATGTTTTTTTATTTTATTTTTTTTTATCATACATAATAATGTATGCAATAAAAGGCAGTGAAGAGATGAGTTTACATGACTATTAAATTATTTCAGAAGCTGAAGTTTTTTCCGATACTTTCTTAGGCAAACGGATCAGCTAGACAGCAACTACATACTTTATTTAGTGCTTTAAAAATTATTTACAGTAGTGATATATATAATTTATCTATATATATAATATTTCCATTTCCATAGCCAAGTGGGAACAAGAACAAGACCCCCCCCCCCCCCCCTAGAAGACTGGAAGGTTCGCTCTAATAAAGAAAAATTGAATACCACTACGAGTACTAGGAAGAGCTCTATCTAAGAGGAAATGGTCTGCTAAATGGGTAAACGAACCCCCCACCCAAGTCAAAATTCTGGCTATTGGCCTGCTTTCATCTATGAGTGAGCAACCACGAAACGAGCTTCTAGGGATGAAGCGGTAGTTTGCATGTTTTTTTGTACATTAAAATATATGTTTTCTGTATACATAAATAACAGAGGCCTACAGCTACCAAAAATAGAAAATGATAAAATAAATAAACTACAGGCACATCAGGTGTGTAGCAAAGGAGCAGGCTGTGTACTTTCCCTGACCACCAAAAAGTGAGTTATTTGATTATTGAAGATTGTCAAATAATATTATATAAATATAGAATTTAAAATATAATTCTCATTACATTAAATCAACCCACACAAACACTTCAAATAACACCTTAATTTTAAAGGATTAGGCAGAGGTGTGGATATCCATGCATGAAGAAGGTAGAAAAATCTTAGATCAATAAACTAATAATCCTGAGTCAGGAATTTGACTCTGTGTCTTTCTTCATTGCTTCTTGCCATTCTACCCACCCTCCGGTGTAATTATGTGTCCTAAAAACGAAAAGTAAAACTTGGTTTCATACTTGTTAAGTCTGTAGACTTGTTTAAACACCGCATTCAAGTTGACAACACACAATGAAATAATAACAATAATTGACAGAATTGAAAAGCTATATAAAAACAACAGGCAGGCATGGGGATATTTGGTTGGGGTTGCTTGATAAGAATGATCTTTTCTCACCCCCCCCCCCCCCCCCCCCCCTGCAACAAAAAAAAAGTAAGAAATACACATAAATGTGATTTAACAACAAAATAATAATACAACTTCCAGTAAATCCCCATTATCAACTCTTTTGATATCATATTATTGTATCATATCATAATGTTCTTACCCTTTGAAACCAAGGTTTTTCAGGGTGTCTATGGCATTCTGGGCCCTTACACCAGTTCTACAGTGAAATACAATGTTGTTGTCTGTTTTGCTTGGCATTGGAACATCGTAGATCTGTTCGAAAATTGCAGGAGGCAAACTAAATGCTGCAGTGATGTCTGAAACTGCGAAAGAGAATTATAAAAACATTAAAACCTTAGTAGTTTTTATATACCTTATTTGCCTTTATTTTCGCGGCCTTTATTTTTGCAAAATTATTCTTGGCCCATTTTGCGAGTCTTTAATTTTGTGACCTCAGAGTAAAAATTTCACAAATTTGAAGTTCAAATTTACTTTATTTTCTCGTTTTTACAAAAAAAATTGATGCTACCCAACAGCTGAAACAAGACCAATAAAGCCAGTTTGCTGTCACTTAGCAGCTTCTGAAAGTCAGTTTCGGGCTTTTTGTCCAGACTTTGGACTCTCTTTGCGCTCGACAGTCTGGCTGGACTAAAAGCCCGAGTGCGCGAGGGTGCGCGAGTTGGCCTATACAAGCTGCTGGGTTTCCTGTGTTAATATGCTAGAGAGTAGAATAGAACCGAGTGTCTCGGCACTTGAGTATGGGGGAGGAAAGGTAGTGTGAACTATAAGATCTTTACACCTTGATTCTTTAAACGAAATTGAGCTTATATATATATATATATATATATATATAAGAAAATAAATAAATGAGCTAGCTTAGCAGCATAAAAGTGACTGAATTCTTAAAAACAAATTTACTTACGAGGGATATTAACTGCTCCAGGTATTTGGCCAGTTTCGAGTAATTCCTCGGGGTTTCGAACATCGAAAAGCTGAATATCTGCCTTCGAAAGAAGTTCCTTTAAACACGTTAACGTCACTTCACCGCCATTTTCATCGTAACAAGGTCTCTTAGAATTTTTGTCTTGTTGTTCTTGACTTGCGTAAAATGCAAGCAGATTTCGATTGATAACTGGAGCTTGTCGTAAGAAAACGGCACGAACGCCTGTGACGACTCGTGGGGAAAGGCTAAGCACAGGTCGGATCCGTAAAGACGCCATTTTAAAAGACTCAGAAAAATCGCACAAAATGATAGAACGGGATGTCGTTCCTTAGCACTTGTGATGATTTACGTGACAGGCGCTTTGCCTAATTATATATTCTTGCAGCATTTCATTCTATTCGCTGAATTGTTGCCTAGTAACGTCGACGTCACGAAATCTTGTAATTACTGAGTCAGAATGATGGTCATTTCTCGTCATGCTATTATAACGCTGATATGCCGAAATTTGTCGTCTAAAAGGATTGCTCTCTTTACTAAAACGGAAACAAATGCCAAAAAGAGATATTTAAAAGTTGAAATTGCAGGTTTTTGAGTGTCGTTCGCGCAGGCGGTTTGACCTTCAAATCTGTATAAGAGTGACTTGACAGATCTGATTACACAACCCGCTGTTTCGTGTACATCACGAGAATGACGTTATACATGCTTCATCAACGTGACGTTGACAGAAAAGTGACTGCCATGACCGTAATTAATGATAATTAAAAAAATGGACAAAACCCATAATCTAAAATATAGAACATATAGAAAAACAAAACAAAAAACAAGGAAAACGTTTAAAAACGTCGGATCCAGAAGTTTAGAAAAGTGGGGGCCGAAGCAAAAGTTTCAAAAAAGGGGGGAGAGGGGGGGGGGGGCGAACTTATTGTTCTTCCGTATATTTCCTTATAATTCTTGTTATTTTTTAGCCAAATGTCTGATAATGGGGGGGGGGGGGGGGAAAGCTCTTAGATCCGCTACAGCCTGTTAACCCAATGACACCTCACACGGGCTGTAGGTAGTATCAAGGGTGAAGGTATCTGTTTTTGGTCTGTCTTTTTTGTAAATTCTGCTAAAAATTTGCCAGAGGTCAATGGGTTTAAAAAAAGCAACATAGAGGTTGGTGAGTGGGGGTGGGGGTGGGGTTGGGGTGGGAAATGCCAGCAAGAATAGCATTGTCTTCACCTGGACTTTTTTGTTCTTTTATTTCTTGAAAAACTACCCCAAGAACACCCAGATAGGTTTGGTCACTTTCATCATATTGCACAATCTGTGCCTCTCACCATTGATTTCAGGTTCAAGTCATGGCTCCAACATGACTTTAAGTTTGTTGGTTCCTGGCTTTAATTTTATTTCACAGGTTTTGATGTTTTGATTCTACGTAAGTATGGCATGGCCATTATGCCTTTGAGTTCACCACATTTTATCTACGTCAAACCCTACAAATCACTATCAAATGAGAAACCTCTTAATTATGAAAGTGTATTTAATTATAAAAACCCTTATTTGTGCTATAATCACAATTTATGAACATTGCTCTTTTGTGCAAGATAAGATAATTCAGGGGCACTCCCAAAGGTCTGACTTGGCAAGCCATTCTGGGGGAGTGGTAGGGAGGTGAAACATTAGAGAAGGCTTCTTAAAGGAGAATCCATGTTGTTTAGCCATTCCTCAGAAGGGTTCCATTTGTTTTATAGCCAGATCTGTTGTTGCACGACCTTGGCAAATCCAAAATCCTTGTCTCATTTGGGAATAGTGTGCAGTCAATCAACTGTCTAAACCAATCAAAGGCTTTCATGTTTTCACTGTCACGTCACAGACCATTTGACTGCACACAGCAAGGTTATTGATTGGTCAAAGTTGTATGATTGACTTACGCACTATACCAAGACAAGAAATGGATTTTAATTCACAGTGGCTCAACAATGAATGCAGCTATTATCATGGTATAAGAATTTTCAAATTATTCTAAACAGCTCCACCTCTCTTAATGCAAGTCTCCCACTCATCAAATCCTCCGGGGTAATGCTTAGCTCTGAAATATAAAAAGTCATTAAAAAAAAGCAATAATAACAAGAATTTAAATGCAATGCATTAACCTTATCTAGCTTAACATTTTGTGCAATCATGAAACTTTGACCCAGGGTATTAAAGGTTCCAGTTCTAGTATTAGTGGGGATGTTTTTTTTAACATATTGTGTCAGCTTTTATCGCAGGTATAGGTTTTAGCTTAGTACAAACTTGTAGTAAGTGCTTACTTACTCTATTTATTTATGATTTATTGAATCAACTTACTTCCTGAATCCCATGCTTCTTACAGCCTTTAATGCTGTCTTGCTTCTAATCCCAGCTTTACAGTGAAACACTATATCAGTATCTTTTCTCTTTGGCTTTTTTGCTCCATATTTAAGCTTAAATTCTTTTGGTTTCATGGTGAATGCTTCTGGAACTTGTCTTACTGTAAAAAAAAATACATTCAGTTTAGCACAAATCAACATTATATGTCATATGGTCAGATTTGTAAAAAAATCATCATACATCCATGTGTAACATACCAATCAAAATACCCAAATAGTTGTGCACATTAACCAGAGTAGAGAATATGGTTCACCAAAAACTGGTACACAGTTCTGCAAAATGTTTGTCTAATAAAACCTCTCCCGGGCAGACTGAATAGGTGAATAAGCTTTTTTACATCAAATTAGTGGGGCAAGACACCAAAACATAACAACCGTTGCGGTGTGCTCACTCTAGATCAAAAAAGAATTTAAATATCTCTATGTTGGTTTCTTCTAAATAGAAAGTCATCACTAGGAAGACCCTGTGATGGATACTAGACCTATAAGTAATTACTAGGAAGACCCTGTGATGGATACTTAGCCTGAGTATCAGGTAATTTTATTTTTCAAAAGTCGGAGAGGAAAAATAAAAGTACGCCTGACACAAATACTAGACGCGACGCCTGCCACCCCTTTTCAGGCCACTGTCAAAATACATCGGCTGTAAATTTTCCAATGACTCGCGTGGTGGCACAATCAAATTCCCATATCAAATCAAAACAGCATTGGTATTATATGCAAGGGCAATAATTTTAGTAACGACGAACCCCGGTAAGGGTTACTCTATGCTAAATGTTTTGAAACGCAAAGATAGTTCACGGCTCAGGAGATTTACGGTTTAAGTATACGACTGCAGATCCACACATCACTAAATTACTACAGGGTATTCACATCACCAATTTACTAAAGGCGTTTTCGTCTAAATAGACAAACCGCTGCTTGAACACAAATGCCATTATTTGATAAGCTCACTCAATCAACAACAAGCGGGAAGTGCAAAAAATCCCAAGCATTCTTCCTGCTCTCACAGACAAATTTCTCACAGACAAAGTTTTCGGCGCCTGGTCTGTCTAAAAAAATTTATAGCTACGACTAATGATGTCTGTAGTAGTAGCAGTAGTAGCAGCTTCTATGACATCCAGCGCCTTTGATCTAACTAGTAGATCTTTGCTTCGAAAAACGATACCAATGAGACATAAACACATGCAATGACTGGCCTTGGCAAAACATTTGAACATCTAACCTTAGATATCAGGCAGAATTTTTCTCAAGAAAATGAAGAGAGGAAAATATATGTTTTTTTAATGTTATAGAAAACGATTTCTCTGATTCTGCTAAGGCAAGGTCAAAAGTACTTTTGGAGTCCGCCATTACTCTGAGAACAAGCAGTCGACGGGTTAGGGTACTATATATAGCTGAACCAATCAGCGCGTCCCATTCTAGTACCCTTTGTTTTCTTACCAATCAGGAGCCATGCCGGAATCCGGCATGAGAACATGCAATCTGAACAGTACTTGTATCAGGCCCTTGTCTTGTTCCTCGCCGGCGCGATAGGAACATAGGAGGGCCTGATACTCAGGTTAATGGATACTAGACCAATAAGCCTATCACTAGTAAGACCCTGTGATGGGTACTAGATTGATAGGTCATCACTAGTAAGACCATGTGATGGATACTAGACCGATAAGTTACACTAGTTAGACTCTGTGATGGATACTAGACCGATTAGTCATCACTAGTAAGACACTGAGATGGATACTAGACCAATAAGTCATCACTAGTAGGACACTGTGATGGATACTAGACCAATAAGCCCATCACTAGTAAGACCCTGTGATGGAAACTAGACCAATAAGCCCATGCATCAGCCCTTTCTTTCCCTATGCTGAGACTCAGAGTTACAGTCTAAGTAAAAATTAATCACTTATTATTACTGGTAACAGTACTACAAAACTCCTAACCTGCCATAAAGCTACACACCTACACCCAGGCCCGTAGCCAGGATTTCAAGCAGGGGAGAGGGTCTGTTTACCCATAAAGAGGACAAACAATTTTCTCTTAAGTAGCTCGCCCTAGCTCGCAGCGATACTCAATTTTCCTTAATTAGAGTGGACCTTCCAGTTGAGTGGGGGATTCTTCTGAACCCCCCTGACCATGGGCATGACACCTTTCACTGTCACACATGTGACAACCTGGTGTAGGTGCAGCTGGCCACTTATAGTCATAGTCACTCATAGAGCACTTATTGTTTGGCAAAATTCCTCCCCCAACAACAAAAAAAAAACAGGCAGCTATTATTACATTCATTATGCAGACAAGGGATTTGCTAGAAACAAGCTATAGAAACCTCAAAACAATCAATAAGTGACCTTTAGAACAAACAGGATTGAAAGGTTCCAAATGACACGTGTATCAACTTTTTGTTGAAATTCTGTGTTCACATTCTGTGTTCACAATTCTGCATCACATTGACTCAAAGCACACTGCAACCTTAATGCTTAGATGTACACCAAATAAAAAGTAGATAATTTAATTCACATAATCATTCGTCATAATTTTTTTCAAGGGATACAATAAATACAATAAGACTATTTTGTACGATACAAAAAAAGCTCGAAAAATGTTTGCTAACACAATACTTTGCTCATCTGAACGATAATGAATTGTTTAAAATTGACATTAATACGAATGGGGAGATATGAAAAATGAATGAATTGTTCAAACTTAAGAGCAATACAAATTAACTTTTAAACAGTGCGAACCTTCTCAACCTCGTAACAAAACAACATAAAAAGAATTATCACTTCATAGTGTTAATTCTCACTGGTGGTAAAGACATGTTATGGCATTTGGAGCTTAGCAACAAAAGTGCGACTCACAATCAGCACAGTATTAACCAGCAGCATCACTACTCACACGGAATGTTGATAGAAAAAGGGATCTTCCCTGATTCCTCTAGCTCATAAGGCTCACGCACGTCGAATAACTGAATTGCTTGTTGCTTGATCAAAAGCTGGAGCTCTTCTATCGATACCTCTGTCTCAGGGTCCTTGATAGGAATAGTAGATGTAATTGTCCGTTTAGCACAAGCACACTGTCCCCTTTCGGTAACTCCTAACATATGAGTGAACCGTTGTCTTGGTGTCATCGTTGTACAATTTACGCTAGCTCCAGAGCTCCGAATTCGGTTAAAAACTAGCAAGGCAAAGAGAGATAAATTCCGTATAATTTGGCTGGATTTCATTGTTGGAGTCGTGTATATGAGTTGCCCCGTGTGCGGTATATGTCTAGCGTAGAATGGAAGGTTTGATCGTCGCAGGAAGCGCGAGAGATTCTTTGCACTCATTTTGAGAGTGATTCAGATGTGGACTCTTTTGACACGCAGCACCGCTGGATTGGCTGAGCCGGGAACCATTGGCAAAAAAACACATATCGCTCTAAACCACAATAAGCATAAGTTAAGCCAAAGTGCCCTTTTCTTCTGATACTTTACACGCATTTTTATTTCATTTCTTGCAGATGGCACTATTTTGATTAAATAACAAATCCTTGCGGGACCCCTGTGGTGAATAGCGCAATGCATTTCTGGCGTCCCGTCCTGCGAGGCATGCTGGGTTGAGGTCCTTGGCCGCCATCTTGGTTGTTCTCCGAGACGATGTGGTGGGAGGTTCTACCGCCATTTGCCATAATGATTGGCTGTATTACAGTCACGGGGATAGGGATGAAGACAGTAGACAAGTTATTTCACAAAGGCAAGGTAGGAGAACATTCCTGTCCATAAGAAATACAAGTTATATGCACTAGTCATTTGAAACCTCCACCCCCATGGTCCCTGGGAAGTGTGGGGTTAACGTTAGAGCACTTTTGAACAATAAGCTGTCCCGAGTGGATGAATTGACAGGTTTTTACTTTAAGACTTGTTCCCACTATTGGGGTGGGGACAAATAAATAACATCACAAATGTACTTCGCAAAAGTCATGTCAGTTTCTGGTTTGAGACTCTGACTATGTAGCAAGCAATTCCATGTATATCAGCATGTGGCAAGCTTCATGGCGGAATGTGCCAAAACGAATATATAATTTGGTAATTGTATAATAATATATAAATTTGGCAACTGTTATCTTCATATTTATGATTAACAATTATACCATTTTCATTGAGGTGTATAGTGGCAAAATATCTACCGAGAGCTGAAGGCTCGAGGTTGATATTTTTAGAGCCACTATCCTCCGAAATGGAAATTATATAGTTCTTTTAGCATATTAAAACAAGTTTCTCAACCAATCAAATCGCTTGTTCTTGCAAGGTTCCCAAGTTTTGTATACTAAGAAAAAAAGTTCTCCCTCAAGTGTACTGGCTTTGAAAGTTAGAGGCTTTTGTCAAATGTTTGTCTGGTAGTTGCCAATAGTTTGCATCCCGTAGAGCAGAAGCATTTGACCAGAGTTTTGTTCCGAGGGGGTGGGGGCTTTTCTCTGTTTTGTACAGGTTCAAAGTCTAATCCCCCACCCTTCCCCGGGACCATGGGGGTGGGGGGTTTCAATTGACTAGTTCATAAATAGCTCTTCATGTTTATATTCATAAGTATTTGTCACCTTTTTGCTGCCCACCTCGATAAGCCTTAGCTATTTGCAGGCAGTATTGCTGTAAATTGACTTAAATTGCTAATTAAAGTTATTGAGTTGAGTTATTGAGTTTATTCAACAGATAGTGAACATGGGTTTGCTTTACTTAAGTTATTTAGCTACTTAAACTTATAACCATGATAATGATTACATATTTTCTTTTAACCTATAATTTTGTTGTGAAAACTGTGATAACAAATACAAATTATGGTAAATTTGCTAATCACACAAACACAATGTAAATCAACAACACAGTGAAGAGGAGGGAGGGGGGTAGTTCAAAGGGACTCTCTTTGAACCAAAAGCGTGTCTTGCGTAAGGTTATATTCTGTGATTGCCCTCACTGTTGTTAAATCACCCTAACATTTAAAACACTCCTGTTCAAGTGATGTGGGAAGATTGGTTGTAAGGCATCACTTTCACTATATCTGTTAGCCTCACTAAGGCTATAAGTTCAAACGTCATATTATCCATGAGCTGTATTCAATGCAAATGCATGCAAATGAAGATGAAACAATCGACTTGAATCATTTACATGCATTTGCATTTAACACAGCCCATGGATAATATGACGTTTGAACCATCTTGAAATCAGGTGTAATGTGACAACCTTTAAATTTGCCTCACGCCCCGTCACTACCTTGCCCTAACATGTCAAAATGACATGACCTTCAAACTTTCCTCACTTCCTCCCATCACTACCTTGCCCTAACTTGTCAGAATGACACGACCTTTCTGTGTTACCCTCAAAAGTTGTTCTTTTTTTATCCACAGCCTAGAAGGTATAATGTGGATGAATTTGCCAAGAGGATGATGGAGAGAGATAAGGCTATAACTGGAAGTGACTATGTTCAGAAGGTGCAGTGATTATTTTTTATTACAATTGCTCATTTTCTGGTTCAAATCCAAAGAAATGAACAGTTGACCATTTTCAAATTCCACTGTGCTGAACTGAGATATTAATTCCATAAAAAAAAATCTGTAAAAGCAGATAGAGCTTTTATGGTCTGTTTTTTTTTTTTCTTATGAGGTGTGACCAAGCTATTTAGTTTGATTCAATATTTTAATGTCTTGTTTTCAGGGACTATGATGTACGGTGCAAGATGTTGGTGAAGGAATGTTTAAAACCTGGAGTCTACTGCTTATACAGAACATATTTGTAAATAAACTTGTAATTGTACTGATTTGCTTGTTTGTGTAAGTGTTTTTACCTTTATATCAGACACATTTGTTTCAAAGTGAGCAACGAGGGTGACATGGAAGATGATTACATAACAATGAAACAAAATTAGCATGGGTGAATCGGATATTGACTTTTGAAAGTGTGAATTTGATGGCAGTGGAAGTAGCTTTTTCTTAAATATTTCCAACTTTATTTTTAAAAATAATTTATGTCAATACACACTTTAAAAAAACACAAGGAAACCTATTCTCAGGTATAAAACTATTTACACATACATTTTTTTTACATTTCTTTTTTTTGAAATCTAGGTAGACATTAATACTTCTATTCCAACAGAGTTGCATTATGGTTATTCAGAGAAACTAATCATAACCCTAGTGATACAGACTCATTAGGATAGCAACCCTAGTAATCCAAACTCATTAAGATAGCTGTGCCTCTCTTGATCCAATGATCAGATGTCATAGCTCCCGCCTTGAGTTCAATGGCCACCACAAAGGAGGCGCGGTCAGAGGTACCTGCGCGGTTAGGGTAGTAGTAGCAAGGGCAGGTGTACATTCCTGCAGGAAAAAAATCATGATACATACCTTGTTAATTATGACATGAATTGCTATAAGATTTCTCCAAATAATTTCCTAAGCCACCTTAGTTACATCCTTGCACTGCTAGAAGTGATTACCAAAACTTTATTACAGTGACATCAAAGAGATAAGGTTGATCATGATGGGACGTGACAGAAAAACCTGGAAAATGCGCAATTCCAGATAGAGAAAGAAGACAATTTCTTACAATGGCCATCGCTTCTTTGTATTCCAGAATGATTTCCAAAACAAAAATAATGTGAGGCTGAAATGCATATACCCAGATTTGGGCTTTTTTTCCATGATCATCCTACAGCTATGTTTGGGCTTAGGGACAAAAAGCTCAAATTTCAATGACACTACAAAAAGTCACACCAATAAAAAGTCGCATTTGATAATTTGTTTGCTATTACTAAGTACGCAGAGAAATTTTACGCTTTATTAGATTTGAATTGGCTTATTTGTTTTTCCGTTATGTCTTACGATGTACATTTTTGGGGAAAGATTTGTTAATTTATACTCTTTTAAATTTGATAGCTAGTAGGGGTATCAGTCAAATACTTTACAAGATGAAAGCTTCTCAAGATGAAAACCCCAGTAAAGGCTACCTTTGCCAGATTTTTTCTTGTTTTCAACGGGCTTGAAATGAATTGTGGGTATCTTGGACACAAGTTGCATGGGGTCCGCCTCCACCAGGCACGCATTCTTCTTGTCCCAGCCAGCACCTTCCAGGTATAGTCCCTTGATCCACACACCATCCTAAAAGAGGAAAGCACATTTGCCATACAAAGTGACAATCTTGTCCAGAAACTCAGGTTTGAAACAGCCATCAGCTGGACAAAATGGCCATAGTATGAGCCATAGGCACCCCCCCCCCCCCCCCATTCTAAACATTCACAACCATCAACAACAATACTAAAATCATTATAATCATTACCACCACAACCACCATCACCTACAGCAATAAACATCATAAGCAATAACCTGTAATAATCACAATGATCACTGTGACCATCTACTTGCTCACCTTAGGCTGCTGGGTGATGTTACTGTCGTCTACAGTAGACACAACAAACTCCCAGGATAGCGAGTCCACTGAGATGTTGTTCTGCCGAGCACATGTCTGCAGTACTGCTGTCAAGAAGCCTGTTGGGAATGTGAATGCCGACATCCAGAATATGATGGGCTGATGTGCAGTTGTGGCCCACTTATCAAACTGCTCAACTCGCACGACCAGATCCCTAGTCCACGCAGCTAGAGGTTTCCTGGATGGATAAGCCTGATTCCAGGAACATAATGGTATTAGAGTGATGGAACAGCCTGATTCCAGGTACGAAATGTTATTAGAGTGATGGAAAACCAGATTCCAGATACAAAATGGTATTAGAGTGACTGATATGCCTGATTCCGAGAACAAATTGGATTAGAATGACTGGCAAGTCTGCTTCCAGAAACAAAATGGTGTTAGAGTGACTGATTCTGAGAACAAATTGGATTAGAATGACTGGCAAGTCTGCTTCCAGAAACAAAATGGTATTAGAGTGACTGATTCCGAGAACAAATTGGATTAGAATGACTGGCAAGTCTGATTCCAGAAACAAAATGGTATTAGAGTGCATTGGTGTTTCAGCCTTGGGCAGCGTCCGATATGCTAATGGTGGGAAATTTTTGTCTTCACAATAAAAAGATTCTACTTCATTTTGGGCGTCAAGGGCGATGCTGTTTCTTTTTTGCAATACTCACCTTGCCCCATAGGGAGGGGACCCTGGCATCAAAGATGCAGTTGAAGGTCTCCTCCAAGTCAGAGGACATGACCACTAAGCCCTTGATTCCACGCTCTAGGTCTATCAGGGACCTCTTCATCAGGCGAAGGAGTGCATTATAACGCTCAATCTATGATAATGATTATAATAATAAAAAAAGCAATAATAATGCAAAGGAGGACATTATCACACCCTATAATAATGATAGTAATAATAAGGCAAACAGGGAAAATATAACCCTCAATCTATGGCAAATACCACAGAATTTAGAACTAAAAACAACAGTGCTACCCTGAACCCACTAAGAGCAGCAATAATATATGATGGCAGAAAATCGCTATAAAAGAGGCCAGAAACAGATGCATGGATTTCGTCTGTTCTTTCTGGTATATCTTTAGAATGGATTTTGTCTATTCTATCTTGTATATCTTTAGCATGGATTTTGTCTATTCTATCTGGTATAACAAACAACCAAATCTTTAGCATGGATTTTGTCTATTCTATCTGGTATAACAAACAACCAAACGTAATTCATATGTTGGAGTGAAGGAAACCAGAAAGCAGTTAAAAATTGTTGACAAGAGTTTGCACAATATTGAAAATTGCAGTACACAACGTAGCTGCAACACACCTCTTGAAGCAACACAACATTGAGAGGGGAGGGGTCTTCTGACATGATCTTGGCTGTCTGTTCATAGTCGATCTCTTCAGGTATTTTCTTGAGGACATCAGCAGCAAGCTCTAGCACCTACATGATTATGAAACATGTCATTCACAGACTGGATGAGAGAGCTGTGACAAGCGAATAGGGGTAAGGCTCAGAAGGGGTTAAGGTCGTAAGACAAAGGTTAGTTACCTTCTCCTCTCTGCTTTCACCTTGTCCACCTGTTGACACTTGTGGCTGAAGTGACAACAACGTGTCAAACAGCGTCCTGTAACAAACATCAACATTTCAACGAACACCAACAAAGACCATAACAATCAGTGCAGGTATTTCACCCTGGCAGGGAGACGCAAATGATGATGCGAGACTGAGTAACGCACCTCGTTTCGATGATCTGACTGGCAATGTCTGCGTTGGGATGCTGACCGAAAGCCTCGGGGTGGTCCACATTGGGTAGCATGCTAATATACTCCTGTGGCAAAACAATAGTATAACACTAACCCTGTATGTACATCAATAGTATAACACTAACCCTGTATGTACATCAATAGTATAACACTAACCCTGTATGTACATCAATAGTATAACACTAACCCTGTATGTACATCAATAGTATCACACTAACCCTGTATGTACATCAATAGTATAACACTAACCCTGTATGTACATCAATAGTATAACACTAACCCTGTATGTACATCAATAGTATAACACTAACCCTGTATGTACATCAATAGTATGACACTAACCCTGTATGTACATCAATAGTATAACACTAACCCTGTATGTACATCAATAGTATAACACTAACCCTGTATGTACATCAATAGTATAACACTAACCCTGTATGTATATCAATAGTATCACACTAACCCTGTATGTACATCAATAGTATAACACTAACCCTGTATGTACATCAATAGTATAACACTAACCCTGTATGTACATCAATAGTATGACACTAACCCTGTATGTACATCAATAGTATAACACTAACCCTGTATGTACATCAATAGTATAACACTAATCCTGTATGTACATCAATAGTATAACACTAACCCTGTATGTACATCAATAGTATAACACTAATCCTGTATGTACATCAATAGTATAACACTAACCCTGTATGTACATCAATAGTATAACACTAACCCTGTATGTACATCAATAGTATAACACTAACCCTGTATGTACATCAATAGTATAACACTAACCCTGTATGTACATCAATAGTATAACACTAACCCTGTATGTACATCAATAGTATAACACTAATCCTGTATGTACATCAATAGTATAACACTAACCCTGTATGTACATCAATAGTATCACACTAACCCTGTATGTACATCAATAGTATAACACTAATCCTGTATGTACATCAATAGTATAACACTAACCCTGTATGTACATCAATAGTATAACACTAATCCTGTATGTACATCAATAGTATCACACTAACCCTGTATGTACATCAATAGTATAACACTAATCCTGTATGTACATCAATAGTATCACACTAACCCTGTATGTACATCAATAGTATAACACTAATCCTGTATGTACATCAATAGTATCACACTAACCCTGTATGTACATCAATAGTATAACACTAACCCTGTATGTACATCAATAGTATAACACTAATCCTGTATGTACATCAATAGTATCACACTAACCCTGTATGTACATCAATAGTATAACACTAATCCTGTGTGTACATCAATAGTATAACACTAACCCTTTATGTACATCAATAGTATAACACTAACCCTGTATGTACATCAATAGTATAACACTAACCCTGTATGTACATCAATAGTATAACACTAACCCTGTATGTACATCAATAGTATAACACTAACCCTGTATGTATATCATAACACTTACCCTGTATGTACATCAATAGTATAACACTAACCCTGTATGTACATCAATAGTATAACACTAACCCTGTATGTACATCAATAGTATAACACTAACCCTGTATGTACATCAATAGTATAACACTAACCCTGTATGTACATCAACAGTATAACACTAACCCTGTATGTACATCAATAGTATAACACTAACCCAGTATGTACATCAATAGTATGACACTAACCCTGTATGTACATCAATAGTATAACACTAACCCTGTATGTACATCAATAGTATAACACTAACCCTGTATGTACATCAATAGTATAACACTAACCCTGTATGTACATCAATAGTATAACACTAACCCTGTATGTACATCAATAGTATAACACTAACCCTGTATGTACATCAATAGTATAACACTAACCCTGTATGTACATCAATAGTATAACACTAACCCTGTATGTACATCAATAGAATAACACTAACCCTGTATGTACATCAATAGTATCACACTAACCCTGTATGTACATCAATAGTATAACACTAACCCTGTATGTACATCAATAGTATAACACTAACCCTGTATGTACATCAATAGTATAACACTAACCCTGTATGTACATCAATAGTATAACACTAACCCTGTATGTACATCAATAGTATAACACTAACCCTGTATGTACATCAATAGTATAACACTAACCCTGTATGTACATCAATAGTATAACACTAACCCTGTATGTACATCAATAGTATGACACTAACCCTGTATGTACATCAATAGTATAACACTAACCCTGTATGTACATCAATAGTATAACACTAACCCTGTGTGTACATCAATAGTATAACACTAACCCTTTATGTACATCAATAGTATAACACTAACCCTGTATGTACATCAATAGTATAACACTAACCCTGTATGTACATCAATAGTATAACACTAACCCTGTATGTACATCAATAGTATCACACTAACCCTGTATGTACATCAATAGTATAACACTAATCCTGTATGTACATCAATAGTATCACACTAACCCTGTATGTACATCAATAGTATAACACTAATCCTGTATGTACATCAATAGTATCACACTAACCCTGTATGTACATCAATAGTATAACACTAACCCTGTATGTACATCAATAGTATAACACTAACCCTGTATGTACATCAATAGTATAACACTAACCCTGTATGTACATCAATAGTATAACACTAACCCTGTATGTACATCAATAGTATAACACTAACCCTGTATGTACATCAATAGTATGACACTAACCCTGTATGTACATCAATAGTATAACACTAACCCTGTGTGTACATCAATAGTATAACACTAACCCTTTATGTACATCAATAGTATAACACTAACCCTGTATGTACATCAATAGTATAACACTAACCCTGTATGTACATCAATAGTATAACACTAACCCTGTATGTACATCAATAGTATCACACTAACCCTGTATGTACATCAATAGTATAACACTAATCCTGTATGTACATCAATAGTATCACACTAACCCTGTATGTACATCAATAGTATCACACTAACCCTGTATGTACATCAATAGTATAACACTAATCCTGTATGTACATCAATAGTATCACACTAACCCTGTATGTACATCAATAGTATAACACTAACCCTGTATGTACATCAATAGTATAACACTAATCCTGTATGTACATCAATAGTATCACACTAACCCTGTATGTACATCAATAGTATAACACTAATCCTGTGTGTACATCAATAGTATAACACTAACCCTTTATGTACATCAATAGTATAACACTAACCCTGTATGTACATCAATAGTATAACACTAACCCTGTATGTACATCAATAGTATAACACTAACCCTGTATGTACATCAATAGTATAACACTAACCCTGTATGTACATCAATAGTATAACACTAACCCTGTATGTACATCAATAGTATAACACTAACCCTGTATGTACATCAATAGTATGACACTAACCCTGTATGTACATCAATAGTATAACACTAACCCTGTATGTATATCAATAGTATAACACTAACCCTGTATGTACATCAATAGTATAACACTAACCCTGTATGTACATCAATAGTATAACACTAACCCTGTATGTACATCAATAGTATAACACTAACCCTGTATGTACATCAATAGAATAACACTAACCCTGTATGTACATCAATAGTATAACACTAACCCTGTATGTACATCAATAGTATAACACTAACCCTGTATGTACATCAATAGTATAACACTAACCCTGTATGTACATCAATAGTATAACACTAACCCTGTATGTACATCAATAGTATAACACTAACCCTGTATGTACATCAATAGTATAACACTAACCCTGTATGTACATCAATAGTATAACACTAACCCTGTATGTACATCAATAGTATAACACTAACCCTGTATGTACATCAATAGTATAACACTAACCCTGTATGTACATCAATAGTATAACACTAACCCTGTATGTACATCAATAGTATGACACTAACCCTGTATGTACATCAATAGTATAACACTAACCCTGTATGTACATCAATAGTATAACACTAACCCTGTGTGTACATCAATAGTATAACACTAACCCTGTATGTACATCAATAGTATAACACTAACCCTGTATGTACATCAATAGTATAACACTAACCCTGTATGTACATCAATAGTATAACACTAACCCTGTATGTACATCAATAGTATAACACTAACCCAGTATGTACATCAATAGTATGACACTAACCCTGTATGTACATCAATAGTATAACACTAACCCTGTATGTACATCAATAGTATGACACTAACCCTGTATGTACATCAATAGTATGACACTAACCCTGTATGTACATCAATAGTATGACACTAACCCTGTATGTACATCAATAGTATGACACTAACCCTGTATGTACATCAATAGTATGACACTAACCATGTATGTACATCAATAGTATCACACTAACCCTGTATGTACATCAATAGTATAACACTAACCCTGTATGTACATCAATAGTATAACACTAACCCTGTATGTACATCAATAGTATAACACTAACCCTGTATGTACATCAATAGTATAACACTAACCCTGTATGTACATCAATAGTATAACACTAACCCTGTATGTATATCAATAGTATAACACTAACCCTGTATGTACATCAATAGTATAACACTAACCCTGTATGTACACCAATAGTATAACACTAACCCTGTATGTACATCAATAGAATAACACTAACCCTGTATGTACATCAATAGTATAACACTAACCCTGTATGTACATCAATAGTATAACACTAACCCTGTATGTACACCAATAGTATAACACTAACCCTGTATGTACATCAATAGAATAACACTAACCCTGTATGTACATCAATAGTATAACACTAACCCTGTATGTACATCAATAGTATAACACTAACCCTGTATGTACATCAATTGTATAACACTAACCCTGTATGTACATCAATTGTATAACACTAACCCTGTATGTACATCAATAGTATAACACTAACCCTGTATGTACATCAATAGTATAACACTAATCCTGTATGTACATCAATAGTATAACACTAACCCTGTATGTACATCAATAGAATAACACTAACCCTGTATGTACATCAATAGTATAACACTAACCCTGTATGTACATCAATAGTATCACACTAACCCTGTATGTACATCAATAGTATAACACTAATCCTGTATGTACATCAATAGTATCACACTAACCCTGTATGTACATCAATAGTATAACACTAATCCTGTATGTACATCAATAGTATCACACTAACCCTGTATGTACATCAATAGTATAACACTAACCCTGTATGTACATCAATAGTATAACACTAACCCTGTATGTACATCAATAGTATAACACTAACCCTGTATGTACATCAATAGTATAACACTAACCCTGTATGTACATCAATAGTATAACACTAACCCTGTATGTACATCAATAGTATAACACTAACCCTGTATGTACATCAATAGTATAACACTAACCCTGTATGTACATCAATAGAATAACACTAACCCTGTATGTACATCAATAGTATAACACTAACCCTGTATGTACATCAATAGTATAACACTAACCCTGTATGTACATCAATAGTATAACACTAACCCTGTATGTACATCAATAGTATAACACTAACCCTGTATGTACATCAATAGAATAACACTAACCCTGTGTGTACATCAATAGTATAACACTAACACTGTATGTACATCAATAGTATAACACTAACCCTGTACATCAATAGTATAACACTAACCCTGTATGTATATCAATAGTATAACACTAACCCTGTACATCAATAGTATAACACTAACCCTGTATGTACATCAATAGTATAACACTAACCCTGTATGTACATCAATAGTATAACACTAACCCTGTATGTACATCAATAGTATAACACTAACCCTGTATGTACATCAATAGTATCACACTAACCCTGTATGTACATCAATAGTATAACACTAACCCTGTATGTACATCAATAGTATGACACTAACCCTGTATGTACATCAATAGTATAACACTAACCCTGTATGTACATCAATAGTATAACACTAACCCTGTGTGTACATCAATAGTATAACACTAACCCTTTATGTACATCAATAGTATAACACTAACCCTGTATGTACATCAATAGTATAACACTAACCCTGTATGTACATCAATAGTATAACACTAACCCTGTATGTACATCAATAGTATCACACTAACCCTGTATGTACATCAATAGTATAACACTAATCCTGTATGTACATCAATAGTATCACACTAACCCTGTATGTACATCAATAGTATAACACTAATCCTGTATGTACATCAATAGTATCACACTAACCCTGTATGTACATCAATAGTATAACACTAACCCTGTATGTACATCAATAGTATAACACTAACCCTGTATGTACATCAATAGTATAACACTAACCCTGTATGTACATCAATAGTATAACACTAACCCTGTATGTACATCAATAGTATAACACTAACCCTGTATGTACATCAATAGTATGACACTAACCCTGTATGTACATCAATAGTATAACACTAACCCTGTGTGTACATCAATAGTATAACACTAACCCTTTATGTACATCAATAGTATAACACTAACCCTGTATGTACATCAATAGTATAACACTAACCCTGTATGTACATCAATAGTATAACACTAACCCTGTATGTACATCAATAGTATCACACTAACCCTGTATGTACATCAATAGTATAACACTAATCCTGTATGTACATCAATAGTATCACACTAACCCTGTATGTACATCAATAGTATCACACTAACCCTGTATGTACATCAATAGTATAACACTAATCCTGTATGTACATCAATAGTATCACACTAACCCTGTATGTACATCAATAGTATAACACTAACCCTGTATGTACATCAATAGTATAACACTAATCCTGTATGTACATCAATAGTATCACACTAACCCTGTATGTACATCAATAGTATAACACTAATCCTGTGTGTACATCAATAGTATAACACTAACCCTTTATGTACATCAATAGTATAACACTAACCCTGTATGTACATCAATAGTATAACACTAACCCTGTATGTACATCAATAGTATAACACTAACCCTGTATGTACATCAATAGTATAACACTAACCCTGTATGTACATCAATAGTATAACACTAACCCTGTATGTACATCAATAGTATAACACTAACCCTGTATGTACATCAATAGTATGACACTAACCCTGTATGTACATCAATAGTATAACACTAATCCTGTATGTACATCAATAGTATCACACTAACCCTGTATGTACATCAATAGTATAACACTAACCCTGTATGTACATCAATAGTATAACACTAACCCTGTATGTACATCAATAGTATAACACTAACCCTGTATGTACATCAATAGTATAACACTAACCCTGTATGTACATCAATAGTATAACACTAACCCTGTATGTACATCAATAGTATAACACTAACCCTGTATGTACATCAATAGTATAACACTAACCCTGTATGTACATCAATAGAATAACACTAACCCTGTATGTACATCAATAGTATAACACTAACCCTGTATGTACATCAATAGTATAACACTAACCCTGTATGTACATCAATAGTATAACACTAACCCTGTATGTACATCAATAGTATAACACTAACCCTGTATGTACATCAATAGAATAACACTAACCCTGTGTGTACATCAATAGTATAACACTAACACTGTATGTACATCAATAGTATAACACTAACCCTGTACATCAATAGTATAACACTAACCCTGTATGTATATCAATAGTATAACACTAACCCTGTACATCAATAGTATAACACTAACCCTGTATGTACATCAATAGTATAACACTAACCCTGTATGTACATCAATAGTATAACACTAACCCTGTATGTACATCAATAGTATAACACTAACCCTGTATGTACATCAATAGTATCACACTAACCCTGTATGTACATCAATAGTATAACACTAACCCTGTATGTACATCAATAGTATGACACTAACCCTGTATGTACATCAATAGTATAACACTAACCCTGTATGTACATCAATAGTATAACACTAACCCTGTGTGTACATCAATAGTATAACACTAACCCTTTATGTACATCAATAGTATAACACTAACCCTGTATGTACATCAATAGTATAACACTAACCCTGTATGTACATCAATAGTATAACACTAACCCTGTATGTACATCAATAGTATCACACTAACCCTGTATGTACATCAATAGTATAACACTAATCCTGTATGTACATCAATAGTATCACACTAACCCTGTATGTACATCAATAGTATAACACTAATCCTGTATGTACATCAATAGTATCACACTAACCCTGTATGTACATCAATAGTATAACACTAACCCTGTATGTACATCAATAGTATAACACTAACCCTGTATGTACATCAATAGTATAACACTAACCCTGTATGTACATCAATAGTATAACACTAACCCTGTATGTACATCAATAGTATAACACTAACCCTGTATGTACATCAATAGTATGACACTAACCCTGTATGTACATCAATAGTATAACACTAACCCTGTGTGTACATCAATAGTATAACACTAACCCTTTATGTACATCAATAGTATAACACTAACCCTGTATGTACATCAATAGTATAACACTAACCCTGTATGTACATCAATAGTATAACACTAACCCTGTATGTACATCAATAGTATCACACTAACCCTGTATGTACATCAATAGTATAACACTAATCCTGTATGTACATCAATAGTATCACACTAACCCTGTATGTACATCAATAGTATCACACTAACCCTGTATGTACATCAATAGTATAACACTAATCCTGTATGTACATCAATAGTATCACACTAACCCTGTATGTACATCAATAGTATAACACTAACCCTGTATGTACATCAATAGTATAACACTAATCCTGTATGTACATCAATAGTATCACACTAACCCTGTATGTACATCAATAGTATAACACTAATCCTGTGTGTACATCAATAGTATAACACTAACCCTTTATGTACATCAATAGTATAACACTAACCCTGTATGTACATCAATAGTATAACACTAACCCTGTATGTACATCAATAGTATAACACTAACCCTGTATGTACATCAATAGTATAACACTAACCCTGTATGTACATCAATAGTATAACACTAACCCTGTATGTACATCAATAGTATAACACTAACCCTGTATGTACATCAATAGTATGACACTAACCCTGTATGTACATCAATAGTATAACACTAACCCTGTATGTATATCAATAGTATAACACTAACCCTGTATGTACATCAATAGTATAACACTAACCCTGTATGTACATCAATAGTATAACACTAACCCTGTATGTACATCAATAGTATAACACTAACCCTGTATGTACATCAATAGAATAACACTAACCCTGTATGTACATCAATAGTATAACACTAACCCTGTATGTACATCAATAGTATAACACTAACCCTGTATGTACATCAATAGTATAACACTAACCCTGTATGTACATCAATAGTATAACACTAACCCTGTATGTACATCAATAGTATAACACTAACCCTGTATGTACATCAATAGTATAACACTAACCCTGTATGTACATCAATAGTATAACACTAACCCTGTATGTACATCAATAGTATAACACTAACCCTGTATGTACATCAATAGTATAACACTAACCCTGTATGTACATCAATAGTATAACACTAACCCTGTATGTACATCAATAGTATGACACTAACCCTGTATGTACATCAATAGTATAACACTAACCCTGTATGTACATCAATAGTATAACACTAACCCTGTGTGTACATCAATAGTATAACACTAACCCTGTATGTACATCAATAGTATAACACTAACCCTGTATGTACATCAATAGTATAACACTAACCCTGTATGTACATCAATAGTATAACACTAACCCTGTATGTACATCAATAGTATAACACTAACCCAGTATGTACATCAATAGTATGACACTAACCCTGTATGTACATCAATAGTATAACACTAACCCTGTATGTACATCAATAGTATGACACTAACCCTGTATGTACATCAATAGTATGACACTAACCCTGTATGTACATCAATAGTATGACACTAACCATGTATGTACATCAATAGTATCACACTAACCCTGTATGTACATCAATAGTATAACACTAACCCTGTATGTACATCAATAGTATAACACTAACCCTGTATGTACATCAATAGTATAACACTAACCCTGTATGTACATCAATAGTATAACACTAACCCTGTATGTACATCAATAGTATAACACTAACCCTGTATGTATATCAATAGTATAACACTAACCCTGTATGTACATCAATAGTATAACACTAACCCTGTATGTACACCAATAGTATAACACTAACCCTGTATGTACATCAATAGAATAACACTAACCCTGTATGTACATCAATAGTATAACACTAACCCTGTATGTACATCAATAGTATAACACTAACCCTGTATGTACATCAATAGTATGACACTAACCCTGTATGTACATCAATAGTATAACACTAACCCTGTATGTACATCAATAGTATAACACTAACCCTGTATGTACATCAATAGAATAACACTAACCCTGTATGTACATCAATAGTATAACACTAACCCTGTATGTACATCAATAGTATAACACTAACCCTGTACATCAATAGTATAACACTAACCCTGTATGTACATCAATAGTATAACACTAACCCTGTATGTACATCAATAGTATCACACTAACCCTGTATGTACATCAATAGTATAACACTAACCCTGTATGTATATCAATAGAATAACACTAACCCTGTATGTACATCAATAGTATAACACTAACCCTGTATGTACATCAATAGTATAACACTAACCCTGTATGTACATCAATAGTATAACACTAACCCTGTATGTACATCAATAGTATAACACTAACCCTGTATGTACATCAATAGTATAACACTAATCCTGTATGTATATCAATAGTATAACACTAATCCTGTATGTATATCAATAGTATAACACTAATCCTGTATGTACATCAATAGTATAACACTAACCCTGTATGTACATCAATAGTATAACACTAACCCTTTATGTACATCAATAGTATAACACTAACCCTGTATGTACATCAATAGTATAACACTAACCCTGTATGTACATCAATAGTATAACACTAATCCTGTATGTATATCAATAGTATAACACTAATCCTGTATGTACATCAATAGTATAACACTAACCCTGTATGTACATCAATAGTATAACACTAACCCTTTATGTACATCAATAGTATAACACTAACCCTGTATGTACATCAATAGTATAACACTAACCCTGTATGTACATCAATAGAATAACACTAACCCTGTATGTACATCAATAGTATAACACTAACCCTGTATGTACATCAATAGTATAACACTAACCCTGTATGTACATCAATAGTATAACACTAACCCTGTATGTACATCAATAGTATAACACTAACCCTGTATGTACATCAATAGTATAACACTAACCCTGTATGTACATCAATAGTATAACACTAACCCTGTATGTACATCAATAGTATAACACTAACCCTGTATGTATATCAATAGTATAACACTAACCCTGTACATCAATAGTATAACACTAACCCTGTATGTACATCAATAGTATAACACTAACCCTGTATGTACATCAATAGTATAACACTAACCCTTTATGTACATCAATAGTATAACACTAACCCTGTATGTACATCAATAGTATAACACTAACCCTGTATGTACATCAATAGAATAACACTAACCCTGTATGTACATCAATAGTATAACACTAACCCTGTATGTACATCAATAGTATAACACTAACCCTGTATGTACATCAATAGTATAACACTAACCCTGTATGTACATCAATAGTATAACACTAACCCTGTATGTACATCAATAGTATAACACTAACCCTGTATGTACATCAATAGTATAACACTAACCCTGTATGTATATCAATAGTATAACACTAACCCTGTACATCAATAGTATAACACTAACCCTGTATGTACATCAATAGTATAACACTAACCCTGTATGTACATCAATAGTATAACACTAACCCTGTATGTACATCAATAGTATAACACTAACCCTTTATGTACATCAATAGTATAACACTAACCCTGTATGTACATCAATAGTATAACACTAACCCTGTATGTACATCAATAGTATAACACTAACCCTTTATGTACATCAATAGTATAACACTAACCCTGTATGTACATCAATAGTATAACACTAACCCTTTATGTACATCAATAGTATAACACTAACCCTGTATGTATATCAATAGTATAACACTAACCCTGTATGTACATCAATAGTATAACACTAACCCTGTATGTACACCAATAGTATAACACTAACCCTGTATGTACACCAATAGTATAACACTAACCCTGTATGTACACCAATAGTATAACACTAACCCTGGATGTACACCAATAGTATAACACTAACCCTGTATGTACATCAATAGTATAACACTAACCCTGTATGTACATCAATAGTATAACACTAACCCTGTATGTATATCAATAGTATAACACTAACCCTGTATGTACATCAATAGTATGACACTAACCCTGTATGTACATCAATAGTATAACACTAACCCTGTATGTACATCAATAGTATGACACTAACCCTGTATGTACATCAATAGTATAACACTAACCCTGTATGTACATCAATAGTATAACACTAACCCTGTATGTACATCAATAGTATAACACTAATCCTGTATGTATATCAATAGTATAACACTAATCCTGTATGTACATCAATAGTATAACACTAACCCTGTATGTACATCAATAGTATAACACTAACCCTTTATGTACATCAATAGTATAACACTAACCCTGTATGTACATCAATAGTATAACACTAACCCTGTATGTACATCAATAGAATAACACTAACCCTGTATGTACATCAATAGTATAACACTAACCCTGTATGTACATCAATAGTATAACACTAACCCTGTATGTACATCAATAGTATAACACTAACCCTGTATGTACATCAATAGTATAACACTAACCCTGTATGTACATCAATAGTATAACACTAACCCTGTATGTACATCAATAGTATAACACTAACCCTGTATGTACATCAATAGTATAACACTAACCCTGTATGTACATCAATAGTATAACACTAACCCTGTATGTACATCAATAGTATAACACTAACCCTGTATGTACATCAATAGTATAACACTAACCCTGTATGTACATCAATAGTATAACACTAACCCTTTATGTACATCAATAGTATAACACTAACCCTGTATGTACATCAATAGTATAACACTAACCCTGTATGTACATCAATAGTATAACACTAACCCTGTATGTACATCAATAGTATAACACTAACCCTGTATGTACATCAATAGTATAACACTAACCCTGTATGTACATCAATAGTATAACACTAACCCTGTATGTACATCAATAGTATAACACTAACCCTGTATGTACATCAATAGTATAACACTAACCCTGTATGTACATCAATAGTATAACACTAACCCTGTATGTACATCAATAGTATAACACTAACCCTGTATGTATATCAATAGTATAACACTAACCCTGTATGTACATCAATAGTATAACACTAACCCTGTATGTACATCAATAGTATAACACTAACCCTGTATGTGGACAGAGGTCCATCCTTGGGCACGTAATATGTGGGCAATGAAGACAACCTGTGACAAAAGCGCATAAAAACAGCTTAATTACCCTCTACTGGACACCCAGTCAACCACAGTTTCTATCAAGGTGCCAACGGTGTGATGCCAAGACAATCTTAGATATTACTCTATCCAGTTGAGGATAGGATAGGCTCCGTGAAATGCCAGTAGTTTTGTCGATAAGTTTTTGCGTAAATAAATAAATAAAAGTTTTGACGTCACAACAGCATGTTGTCAAGGCGAGCTTTGAATGTTGTTAGGTAAAAGGCAAGTGGAATTTTAACGGGCTGTCTGATTTTCTGGGGTGGTGAGACCTTGAATTGACTTGTTGCCAAGTAACAAGTCAATTCAAGGTGCTGTCAAACGTCGGAGTGTTTGTAGGACGCATTCTCGACTCTAGAATTCTTTTGACAATGAACTAAACTAAAGTTAAAGCCCAATACGGCTTTTACGGATTTAGGGGAGGTACAATCTGTATTGTATTTATTTTGCGCAAAAACTCTTTCCAAATTTAATTGACCAACGGACGATTTACTTGAACTTGTTCGCGACGAAATAGTCAATTTCCTGTGATAATTATACATCTGGCTGAGTCCAACCCGCCCTGAATGAATATCGTAAATAATGAATGTTTTTAGATTGTTATTACGAGAGGACAATAGGTTCTTACTACCGAGAGGACAACCTGGTTTGTGTGTTTGGCCTTTCTTATCCATTTGCGCCATTTTACAATTCCTCAACGGGCGCGGCCTGAGTGAAACCGTAAATGACACCTTGAAAACATTGAGTTGTGATGTCATAACTATTTGTTTCCGCGCTAAAACTTATTTACAAAACTATCACCTAAAATGGCGGTTAATTCAAGTATTCGCCAACAAATAGAACTCACTTATAGTAAGGCGTCTGGATGGCCTGGTCATTAAACATCTCGTTGATGTACGAGTGCAACAGGCGGCGGTCAAAGTCATCAGTCACATGACCACCGTAATTAACACCAGCCACCTAAGAGAGACACGTATACAACACATGATGATACACTGTATCATAGATAGTACATGATACCATTCTCACACACGCTCTCGTTATTCTCACACACGTTCACGTTATTCTCTCACACGTTCTCGTTATTCTCACACACTTTCTCGCTATTCTCACACACGTTCTCGCTATTCTCACACACGTTCACGTTATTCTCACACACTTTCTCGCTATTCTCACACACGTTCTCCTTATTCTCACACACTTTCTCGCTATTCTCACACACGTTCTCGCTATTCTCACACACGTTCACGTTATTCTCAAACATGTTCTCGTTATTCTCACACACGTTCTCGTTATTCTCACACACGTTCACGTTATTCTCACACACGTTCTCGTTATTCTTACACACGTTCACGTTATTCTTACACACGTTCACGTTATTCTTGCACATGTTCACGTTATTTTTACACACGTTCACGTTATTTTTACACACGTTCACGTTATTCTCACACACGTGCACGTTATTCGTACACGTTTACGTTCACGTTCTCGTTATTCTCACACGTTCTCGTTATGTGTGGTATTGGATTTCGTCCAATAGCGGTATAATTTACATCAGTTAATAATTGTTTGAGCTAGACTCAAGTGCCTGGACGCACGTGATTTAGAATCAGTTTTATTTAGACTTCGCCGTCGTAGTATCACTTGTTCTCGGCTTTTCTTCTTCTTGGTTGTTCTCGTTCGTGGCAGAAAACGAACTTCCAGACACGCTGTTGGACGTGCTGGCCTCAAATTAAGTCTCCTCCGTGGACATTCTCACTGGTATGACAAAGAGACATCTCTGATCTTGGGCTCTCTGTAGGACACAAGATTCTCCTGCGGCGAGTCATCGCCAAGGTTATACAGAAGGCTGGGAACCCAGGACACACAGAGGAGGAATTGGGGACTCGTAGTCCCGTCGCGTCCTCATCGAGGGACAATCCCCCTCTTTTAGAGGGTGAGTTAGCAACAATTGAGGCCTTGTTCAATGCGAAGGACGTGGAGAAGGCACCCCTTGGTCCACTCGCCGCTGGTTCTTCCTCTACGACTCCCGACTCGCCGCTGGTTCTTCCTCTACGACTGCCGACTCGCCACTGGTTCTTCCTCTACGACTCCCGACTCGCCGCTTGTTCTTCCTCTAGGACTCCCGACTCGCCGCTGGTTCTTCCTCTACGACTCCCGACTCGCCGCTGGTTCTTCCTCTACGACTCCCAACTCGCCGCTAGTTCTTCCTCTACGACTCCCGACGACAAGGCTGAAGGTAAACCATTGCTCCCGTCAGATTTGATCTTGGGCGCCGATGGCAAACAACTGAAGCCACTTTAGTATTTATGTTAGCGAACATTAAAATTCTGGAATCGATGTTGGGCATTGACATCAAGGCTCCATAATCGAGGCTTGCAACTATCTATCCTACCTCAAGTTTCTCGCAGTCAAGGGGACCCGATTTCAAACAAGGGCTATCCTGGCTTTTGACCAGGATTATCGAGCGACCCGGCGGCGAGAAAACTTTCCTTGGGGGTCGAATCTCGATGACCTCAGTGCGCAGTTCTTTGACGCTGCTGTCGCGTTAAAGCCAGTGAATACCGGCTTTTCACGTCCCTTGGACAAGCGAAACCCACCATCATCCGAGGAGTATTGCTTCAGATGGAACTTTAGCCCCGATGGTTGCCCAAACCCACTTTCGTGCAAATACAAGCATGCATGTATTCAGTGCTCTCGACCTTCCCACCGGGGCACCGGGGCGAGGCTAGGTCAGCATCAACCACGGGGGCAAGGCTTGGTCAGCATTAACCACGGGGGCAAGGCTTGGTCAGCATCAACCACCGGGGCGAGGCTTGGTCAGCATCAACCACGGGGGCAAGGCTTGGTCAGCATTAACCACGGGGGCAAGGCTTGGTCAGCATCAACCACCGGGGCGAGGCTTGGTCAGCATCAACCACCAGGGCGAGGCTTGGTCAGCATCAACCACCGGGGCTAATAGCAACAAGAAGTGAATGACCTCTATCCATTCTGCCCCGCTTGTGGCTTTATCTCCTTTATCTACGTATTCTAATCATTCTGCACCGCTTGTGAATTTATCTCCTTTCACTATGTCTACCCCGCTAGAGGAATGCCCATTACATTTCCACGCTTGGGAAAAAGAACTATCGACCGATTTTGATAAATCGTTTATTTTGGATGGTCTACGCTATAAATTTAAATTAACCTCCCATTCTGTCGCTTCACGTATTGATGGTTATGACAATAAAAATTACTCTAGTGCTACGTGCACGGAATTCAAACACGAAATGGACGAAATATTTGCAAAGGAACTTGCGCTTGGGCGAATCTCGCGTGTTACCGAAAAGCCCAAGTGTATTCATTCTATTGGTCGTGTCCCGAGGAAGGACTCCGGAAAATCTCGCCTTATCACCGATTGCAGTCGCCCACATGGCCGCCTGGCGCTGGGTCCCGGTTTTTCCGCCTCATCGACAGCTTCAGGGATTTCGTTGGATGTTTGGGGCTTTCGACCCCTCTAAATATGAATATTTTAATGATAACCGTCTCTTGTTTGGTTTGTCTTGCGCCCCGTCGATTTTCAAACGCCTCTCTAACGCAATAGTGCGTATGATGTTTAATCGAGGTTTTACCTCAGTTGTAAATTATCTGGGCGATTTCCTTATAGTTGGAAAAACTAAGGACGAGTGCCAGCGGGGCCTTATCGCTCTCATCCATCTGCTCTATTATCTCGGTTTTAATATTAGCTGGAAGAAAGTTGTCTCACCCACTCAGCGTGTCACCTTCCTGGGCATCGAATTACAGTCGTTATCTATGTCTCTCCGTCTGCCTAGAGATAAGCTCGAACGTCTCAAGTGTCTTGTGGATAATTTTTCACGGAAGATTTCGGCCTCAAAGCGTCAACTACAGTCGCTCGCAGGCTCTCTTAACTTTGCATGCCACGTAGTGCACGGAGGTCGCACGTTTTTACGGCGCGTTATTGATAGTGTTAAGAAGCTTAGAAGTTCTTCTCATCGCTGTCGCCTTAACTCTCAGTTTCGCGCTGACATATCCTGGTGGCAGGAATTTCTCGTCACATGGTCGCTCTATGATGCTAGACTTCAGCACGCCTATATACTTTAAAACTGACGCATCCCTTCTTGGGTTTGGCGCGGTTTGTTCCGATGACTGGTTTGCAGGAGCATGGACTCCCAATTCTCTTGTTACACATTACCAGTCGCTACACCCTCACAACTGGTGCTCTGCTGGTCACGCAATTAACCCTGCGCTACGCTCAAATATTAACTATTTAGAATTGTTCCCAATCCTCATTGCCGCTCGTCGTTGGGGCTCTAGCTGGTCGAATAAACGTGTGTGCGTCGAAACAGATAATACTCAGGCCATGGCATTTGTAAATAAGGGGACTTACACCCATCAAACACCCATCCGCCATGTCTTGGCTTCGTGAACTATTCTGGCTAAGTGTGCGCTACAACTTTCGCTTATTTTCTCGACATTTGCGTGGTCACATTAACTGTTTTGCGGACAGACTAAGTCGTTTACTTTATGATTCTAATGGCGTCTCTTCGCTTCCTTTCCAGGATACCTGTACCAACCCGACGAGCTAGCCAAATTAGTCTCCGCTGCCGCATATGCGGCCTCTACGTTAGGCACACGACGATCTCAGTGGCGTGTCTACCTACGATTTTGTTCAGCGTACGGATTGGTTCCCATTCCCGCTCAACACCGAACGATTGTCAGGTTTCTTATTCATCTGTCTACTTACTGCAAATATTCTACCATTGCTAACTATTTGTCCTTCATCGACATTTTGGTTACCCCGTAACCTTTCAAGAATTCTTCGCCATTAAATTACTCGTGGCCTGCGTCGCATTTTGGGCGACGCACGTGAGCAGAAATTGCCGATTACACCGGATATACTCCATCGCATTCACCCCCTCCTGTCTGACGATGCGGATTCCGGTTTCTTGGCTGCTATCCTTGTCGAATTTTACACCTTTTTCCGTAAATCAAACCTCGTTCCAAAGTCTCCCAAATCGTATGATCCCTCGAGCAATTTGTCACGGTCAGACATTTCTATTCGCGCGTGGGGAATGGTTATTTGTGTGCGTTGGTCCAAAACCATCCAGTTTAAACAGCGCCGTTTACTGATTCCTGTTGTTCGTCTCACAGCGGGCCATCCACTGTGTCCAGTCCAGGCCTATGAGCGCCACTACGTTGCTATCCGGCCCCACCATCCTCGCCTGCATTCCTACAGTCTTCCAAGGGCGCTAGTGCACCAATTAGTCATGAATCACTTAGTTCGAAATTACGAAGGGTCTTTACTGCCACCGGCTTGAACGCTTCCATGTACTCTGCACACTCCCTCCGTCGCGGTGGCGCATCCTACGCGTTTAAATGTGGCGCTCTTGTTGAACTGATCAGCCTCCAAGGGGACTGGGGACTGGTCTTCTGATGCGGTTTTGCTATATATTGCTCAGCCGTTGGAACGCCGCCTTTCTGTGGCTAAGCTTATTGCTTCGAACATTATCTCCTCCCCTTAATTACCACAATCTACCTATTATCCCTCTTCTATAATTTCCCTTTTCTTGTGAACTCCTTGTTGTCTGGCGGTTTGGGCGGGCCACATCGCGCCGGGCGCGGCTTCGGCTACCCCCTGCGCGATGTGGCTTTGCTATATCCAGCAAAACAATAAAGGATTGATATATATATTGTACATAGTTGTTGTGTCATGTTTTCTACAGTTTCTGATTATAAGTTAAATTATTCTCACACACGTTCTCGTTATTCTCACACACATTCTCGTTATTCTCACACACATTCAAGTTATTCTCACACACATTCAAGTTATTCTCACACACGTTCTCGTTATTCTCACACACGCTCACGTTATTCTCACACACGTTCACGTTATTCTTGCACATGTTCACGTTATTTTTACACACGTTCACGTTATTCTCAAACACATTCTCGTTATTCTCACACACATTCAAGTTATTCTCACACACGTTCTCGTTATTCTCACACACGTTCACGTTATTCTCACACACGTTCACGTTATTCTTGCACATGTCCATGTTATTTTTACACACGTTCACGTTATTCTCACACACGTGCACGTTTTTCTACCACACGGTAACGTTATTTATAAACACTTTTAAGTTGGTTCTTTTTCAAGCTTTTCTTTTGATTGAACTTGCGCATATAGTTGCATTTGAAATGTAGCATTCATATTTGACATACGAGAATTATGAGCGAGCATCGAAACCCATAAAATGCATTGAAAAACTTGCTATGCAAACCACAAAACAGTAATCGTATGTGACATACCAGATATTTTAGCGCGTCCCAGGGGGTCTCTTCGTACTCATCTAGGTAGATGCTCAGAAGATTCTCAGACACCTAACGAGTGGAGATTGAACAATAATAGTGAAACCAGTTTATTAAGGCAGATGCTCAGAAGATTCGCGGACACCTAACGAGTGGAGATTAAACAATAATATTGAACCCAGTCTATTAAGGCAGATGCTCAGAAGATTCGCGGACACCTAACGAGTGGAGATTAAACAATAACAAAGAACCCAGTTTATTTAGGTAGATGCTCAGACGATTTCCGGATATCTAACGAATGCAGATTAAACAATAACAAAGAACCCAGTCCATTTAGGTAGATGCTCAGAAGATTTTTGGATACCTAAGGAATGCAAACTAATCAATAACAAAGAACCCAGTCAATTTAGGTAGATGCTCGGACGATTTTCGGATACCTAACGAGTGGAGATAAAACAATAACAGTGAACCCTGTTTGAGATTTCGTTGCTTTTATAAGTTTCAGGGTTATGTGGTTCTAAGATTTTGTTTTGTGTAAATGCATCCTGATTTTATGTAAATGTCATGTTAGACTGAATAGACTACACTCCATGTACCTCAAAGTCGGAGTCGTTGAACCCGTAGACGATGTTCCAGCCGAGCATAAGGAACTTGCGTCGTTCAAGCAGAACGGAGTGGAAGAAACACAAACCGAACAACAACTTTTTGTACTTGTCCTGCTTATGGCACCGGGAGAACTGCTGCTCGGTGATCAACTGGTAGAGACGCTTCATGTTCGCCTTTAAGCCCTGTTCACACACAGAAACAAACAAGGATAAGGCTGCAAAGCCGTGTACAAACACAAAACAAAACAAGGTAACAAACAAATCAAGATGAGGACGGACCATTATATATTTAAGGGGGAGATTGGGCAAATACAAAAAAATGCGCGCAAAGCCTCCAGAGCAAAAATACTTTCAACTACTGGTTTGTCTAAGGTTCAAAGAAAAGGCTCTAATTTCGCCTTCAGATCCAATCCATAAAGTCACAGAGCCAAACAACTACGTTAAGAAGATGGCGACCCACCTTGGGCGGCTCGGTGGTCATTTTGATGCCAACTTGCAAGATGGAAATGGGAAACTCGGGATGGGGACTGCTGCTGAGCCAGAGTCTGAAGTCCGGATGTGGGTCCTCCACCTGAAGCTGCTCCACAAGTTTGTCCAGCTGCGGCATCCAGCTCAGCGACAAGTGACAGTTAGCCAGGAACACCCAGTTACCCTACAAGCGGCAGTTAGCCAAGAACACCCAGTTACCCTACAAGCGACAGTTAGCCAGGAACACTCAGTTACCCTACAAGTGACAGTTAGCCAAGAACACTCAGTTACCCTACAAGCGACAGTTAGCCAGAAACACCCAGTTACCCTACAAGTGACAGTTAGCCAAGAACACCCAGTTACCCTACAAGCGACAGTTAGCCAAGAACACTCAGTTACCCTACAAGCGACAGTTAGCCAAGAACACCCAGTTACCCTACAAGCGACAGTTAGCCAGGAACACCCAGTTACCCTACAAGCGACAGTTAGCCAGGAACACCCAGTTACCCTACAAGCCACAGTTAGCCAAGAACACCCAGTTACCCTACAAGCGACAGTTAGCCAGAAACACCCAGTTACCCTACAAGCGACAGTTAGCCAAGAACTCCCAGTTACCCTACAAGCGACAGTTAGGCAGGAACACCCAGTTACCATACAAGCGGCAGTTAGCCAAGAACACCCAGTTACCCTACAAGCGACAGTTAGCCAAGAACACCCAGTTACCCTACAAGCGACAGTTAGCCAAGAACACCCAGTTACCCTACAAGCGACAGTTAGCCAAGAACACCCAGTTACCCTACAAGCGACAGTTAGCCAGGAACACCCAGTTACCCTACAAACGACAGTTAGCCAGGAACACCCAGTTACCCAACAAACGACAGTTAGCCAAGAACACCCAGTTACACTACAAACGACAGTTAGCCAGGAACACCCAGTTACCCTACAAGCAACAGTTAGCCAGAAACACCCAGTTACCCTACAAGCAACAGTTAGCCAAGAACACCCAGTTACCCTACAAGCGACAGTTAGCCAAGAACACCCAGTTACCCTACAAGCGACAGTTAGCCAGGAACACTCAGTTACCCTACAAGCGACAGTTAGCCAGAAACACCCAGTTACCCTACCAGCGACAGTTAGCCAAGAACACCCAGTTACCCTACAAGCGACAGTTAGCCAGGAACACTCAGTTACCCTACAAGCGACAGTTAGCCAAGAACACTCAGTTACCCTACAAGCGACAGTTAGCCAAGAACACTCAGTTACCCTACAAGCGACAGTTAGCCAGGAACACCCAGTTACCCTACAAGCGACAGTTAGCCAAGAACACCCAGTTACCCTACAAGCGACAGTTAGCCAGGAACACCCAGTTACCCTACAAGCGACAGTTAGCCAGGAACACCCAGTTACCCTACAAGGGACAGTTAGCCAGAAACACCCAGTTACCCTACAAGCGACAGTTAGCCAGGAACACTCAGTTACCCTACAAGCGACAGTTAGCCAAGAACACCCAGTTACCCTACAAGCGACAAGTGACAGTTAGCCAGAAACACCCAGTGATCCTGAGAAGAAGTTAGTAAACTTCATATGAAGCCATTACTGCTATACTGCTTATCTGCTCGTTCAAAGATTAATCTGGAGATCCAGCTCATTCTGCACTGTTATTGACAATGGTGAGATAGCAGGAAACAGCTTAAATAACAATTGTCTGGTTAATGTAAAGGCTGAGACTCACATCTTTAACACCTTCCTTGATCATGCGTGTGGCTATAGGGGCTTGGCCCTGACCCAGGGAGAGGGCATGGAACCGGTTGGACATGCCACAGTTCTCCGCAAGCTGAAGCAAAGCACTTGTTGGGTCCTAGGATAAAAATGACAAACAGGTTACTCACAACAAACAGCAAGGCGGCACTCTTATGTCCGGGGGATTTAGGCCGATAGAAGAATGAAAGGGTTTCATATTTATTTGTAGACGTTCCTAATAAGCCCTTTACCTAACTATAAATATTTGCCAACATGACAGTTTAGTTAATGTCAGGTACAATAAAATAGAGATCTCTGTTTTAAAAACAAACATGATGGGGTAGAGAAATAAATCAGCACACGAATAGGACGTCACGTTTTACGCCTTGTGAAAACAGAGTGGTTTTGCAGACGTGCATAAGTTCTTGGTCAGAGCTAAGGTGCGATGGTTATCTAGGGAACAGGGTACTTACTACTCCTGGTGACAACACAAAGATCAGCGGCGTACGTGTGGAGGAATCATCTACCACAGAGGACATGTCCAGAACAGGAGGCTCGACAAACCTGGAGCAAAAGACATTAGAATGAGAACAAAACAATAAGTTATAGCACACGGGCTCAAGTCATTTATAGCACATGCACTAAATCTAGAGTGACATATATTAAAATATGCACAAAACAACTAATTTATAGCACACAGACTCAGTTCATTTATAACACACAAGCTGAATCTAGAGCGACTTATATTAGAATGAGCTGAACTTTTGTCATTGGTTGTTAACAGTGATTAAAACGGTTCTAGACGGACTGACTTTGATCTGAGGTTGATAACAGTTACTAGGATGGTTTTAGACGGACTGACTTTGATCCGAGGTTGATAACAGTGACTAGGACGGTTCTAGACGGACTGACTTTGATCCGAGGTTGATAACAGTGACTAGGACGGTCTAGACGGACTGACTTTGATCCGAGGTTGATAACAGTGACTAGGACGGTTCTAGACGGACTGACTTTGATCTGAGGTTGATAACAGTGACTAGTATGGTTCTAGACGGACTGACTTTGATCCGAGGTTGTTAACAGTGACTAGGACGGTTCTAGACGGACTGACTTTGATCCGAGGTTGATAACAGTGACTAGGACGGTTCTAGACGGACTGACTTTGATCCGAGGTTGATAACAGTGACTAGGACGGTTCTAGACGGACTGACTTTGATCCGAGGTTGATAACAGTGACTAGGACGGTTCTAGACGGACTGACTTTGATCCGAGGTTGATAACAGTGACTAGGACGGTTCTAGACGGACTGACTTTGATCTGAGGTTGATAACAGTGACTAGGACGGTTCTAGACGGACTGACTTTGATCCGAGGTTGTTAACAGTGACTAGGACGGTTCTAGACGGACTGACTTTGATCCGAGGTTGATAACAGTGACTAGGACGGTTCTAGACGGACTGACTTTGATCTGAGGTTGATAACAGTGACTAGGACGGTTCTAGACGGACTGACTTTGATCCGAGGTTGATAACAGTGACTAGGACGGTTCTAGACGGACTGACTTTGATCTGAGGTTGTTAACAGTGACTAGGACGGTTCTAGACGGACTGACTTTGATCCGAGGTTGATAACAGTGACTAGGACGGTTCTAGACGGACTGACTTTGATCCGAGGTTGATAACAGTGACTAGGACGGTTCTAGACGGACTGACTTTGATCCGAAGTTGATAACAGTGACTAGGACGGTTCTAAATAGCTATAGACGGATCCGAAGTTGATAACAGTGATTAAGATGGTTCTAGATAGTTATAGACGGACTCACTTTGATCCGAGGTTGTTGACGATGAAGGAGGTAGCCGTGAATGAGACTCTGTCTGGTCTGAGTGATCTAACTACCAGCATCCTTTGCAGCTCGTTACAAGCATTCTCCCACTCGCCTGCAATTGAACAAAACATCAGGGTTGTTCCTTAGCGCAAGCTGACACCTGTGAGAACGGTTATCGCCAGCTATATTGTGGTTAGAGAACGCTTGGCAACATGTAGAAGCTCAATATTTTCTTTGAGACAACTTTGAAAGTTGAGTTACGAGAGTGACTCGATATATAAAAATATTGTCTACTATTCCAGGGCGGAAGGTATTCAGGATCCAAAACGGCTTCGAACGGCGTTAAGCTGTGCTATGATTGAATGGAAGTAAATAAACATATTTGCTGCCAAACATACCGAAATATACCAAGAAATTAGAATCAGAGAAGGGGAATTCTTATTCAACATTTTTTTGCTCACCAGGAAGGGGTGTGTTCTCGGGCTCAGAACTTGTGTACCACTGGTTCCAGTCACGTGGGTACTGCTCAAATGACGTCACGATGCCATGGAAATTGGGAAGCCTGTGGAAAAAAGCATGATCTAACTGAGTACATCACCTCGTACTAGCCTTAAAGCCGCATTGTCGCCATTTTACTGGTAAATTACGTAACAATCTTCTATGGTTTTTAAAAACGCAAAAAATATTTCAAAATATCGAAAGCAGTGTGTCTATTGGAAGTTTCTTTGAATATGTGATTGATAATGTAGAAGGGATGATCCTAATATATTATTTTGTCTTTTAACGGTAGAGGCTTCCGTCGGACCTCTGGAAGTAAAGTGGTGAGAATGCGGCTTTAACCATGATGGCCTGCAGGTCTTACTTGTCCAACTCGGTTACGTTATCCCAAGAGGTGTCTGTTAGCCACTGCGTGCACGGATTGTCCATTTGACCCTCGCGATCAAGAACCTATGCAATTACAAATATAAGAAATACAATCACGGATAGATGACAGAAATACAAATTTGAAGTGCGAAGCTTTACAATGTAAAAAGACACATTCTGAGGCCTCCACACCGGGATAAAGTGGTGGGAGGGGTGGTGGGAGGGGTGGTGGGAGGGGTGGTGGGAGGGGTGGTGGGAGGGGTGGTGGGAGGGGTGGTGGTGGTGGTGATGGTGGTAGTGGTTGTGGTGATGGTGGTGGTGGTGGGGGGGGAGGGGTTGTACTTACCACCCCTCCTCTGAGGAAGAAGTTGTACTCGTCCATGTTGAGTTTACCGGCGGCCTCCAGGATCTTGGAGCACATCTGGAATGAGAAGAGCAGCTTGTGCCTCTCAAACAGACCCCGGCACGTGTACCTGAGAAAGAACACTTGATCAGTAAATAATCAGACCCCAGAACCCTTGATCAGTAAATAATCAGACCACAGAGCACTGGATCAGAAAATAATCAGACCACAGAGCACTGGATCAGAAAATAATCAGACCACAGACCACAGATCACTTGATCAGTTAATAATCAGACCACAGATCACTTGATCAGAAAATAATCAGACCACAGATCACTTGATCAGTTAATAATCAGACCACAGAACACTGGATCAGACAATAATCAGACCACAGAGCACTGGATCAGAAAATAATCAGACCACAGACCACAGATCACTTGATCAGTTAATAATCAGACCACAGATCACTTGATCAGAAAATAATCAGACCACAGATCACTTGATCAGTTAATAATCAGACCACAGAACACTTGATCAGAAAATAATTAGACCACAGATTTCTTGACCAGAAAATAATCAGAGCACAGATCACTTGATCAGTAAATAATCAGATGAAAGAACACTTGGTCGGGAAATAATCAGACAACAGAACACTTTCTGATCACTTGATCAGAAAGTAAAAAGAGTACAGACCACTTGATTAGGAAATAGCCAGAGCACAGATCACTTGGTCAGGAAATAGCAAGAGTACAGAACACTTGATCAGAAAGTAATAAGAGTACAGAACACTTGCTTATAAATCATGAGCAAAATTAGGGCCGTTGGAGGGCGGCACTTATTCCAGTAAATATGGCACTTACTTATACACTGCATAAGTGTGGTACTCGTTGAGATTCTGGATTCGGTTGTCGAGGTTGGGGCTTCTTTGACTCTTCTCGATCGAGTTGTTGAACAGATCAATATAGGCGTCGAGTGAGAACTGGTACATAGGGTCTATACGCCCCATGTCATTCAGCACGAAGAACAGAATGGACGCACGTTGGGCACACGGTCGGTAACCCTGTGGTAAGATAACATACAGGTAGCTACGAATGCTAAATGATACCCTTATAGCACTGTCAATAATCGACTTGAGCACACGGGCGGTAACCCTGTGGTAAGATAACATACAGGTTACGCATGCTAAATGATACCCTTATAGCACTGTCACTAATCGACTTGGGTTTGACGCATGCTATGATATTGCTAAGTTACCGGTGCTGTGGCGTGACCAAATAGTGTTGTGTGACAAGGGTTATAGCGCAACAGGGTATTGTTGCATGTTTATCCCTCAAAGAAATGAGCGTGACATGAAATTTAAGGACACTGCATTGCATGAGAGCTGTAGTGGTGTGACTAATTGTGATTGTATCACTTATAGTGTAGGTGTATGACAAGAGAACTTGACAGACAGTGTTGCGTGACAGGTGTCACCTCACCTCACGTGCAGCGTCGATCTTGATCTCTGTCTGTTCGCTGACTGTTAGCTGTTCCGCCACTTCTTGCGATGTGGTCTTGGAGGAGTTAAGCGTATTCACCAGCTGCTCATCGTCCAGCAGTGAACCCTGTGCTGTCTGCAGCAACCTGAGGACATGGTCATGTTAGACAGGGCCCGACGTGACTAGTTAGTAGCCCAAGCAAAGGACATGGCCATGTTAGACAGGGGCCGATGAGACTTGTTAGCAGCCCAAGCAAAGGACATGGCCATGTTAGACAGGGGCGGATGTGACTTGTTAGCAGCCCAAGCAAAGGACATGGTCATGTTAGACAGGGGCTGATGAGACTTGTTAGCAGCCCAAGCAAAGGACATGGCCATGTTAGACAGGGGCCGATGAGACTTGTTAGCAGCCCAAGCAAAGGACATGGTCATGTTAGACAGGGGCCGATGAGACTTGTTAGCAGCCCAAGCAAAGGACATGGCCATGTTAGACAGGGCCCGACGTGACTAGTTAGTAGCCCAAGCAAAGGACATGGCCATGTTAGACAGGGGCCGATGAGACTTGTTAGCAGCCCAAGCAAAGGACATGGCCATGTTAGACAGGGGCGGATGTGACTTGTTAGCAGCCCAAGCAAAGGACATGGCCATGTTAGACAGGGGTCGATGTGACTTGTTAGCAGCCCAAGCAAAGGACATGGTCATGTTAGACAGGGGCCGATGAGACTTGTTAGCAGCCCAAGCAAAGGACATGGCCATGTTAGACAGGGGCGGATGAGACTTGTTAGCAGCCCAAGCAAAGGACATGGTCATGTTAGACAGGGGCGGATGTGACTTGTTAGCAGCCCAAGCAAAGGACATGGTCATGTTAGACAGGGGCGGATGAGACTTGTTAGCAGCCCAAGCAAAGGACATGGTCATGTTAGACAGGGGCCGATGACACTTGTTAGCAGCCCAAGCAAAGGACATGGCCATGTTAGACAGGGGCGGATGTGACTTGTTAGCAGCCCAAGCAAAGGACATGGTCATGTTAGACAGGGCCCGACGTGACTAGTTAGCAGCCCAAGCAAAGGACATGGTCATGTTAGACAGGGCCCGACGTGACTAGTTAGCAGCCCAAGCAAAGGACATGGTCATGTTAGACAGGGGCCGATGAGACTTGTTAGCAGCCCAAGCAAAGGACATGGTCATGTTAGACAGGGCCCGACGTGACTAGTTAGCAGCCCAAGCAAAGGACATGGTCATGTTAGACAGGGCCCGACGTGACTAGTTAGCAGCCCAAGCAAAGGACATGGTCATGTTAGACAGGGGCCGATGAGACTTGTTAGCAGCCCAAGCAAAGGACATGGCCATGTTAGACAGGGGCCGATGAGACTTGTTAGCAGCCCAAGCAAAGGACATGGCCATGTTAGACAGGGGCCGATGTGACTGGTTAGCAGCCCAAGCAAAGGACATGGTCATGTTAGACAGGGCCCGACGTGACTAGTTAGCAGCCCAAGCAAAGGACATGGTCATGTTAGACAGGGCCCGACGTGACTAGTTAGCAGCCCAAGCAAAGGACATGGTCATGTTAGACAGGGGCCGATGAGACTTGTTAGCAGCCCAAGCAAAGGACATGGCCATGTTAGACAGGGGCCGATGAGACTTGTTAGCAGCCCAAGCAAAGGACATGGTCATGTTAGACAGGGGCCGATGAGACTTGTTAGCAGCCCAAGCAAAGGACATGGCCATGTTAGACAGGGGCCGATGAGACTTGTTAGCAGCCCAAGCAAAGGACATGGTCATGTTAGACAGGGGCCGATGTGACTAGTTAGCAGCCGGAGCAGAGGACATGGTCATGTTAGACATGGGCGGATGTGACTTGTTAGCAGCCCAAGCAAAGGACATGGCCATGTTAGACAGGGGCCGATGTGACTAGTTAGCAGCCGGAGCAGAGGACATGGTCATGTTAGACATGGGCGGATGTGACTTGTTAGCAGCCCAAGCAAAGGACATGGTCATGTTAGACAGGGGCGGATGTGACTTGTTAGCAGCCCAAGCAAAGGACATGGTCATGTTAGACAGGGGCGGATGTGACTTGTTAGCAGCCCAAGCAAAGGACATGGTCATGTTAGACAGGGGCCGATGAGACTTGTTAGCAGCCCAAGCAAAGGACATGGTCATGTTAGACAGGGGCGGATGTGACTTGTTAGCAGCCCAAGCAAAGGACATGGTCATGTTAGACAGGGGCGGATGAGACTTGTTAGCAGCCCAAGCAAAGGACATGGTCATGTTAGACAGGGGCGGATGTGACTTGTTAGCAGCCCAAGCAAAGGACATGGTCATGTTAGACAGGGGCGGATGTGACTTGTTAGCAGCCCAAGCAAAGGACATGGTCATGTTAGACAGGGGCGGATGTGACTTGTTAGCAGCCCAAGCAAAGGACATGGTCATGTTAGACAGGGGCGGATGTGACTTGTTAGCAGCCCAAGCAAAGGAAATGGTCATGTTAGACAGGGGCGGATGTGACTTGTTAGCAGCCCAAGCAAAGGAAATGGTCATGTTAGACAGGGGCGGATGTGACTTGTTAGCAGCCCAAGCAAAGGACATGGCCATGTTAGACAGGGGTCGATGTGACTTGTTAGCAGCCCAAGCAAAGGACATGGTCATGTTAGACAGGGGCCGATGTGACTTGTTAGTAGCCTGAGCAGAGGACATGGCCATGTTAGACAGGAGCCGATGTGACTAGTTAGTAGCCCAAGCAAAGGACATGGTCATGTTAGACAGGGGTCGACGTGACTAGTTAATAGCTTGAGCAAAGGACATGGTCATGTTAGACAGGGGTCGATGTGACTTGTTAGCAGCCCAAGCAAAGGACATGGTCATGTTAGACAGGGGCGGATGTGACTTGTTAGCAGCCCAAGCAAAGGACATGGTCATGTTAGACAGGGGCGGATGTGACTTGTTAGCAGCCCAAGCAAAGGACATGGTCATGTTAGACAGGGGCCGATGAGACTTGTTAGCAGCCCAAGCAAAGGACATGGTCATGTTAGACAGGGGCGGATGTGACTTGTTAGCAGCCCAAGCAAAGGACATGGTCATGTTAGACAGGGGCGGATGAGACTTGTTAGCAGCCCAAGCAAAGGACATGGTCATGTTAGACAGGGGCGGATGTGACTTGTTAGCAGCCCAAGCAAAGGACATGGTCATGTTAGACAGGGGCGGATGTGACTTGTTAGCAGCCCAAGCAAAGGACATGGTCATGTTAGACAGGGGCGGATGTGACTTGTTAGCAGCCCAAGCAAAGGACATGGTCATGTTAGACAGGGGCGGATGTGACTTGTTAGCAGCCCAAGCAAAGGAAATGGTCATGTTAGACAGGGGCGGATGTGACTTGTTAGCAGCCCAAGCAAAGGAAATGGTCATGTTAGACAGGGGCGGATGTGACTTGTTAGCAGCCCAAGCAAAGGACATGGCCATGTTAGACAGGGGTCGATGTGACTTGTTAGCAGCCCAAGCAAAGGACATGGTCATGTTAGACAGGGGCCGATGTGACTTGTTAGTAGCCTGAGCAGAGGACATGGCCATGTTAGACAGGAGCCGATGTGACTAGTTAGTAGCCCAAGCAAAGGACATGGTCATGTTAGACAGGGGTCGACGTGACTAGTTAATAGCTTGAGCAAAGGACATGGTCATGTTAGACAGGGGTCGATGTGACTTGTTAGCAGCCCAAGCAAAGGACATGGTCATGTTAGACAGGGGCCAATGTGACAAGCTAGCAGCCTGAGCAAAGGACATGGCCATGTTAGACAGGGGCCGATGTGACTTGTTAGTAGACGGAGCAAAGGACATGGTCATGTTAGACAGGGGTCGATGTGACTAGTTAGTAGCCTGAGCAGAGGACATGGTCATGTTAGACAGGGGTCGATGTGACTTGTTAGCAGCCCAAGCAAAGGACATGGTCATGTTAGACAGGGGCCGATATGACTAGTTAGTAGCCTGAGCAAAGGACATGGTCATGTAAGACAGGGGCCGATATGACTAGTTAGTAGCCTGAGCAAAGGACATGGTCATGTAAGACAGGGGCCGATGTGACTTGTTAGCAGCCCAAGCAAAGGACATGGTCATGTTAGACAGGGGCCGATATGACTAGTTAGTAGCCTGAGCAAAGGACATGGTCATGTAAGACAGGGGCCGATGTGACTTGTTAGCAGCCCAAGCAAAGGACATGGTCATGTTAGACAGGGGCGGATGTGACTTGTTAGCAGCCCAAGCAAAGGACATGGTCATGTTAGACAGGGGCGGATGTGACTTGTTAGCAGCCCAAGCAAAGGACATGGTCATGTTAGACAGGGGCGGATGTGACTTGTTAGCAGCCCAAGCAAAGGACATGGTCATGTTAGACAGGGGCGGATGTGACTTGTTAGCAGCCCAAGCAAAGGACATGGTCATGTTAGACAGGGGCAGATGTGACTTGTTAGCAGCCCAAGCAAAGGACATGGTCATGTTAGACAGGGGCGGATGTGACTTGTTAGCAGCCCAAGCAAAGGAAATGGTCATGTTAGACAGGGGCGGATGTGACTTGTTAGCAGCCCAAGCAAAGGACATGGTCATGTTAGACAGGGGCGGATGTGACTTGTTAGCAGCCCAAGCAAAGGACATGGTCATGTTAGACAGGGGCGGATGTGACTTGTTAGCAGCCCAAGCAAAGGACATGGTCATGTTAGACAGGGGCGGATGTGACTTGTTAGCAGCCCAAGCAAAGGACATGGCCATGTTAGACAGGGGTCGATGTGACTTGTTAGCAGCCCAAGCAAAGGACATGGTCATGTTAGACAGGGGCCGATGTGACTTGTTAGTAGCCTGAGCAGAGGACATGGCCATGTTAGACAGGAGCCGATGTGACTAGTTAGTAGCCCAAGCAAAGGACATGGTCATGTTAGACAGGGGTCGACGTGACTAGTTAATAGCTTGAGCAAAGGACATGGTCATGTTAGACAGGGGTCGATGTGACTCGTTAGCAGCCCAAGCAAAGGACATGGTCATGTTAGACAGGGGCCAATGTGACAAGCTAGCAGCCTGAGCAAAGGACATGGCCATGTTAGACAGGGGCCGATGTGACTTGTTAGTAGACGGAGCAAAGGACATGGTCATGTTAGACAGGGGTCGATGTGACTAGTTAGTAGCCTGAGCAGAGGACATGGTCATGTTAGACAGGGGTCGATGTGCCTTGTTAGCAGCCCAAGCAAAGGACATGGTCATGCTAGACAGGGGCCGATATGACTAGTTAGTAGCCTGAGCAAAGGACATGGTCATGTAAGACAGGGGCCGATATGACTAGTTAGTAGCCTGAGCAAAGGACATGGTCATGTAAGACAGGGGCCGATGTGACTTGTTAGCAGCCCAAGCAAAGGACATGGTCATGTTAGACAGGGGCCGATATGACTAGTTAGTAGCCTGAGCAAAGGACATGGTCATGTAAGACAGGGGCCGATGTGACTTGTTAGCAGCCCAAGCAAAGGACATGGTCATGTTAGACAGGGGCTGATGTGACTTGTTAGCAGCCCAAGCAAAGGACATGGTCATGTTAGACAGGGGCGGATGTGACTTGTTAGCAGCCCAAGCAAAGGACATGGTCATGTTAGACAGGGGCGGATGTGACTTGTTAGCAGCCCAAGCAAAGGACATGGTCATGTTAGACAGGGGCGGATGTGACTTGTTAGCAGCCCAAGCAAAGGACATGGTCATGTTAGACAGGGGCGGATGTGACTTGTTAGCAGCCCAAGCAAAGGACATGGTCATGTTAGACAGGGGCGGATGTGACTTGTTAGCAGCCCAAGCAAAGGACATGGTCATGTTAGACAGGGGCGGATGTGACTTGTTAGCAGCCCAAGCAAAGGACATGGTCATGTTAGACAGGGGCGGATGTGACTTGTTAGCAGCCCAAGCAAAGGACATGGTCATGCTAGACAGGGGCGGATGTGACTTGTTAGCAGCCCAAGCAAAGGACATGGCCATGTTAGACAGGGGTCGATGTGACTTGTTAGCAGCCCAAGCAAAGGACATGGTCATGTTAGACATGGGTCGATGTGACTTGTTAGTAGCCTGAGCAGAGGACATGGCCATGTTAGACAGGAGCCGATGTGACTAGTTAGTAGCCCAAGCAAAGGACATGGTCATGTTAGACAGGGGTCGACGTGACTAGTTAGTAGCTTGAGCAAAGGACATGGTCATGTTAGACAGGCGTCGATGTGACTTGTTAGCAGCCCAAGCAAAGGACATGGTCATGTTAGACAGGGGCCAATGTGACTAGTTAGTAGCCCAAGCAAAGGACATGGCCATGTTAGACAGGGGCCGATGTGACTTGTTAGTAGACGGAGCAAAGGACATGGTCATGTTAGACAGGGGTCGATGTGACTTGTTAGCAGCCCAAGCAAAGGACATGGTCATGTTAGACAGGGGCCGATATGACTAGTTAGTAGCCTGAGCAGAGGACATGGTCATGTTAGACAGGGGCCGATATGACTAGTTAGTAGCCTGAGCAAAGTACATGGTCATGTTAGACAGGAGCCGATGTGACTAGTTAGTAGCCTGAGCAAAGAATGTGGTTATGTTAGACAGGGGCTGATATGACTAGTTAGTAGCCTGAGCAAAGAATGTGGTCATGTTAGACAGGGGCCGATGTGACTAGTTAGTAGCCTGAGCAAAGAATGTGGTCATGTTAGACTGGCAGTACTGCTATTGAGTGTTACCTGAGAATCTCGTCTTCCAACTCTTCCAGCTTCTTCTTGCCAGCAGCGATGTTGATGACCAGCGCATCCTTCTGCTCCTCAAGCTCCGGTCGCTCTCTTCGCACCACAATACCCAACAACTGTGCCTCGAGACCTAAGGGAAATATCACAACCAATCAGCTGGCGAGATCTACTACAAGCAATGAGCGGTATATACTTTAGCCAATTAGAAATCAGCGGATATCACGTAAACCAATGTACTGGCCATAGGTATCACATAAACTATTGGTAACTCTTCTGAACCGAGCTTGTCCGCTCCACAGAGGGACATTCGTTCTCTTACTGGAGGACTTCTTGGTTCAGAGCTCACTGCGGATCGTTCTTTTTCTAGCTGAAGCCCCACCTGTTTACGATACTGAGGTTTTCGGCTACAAGGTTGCCCATTGCTCAGCTGTTATCTTACCTTGCTCTTTGACGGCGAAGTTGACGATAGTGGTCTTGGTAGAGATCTCCGGGGTGTAGTGAGGGTTACTAAGTTTAGTGGTGATGTAGAACCGGAAGTCAGGGCTGTACTCAACCTCCTTGTCGCCTAACTTGATCAGGTAGCGGCCGCCTGCATGTGGGAAAAGGGACGAATGCTAGTGTTGACATGCGCAGTGGTCGCAAGCTAGTGGAATAAGTGATGCTAGGCTTAACAGCGTTTCTCTGGATTTATTTACGATGGTAATAACTTCTGGAGGGGGAAAACCATAGTGTGGTGAGTAACATGGTTTGACATGGTTTTGTATCCCCTTTCTTACCGACTTTGACGACAGACTTGTTGAGGATAGGAGCGAGTGAGGGATCAAGTTCTTCCTGCGGATGAGAGATATTATAGAATAGAATGATGCATACAGTGTAACGTAGCATAATGGATTGCTCATTTCAAAGTTTAACATAAAGGTCTTGCTCATTTCCTGGCCGCACCATGACCAGGATTTGGACCAAAATGAATATTTTTTGTCATACCCGCAAAAGAGGGCGTGTAGCAGAACATACCTGCACATTCTGGAGTAACACAGGGCTCCCGAACTGCACGGCGTTCTCAAGAGTCCTGAGGTAATCTGACTGTTGCAAATCGATTATCTTGAGACCCTGAGAGAAAACCACGAAATACGGGTTAAAAAAAACTAAACAAAGCATTGCAAGTGCAACATGTTTCTGTAGTGTTTCCTCTTAAGCAAACTGACGAAACATTGCTAGAGACACAATTGCTTTATAAGTAAATTAGAAAAATGAGCTTATATGGTGTCGGATGGGTGTCTGATTTTGTAGAAAGGACATCACGACTTACACTTTTCCCCTCCATGTTCTTGATCCATTTGAGCGCCTGTCCTTGAGGGTCGATCATCAGTGGCCAGCGGTTCCCTCGTGTTACCATGACACCATTCTCAGTGGAGAAGGCATCAGACGGTAAGCCCTGTAACAAAGATATATGCTCAAAAAAAGACATGAGACGGTAAGCAAATAAAAATATTCCACTAACGGACTGCAGTAGTCTTACCTGGATATTCCACTAACGGACTGCAGTAGTCTTACCTGGATATTCCACTAACGGACTGTGGTAGGCTTACCTGGATATTCCACTAACGCACTGTGGTAGGCTTACCTAGATATTCCACTAACGGACTGCAGAAGGTTTACCTGGATATTCCATTCACGAACTGTGGTAGGCTTACCTGGATATTCCACTAACGCACTGTGGTAGGCTTACCTAGATATTCCACTAACGTACTGCAGAAGGTTTACCTGGATATTCCATTCCCGAACTGTGGTAGGCTTGGCCAGGAACCCCGAGAAGGAGAAGTTCGGGTTGCAGGCCACGCCTAGCTGCCGGACCTGTGCCAGCCACGTCTTGAGTACCAGCTCGTCCCGGTAGTTGGAGAGGAAAGGACCAGCGTATGACATAAAGGCAGCGGCAATCAGACAGTCTCCCACCAGATAACCGATATTCTCCTCCAGTATCTAAACAACACAAATACACTTTGTCAGTAAGGGCGAAAAGTTTTAAATGGAGCCCCTTATACAAGTAACAGACCATACGGGGAAAACCTACTGCCAGCGAAAAATTTAAAAAGTAGGAGTGGCGCAATAAGTCTAATACAGGCGAGATGTAATCACAGAGATGTAACACGATGCATAATATGGCACAAACGAAATATTATACAGTGCTAGTAATATGGGAGGTAGGGCCAGCCTAACAAAGGAAAGTTTTCCACGCCACACGAAAGGCTATTGCTCCACTGGACAACCGAGGAAGACCTAGAACTTAACTTGCCTTAAATGGTGGCGCCCTTTAATGGCTATTGTTCCATTGGACAAGACATTAAAGCCGCATTGTCACCAGTTTACTTCCGGTCGATTACGTAACATTGTGCCTATTGGAAGTCTCTTTGAGGATGTGATTGATAATTTAGAGCGGATGGCCTGTTAAATATCTCGGATTCTAATAGATTCTTTTGTCTTTTAACGTTTGAGGTTTTCGTTGGACCTCCGGAAGTAAACTGGTGTCAATGCGGCTTTAAGGAAGATATTAAACTGCTGATAAAAATGCCGACTCACCGTGACACTTGCTTCCCATCGGTCCCTCTCCCCCGCCAGTCCAGACACCAGTTTGCCAGCACGGTCGAGCTTGATCTCCAGGAGCTCGGCTTTCGCTCGCAGCTCTTCTTTCTGAGCGGACTTCTCGTCGTACTGGCGCTTAAGCTCCTCCATCCGGTCTGTAACCTGGATAAACAGAACTCAATTTGATCAGAAAATGGCTCATTGTAAGTCAGCAAGTAGCTTGAATAAAAAGAATATACCGTGATCTAACCCTTAGAAGTCCCTTTTTTGAAAGGATAAAAAAGTGCAAGTTTCGAGTACTGTTAAAACTTTGCCGCAATGCCTCAACTCGTCATAAATTCATCAAAACAACACCCTGAAACTTATATACCCCAATCCCACGCTCCCCCTCCACCCCTCACTTCCCTGGGTCCCTGATATTGGCTTAAACGTGCCCTGTTTCTCTTTGAGCTTCAACCTTTACCACCCAGTTCAACAAAACCCCATGCTACACTTCCTCCGTCAGCTTGCCTTCAGTGTCTGCCAAGATTTACTTCGAGCTGAGTAGTAACTTGATGCCTTAGCGCCCAAGTCAACTTGCCCTCATATTCCATCTCCCCCCCCCCCCTCACCATCTTATATTCCATCTCCCCCATCACCATCTTATATTCCACCTTCCCCCACCCTCCATCTCATATTCCATCTCCCCCCCTCACCATCTCATATTCCATTTCCCCCCCTTACCATCTTATATTCCATCTCCCTCCCCCTGTTTCTACAAGGATGTGGTGCCTTACCTTTTTTCACCAAAGCCCAATAATACCTTTCCCACCCCCTAGCCTCACCTCCTTGAGCTTGGCTTTAGCCTCCGCCAAGATGGCTTGTTTCTCCTCTAGCTGAGCAGTAGCTTGGTGAAGTCTCTGTTTCTTGGGTTCCACCACCCGGTAGATCCTGCCGTATACCTCCATAGCCCGTACCCACATGCATAGGGACTTGGCGGCAAGAGACACGCGGCCGATGATCTCAGGCTGGAAGTCAGGCTGTGCACAATATGTACCGATCTTCTTGAGAATACGATCAGTCATGTTGTCCTTATCGTAGTTAACAAGCTGCTTGATAAAGTTGCCGTCACCTGAAAGAATCGAATGTATTGACGGAATCTTAAAAGGTACGTATTTTGAGGAAAAAAAACACACATGAGAAGTAACACCCACCTACTTGCCTCTTGGTCTCCGCCATGTGGGGTAACACTTATCTAGTTGAATATTAGCCTCCGCCATATGGGGTAACAATTATCTAGTTGAATACTAGCCTCCGCCATGTGGGGTAACACTTATCTAGTTGAATACTGGCCTCCGCGATGTGGGGTAACACTTATCTAGTTGACTATTGGCCTCCGCCATGTGGGGTAACACTTATCTAGTTGAATATTGGCCTCCGTCATGGGGGGTAACACTTATCAAGTTGAATATTGGCCTCCGCCATGTGGGGTATCAATTATCTAGTTGAATATTAGCCTCCGACATATGGGGTAACACTTATCTAGTTGACTATTGGCCTCCGCCATGTGGGGTAACACTTATCTAGTTGAATATTGGCCTCCGCCATGTGGGGTAACACTTATCCAGTTGAATATTGGCCTCCGCCATGTGGGGTAACACTTATCCAGTTGAATATTGGCCTCCGCCATGTGGGGTAACACTTACCTAGTTGCCTCTTGGCTTCCGCCCATGTGGGCTCCGACTGCCTGAGGATCATGACTGCCTCCATGACCTTCTCGACGAGTGCAGGGGGGCGGCCGTACGACTTGATCTCTGTCATGTCCTTCTTATTGAGCGACTCCAATGCCTTCATTGCTTCTTGCAGTGCGGGGATCGCCTCGTCCAGGTCATGCTGAGCATTCTCTGCCATCACGCGGCACTTGTCTTCCTCAATAGCGATCTTTTCACTTCTCGCCTGCACCATCTGTTAAGAGATCAACCAGAGTTTTACATGGATAATAGAATAACATCACGGCTTTGCCATTTGTAAGGAGATCAACGAGAGTTTTACATGAATACTAGCCTAGCATCACTCCTCGTCTGTGCCATTTGTCCAGGAAAGTATCGTTTGGAGGTGAAGGTTAATAAATACATGCTTCTCACTTAAATTCCATTGCGTCTTTCGATGAGCGAGTCGTTGTCTGCTTTAGCACCTACCTTCTGCTGTTCGTCCGCCTCTCGCTTCTGCTGCACGATGACCACGAGGTACTCCTCGCACTGCTTCTGGAACTCGGCAACCTTGAGTGTGGCGTCTTCCAGCTCCACGGACATCACCTCCACCTTAGCGCGCGTATCATCGATCTTGTCCAAGCCGTTACGAAGTTTACTCGCCGCGTCACCAAGCTCCTTCTTTTTCTCCGCCAGAAGACTAAACACAAAAGGGACATTGTGGTTATGTAAGTGGCAGTTGCTTTCGAAGGTAAAATAACAGTGCTCCGTCTTTTTCTTTTCTCCCAGGAGACTATAAAGAAGTTAATCAACAATGATAATAATAATAAAACAGTAGGGAATTCATCTCCAATAAATAACCTACTTCAGTATGAAGTAGGTATGAAATCAAGGGAACCGTTTTTTAATTAGGACCCACCCATACCAACACACCTTCGCTGTAAAATAACAGACTGTGCAGAAACAGTTAATCAACAATTATAATAAAACAGTAGGGAATTCATCTCCAATGAAAAACCTACTTTAGTAAGAGTTAATTTAGAAAGAAGTCCTGCTAGGAGTATGGAATGAAGGCAACTTTAAAACTTTTCATGAGGGGGCTCGCGCACGACCCAAGCACCCACCCATTTCTTCACCACGCCCCCAAAACCCACTCATAACAACACAACTTCACTGTGAAATAACAGACGTTATTCGAAGGAAACTAAATGTCCTTAAACATGAAAAGGTCCCCTCACCTCTGGTAGCCAGACACAGGCTCTACGTAGTTCGTGGGGGTGACATAATTGGTGTAAGTCGATTTGTAAAGGTCGCTTTACCTCTGGAAGCCAGACACAAGCTCTAGGTAGTTCGTGGGTGTAACATAATTGTTATAAGTCGTTGTGTAAAGGTCGCCTAACCTCTGGTAGCCAGACACGCTCTAGGTAGTTCGTGGGGATGACATAATTGTTAAAAGTCGTTGTGTAAAGGTCCCCTCACCTCTGGTAGCCAGACACAAGCTCTAGGTAGTTCGTGGGCGTGACATAATTGTGCCTTTTCAGCTCTAGCAACATACGGGCGGACATGTCCACGACTGAGCGGTGGACCGTCACAAAGATTTGCGCTACGTTGGCTTTCGTCTCCTCATCTCCTAGCTCGATATTCTCCAGGTATCGCTCTGCGACCTCGAGCAACGCATCACCTGGCCACTCGCTGAACCAGTCTATCGTCGTACAGTTTACGAAGGCGGGGTACATACGAATGCGATTTCTAAGACAAGAACAGTAGAATGGCATTTCTCACACAGCGCTAAGATGATCTGATCAATAACAAAACTTTATAAGTTAGGTGGAATCTTTTGAATAGCTTAGGACTGAATATAAACTATAAAAAAAGCTTCATCTAGACTTTCTCAACGATAGTTTCTAGTTTGCTGGGTCTTCACAGAAGAAGAAAAAATGCGGTCCACAGGCAACCCACCTGAAAGGATCGCCGACAGGGCTCATACACAACACGATGTGGAGGTTACTGCGCACGCGCTCAATGAAGAAGAGGAACATGGACTCGGGGGTGTCCTGTACGTCTTCCTTTGCGGCGATGTCACTCAACGCGGTACGGACCTGCACGACAAACAAAGCCTTAGCATGTCACGCAACGCGGTACGGACCTGCACGACAAAATCCTTAGCATGTCACGCAACCCGGTACGGACCTGCACGACTAACAAAGCCTTAGCATGTCACGCAACCCGGTACGGACCTGCACGACAAAGCCTTAGCATGTCACGCAACCCGGTACGGACCTGCACGACAAACAAAGCCTTAGCATGTCACGCAACGCGGTACGGACCTGCACGACAAACAAAGCCTTAGCATGTCACGCAACGCGGTACGGACCTGCACGACAAAGCCTTAGCATGTCACGCAACCCGGTACGGACCTGCACGACAAACAAAGCCTTAGCATGTCACGCAACCCGGTACGGACCTGCACGACAAAGCCTTGGCATGTCACGCAACGCGGTACGGACCTACACGACAAACAAAGCCTTAGCATGTCACGCAATGCGGTACGGACCTGCACGACAAACAAAGCCTAAGCATGTCACGCAACGCAGTACGGACCTGCACGACAAAGCCTTAGCATGTCACGCAACCCGATACGGACCTGCACGACAATCAAAGCCTTAGCATGTCACGCAACCCGATACGGACTTGCACGACAATCAAAGCCTTAGCATGTCACGCAACGCGGTACGGACCTGCACGACAAACAAAGCCTTAGCATGTCACCAACGCGGTACGGACCTACACGACAAAATCCTTAGCATGTCACGCAACGCGGTACGGACATGCACGACAAACAAAGCCTTAGCATGTGATGCAACGCCTTAGCATGTCACGCAACCCGGTATGAACCTGCGCGACAAACAAAGCCTTAGTATTTCACGCAACGCGGTACAGACCTGGACGACAAACAAATCCTTAGCATGTGACATGTTCATGATTGTACACTAAACGTTTTGGTTAGCAGAACATGATACCAGACGAAGCAATAAACATCAAGCAAAAAAAAAAAGGCCGTAAACAAAATGAAAACTTAGCGTGTTCCTGCTTATAACTTTAACCCCTGGATCATCCACGCAAAAGAAGAAATAGTAAAAATTATCAAGGGAAATAATAAGCTGAATCAAACAACTTGTCAAGGTTGTTTATCTACAGCCAAAGTCGTTGTTTCGTGTCAACCAAAAAAGTATTATCTTGGAATAGCGTACATAAACTCTATCCGACTCGACCATGCCCGGTTTATCAGGTGCAACAGCATATCAGCATATACCCACCTCCTCAAACTCGTCCGGTTTATAGAGGTTGGGCACCTCCCCGCTGCTGAGAATATTGTTGACATCCTCAAGGAAGCCTTCCTCCAGGGCCTGGGTGTCATTGAAGAGAAATACTGTTGGCTTGTTATCCACTCCAGCCTGGTAGTACAACCGCTTTAGGTCTACAAGAAGAAGATTCATCAACGTGAAGTCAGGAACAACCATTTTAGATCTACAAGAAGAAGATTCATAAACGGGAAGTCAGGAACAACCGCTTTAGATCTACAAGAAGAAGATTCGTCAACGTGAAGTCAGGAACAACCGCTTTAGATCTACAAGAAGAAGATTCATAAAGATGATGCCAGGAAAAACCGCTTTAGATCTACAAGAAGAAGATTCATCAACGTGAAGTCAGGAACAACCGCTTTAGATCTACAAGAAGAAGATTCATCAACTTGATGCCAGGAACAACCCCTTTAGATCTACAAGAAGAAGATTCATCAACGTGATGCCAGGAACAACCGCTTTAGATCTACAAGAAGAAGATTCATCAACGTGAAGTCAGGAACAACCGCTTTAGATCTACAAGAAGAAGATTCATCAACTTGATGTCAGGAACAACCACTTTAGATCTACAAGAAGAAGATTCATCAACTTGATGTCAGGAACAACCACTTTAGATCTACAAGAAGAAGATTCATCAACGTGATGTCAGGAACAACCGCTTTAGATCTACAAGAAGAAGATTCATCAACGAGATGTCAGGAACAACCACTTTAGATCTACAAGAAGAAGATTCATCAACGTGATGTCAGGAACAACCGCTTTAGATCTACAAGAAGAAGATTCATCAACGGGATGTCAGGAACAACCGCTTTAGATCTACAAGAAGAAGATTCATCAACGGGATGTCAGGAACAACCGCTTTAGATCTACAAGAAGATTCCTCAACTTGATGTCAGGAACAACCGCTTAAGATCTACAAGAAGATTCCTCAACTTGATGTCAGGAACAACCGCTTTAGATCTACAAGAAGAAGATTCATCAACGAGATGTCAAGAACAACCGCTTTAGATCTACAAGAAGAAGATTCATCAACGTGAAGTCAGGAACAACCGCTTTAGATCTACAAGAAGAAGATTCATCAACGAGATGTCAGGAACAACCGCTTTAGATCTACAAGAAGATTAATCAACTTGATGTCAGGAGGCATGTTGTCACTCGGTACGTAAAGGAACAAAGACGTCACTCGGTACGTGTATACTACTCACCATCTCTGAACTCCTGTCGCCTGTAGTGTTTAGTGACCTCTATCTGGAACACCTTGTACTCGATGATGTATGATGCCAGACGAGTGAGACTTTGGCGGCCGCTACCGCCGATACCAACAAGTAGCATGTTACCGCGAGGCTGGCCAATCACACGGACGATACGCGTAACTAGTGAGAATAAACAAGAAGCTAATAACAAGGTAAGCGTGATCGCGAAGCAAAAAATTGCTAGCGTAACAGGCCTTAGCTAATCGGTGTCGTAATGTCTTCACTGTTTGTTTGTGAGCACACATCGACAGGTGCATACTGTGTTCTATGGCGTGTGTGTGATATTGTAGTAATGCATACCGTGTTCTATGGCGTTTGTTTGTTATTGTAGTAATGCATACCCTGTTCTATGACGTGTTTTTATTATTGTAGTCATGAATACCCTGTTCTATGGCGTGTGTGTGATATTGTAGTAATGCATACCGTGTTCTATGGCGTCACGGAAGAGCACGAGGTTGATGGCGATGACGCCTGGCTCCATGTTGTAATCTTCCATCTGGTCCTCCATGTACCTCTTGATTGCCTTGAAGTCTACTAGGTCCTCATACATCGTGTCGTCCTTCATGAAGTTACCTGTACATTAAAGAATCTTGAGCAGCCACTCCTTTGTTATTGTTTATATTCTAAAAACAACCGTATATTTTTAAGAGAACTTCAAAATAACCACTCATCGAATATCGGTAATTTGGTATGTCTTCTCACCGAATATCGGTAATTTGGTATGTCCACTCACCGAATATCGGTAATTTGGTATGTCTACTCACCGAATATCGGTAATTTGGTATGTCTACTCACCGAATATCGGCGACTGCCTGTTGGGGCAGAGGTTATGAAAGGTCAGGTCGAACATGGAGCCGAGCTTGTCGCTGAGCAGCGTGACAAACGACTCGCGATCGGTGTTGTCGATCAGACGATCCGAGAACACTCTGAAATATACAACAAACAGTTCACTTTCTGGAACCTTATCCCGACATACTTTAGTTATTAGTTCATAAGTAAAAAAAGGGAAGTAGTAGTAGTTCACAAGTAAAGCAGAAGAACCTACCTAAAGCATTCATGCACCCAAAGTCGGGAGATGGCCGTCTTGGTGTCATGCAGATCTTTGTTCGCGCGGAGAAGCCCTTGGAAAATCTGTCACAATGGACAAGAAGACTCAATTAGCATGAGACATATCTGTAGTCCCCATAGCCAGTATTTGCCTTAGACAGGTCTCATATACTGGCTTTAAAAATGTCTCTGACAAAAGGTCCTTCCATAGTCAGTCCCAATCTTTAACCCTTTCCTATACCCGTAGCTAAGAATACAAAACAAACATGCCATCGAGATACCAAACAAAATTCTCCCAATAGCTGCTAGAGGTGGTATGGAATACTACGAGCTACGATAAAGGTCTAAGATTGATTGGATAGCGTATATTTGGAAACACCCTATGGCTTACCTTAGAAATGTCTCTAAGATTAAAGAGATAGTGTATCCTGGTGGGAGTTGGCAGCATCTTGGCCACGATAGTGTTGTAGATCTCGATGGTGGCTTGGGTCATGATATCGCCCAGTGGTTTGACATCCTCCTCGAAATCCTGCAGTTTCTGGTTGATCATTGTGCCGAAGATACGCTTGATCTGGCTCTCCTAGAGATGGGTAATAAAAAATAGTAGGCGCATCCATATGGTTGAATTTTGTCAGAGATTTGTCAATAAAAGCGGGGTGGCTGTTAGACATTTATACTTATTAGCTTGGGGCTAATTGGGTCGGTACCTGTGGAAACGTCATGTTGATCAAATTGAATCTGCTCTGCAGTCGCTTAGAGATCACCATCCTGCCACCGCCAGGAGGACCCATGGACGCCAACAAGTGCATATCCTGTAACAAGTTGAGATTTCAACAGAATATCGAGCAATTTCAATCAATGGCCATCATCAAATCTTGTATTAGAAAAAGCCTGCAGCAATAGTTGTGCAATAGCTTTATTTTAAAATCCATGGCAGCCACTAGTCTGAATTACGGACAATTACAAAAAGTAAGATATAACTATAAATAATTAATTACAAAATTAATTTAAAAATGTATATTTCATTATTAAAAAACTATATTATATAAAGAATACTAAAAGAGATTAAGAAAAAAAAGTTATGTAAACGCTCATTGGTGACAAAATTCGTCGTTGATGACGTTGGCCAGCCGCTTGGAGTCTTGTTCTTCACCAGCAAGGTGTTGGCGATCGGTGATGGAGATTTTGCGTTCAATCTTAGAAAAGCCACTAAGCTGTTTAATATCCTTCCACCACTGGACAGGCTTGCAGCCTTGAAGATCTTTTACTTTTGCTTCGTAGTACTTAGCACGGCAAGCTTTCTTTCCCTTTTTATTCTGTTCCTGAGCAGATTGTATTGCACCGGATTTCCACCCTTACCTTAACGTACTTGACTGTCTGCTTCATCCTGTCATACCAGAAGCCATAGTCTATCCACAGTCGGATCAGCTCTAGAGGAGGCTGGGAACCGAACGTATCTTTAGCAGGCATGTTGAAGTCATCCATGAAGGTGATCATCTGCTTGCCTCCGATAGGCACGTACACCCCTGGCGAGGAAGAGAAAGAAATATCCACGTACATATATGGCCAAAAGGAAAAGGCGGGGGGAGGATAACACCTACTTGCTATCTGTGAGCTACGGTATACAGTAAGAGGGGGGTCGACATGTAATAAACACACCCATGTGCGAGTGATTGTTACCTTTAGTTCTCTTCTCCACCTTGCTCTCTATGATTTCCTGCACATCGTTGGATGACGTCTGCGCAGACATGTTTATCACGAGCAGCCCGAAGGTCTTTGGGTCCAGCTTCTGCAGCACTTTCTGCGCCACTGACGTCTTTCCAGTGCCGACTGGACCGGTCAGTAGGACCGGACGCTTAGCCTGGATCAGGTTGTAGACCAAGAAGTCGTACCTGACGGTATCTACTGTAGGGATCATGATCTTGTAGAACGGGACACTGCGATAGAGTACAAAGCTTGTAAAAAATACACCACTAATTGATATACTTTACACGTAGAAAAAAACAATCAGATAAGACAAAGAAGAATCATTAATACCTCGTTGTAACAGACTTTGATAGAACAGGGAGGGAAAGGGGGGTAGCTAGGGTTGGGGTAGGAGGAAGGGGGTTCGATAAGGGAAGGGGAAGGGTACCTTGGGTTGTAGCGCCATCCACTTCTCAGCTTGTCTTCCCATGAGGCCCACGTCTTCTGCTTGATGTCCACGTGGTATTCATACACCGTGTCCTAAGACAGGAGTTAATAACATATCCTGATGTTTCTCTCACGACACGTGTGGAATAACATGGCAAAGTAACAGAGTGAAACAGTAAAGATCTGGTTCCAAACAATGTTGCTTACCTTGGCAGGGAACTGTCCCTCGAGTTCTCGTAGGAAGTTGTCCATCTTTTTTCGGCTGTCCTCGTCTACGGATGCGCACACAGACCAGATAAGGCAGAACAAGAACCATAGCTCCAGCATGCGCGCATAGCTCTCCTCGTGGGCATGGACCTGAAAGATTTAAAACGTAAGAAAAAGTACTTACAAAAAAGACCATTCAGAAACTGTATATGAGACATCGAGAAAAGGTCTAGTCGGTTTAGCTTTGCTTTCTTTAGAAAACCACTTGAATAACAAACATCTCTTTTGACATTCATTGGATAAATAAGCTGGATAAGTTGGTCAAACATTTTAACCCCATTTGTTGGATAAGACATTCTTACCCCATTCTCCTCTGTGGCCAGAGCATCAAACAGCACACAAAGCGAGACGACAGAGTTCAGCTCTGATGTTGGCACAGGCTCTTTGCAGTGATGCTTGCGGAACTCCAGAACTTTGGGAACGAACTTCTCAAACAGCCTCTGCAGGTGTTCCACAGATTGCTTATCGACACGGCGATCCAGCCACGAGTCCACGTACGGTTGCCAGCCGAGGTCTCTGAAGTCTGTGTACACCATTCCACAACGACTGACAGTGGCTGGGGATGCGACGGCAAGGTCTTCTACCTCAAACAGTAGGGACACCTGGTGGAAATACGTGGTCAGTACCTTAGTCTCGTGGTGGAATAGGGTCACTGAAGTGGACGGGAGGGACGTTAACAGGCGGCAGTAGTCGTAGTCGGTTTTGACTTGTGGTTAGTGCCAGTCAGAAGTGCGGGAAATAAATCAGCACATGGTTGAAATGGTATGTTTTACGCTTTATTGAAATTAAACATGTTTCGAGCGTTGAAAGCATTGAATCAAGTAACTGTTTGCTTTGTTTGGCTCCAACAGACATAACATAGCATTTCAACCTTGTGTTCCCTGATTCCACCACGCCCAGCAGCTTACTTTTTTGTAGTCACACCGTTTCAATCTTCTTGGCAATTAATAATAATGATAGCCTTCAACACGCAAACTTTTAAATCGCTTGATAGAAATAAAAACGTTGGACATTCTGATTACCCTTGTTGCGGTACTTACCATGTCTGGCATTCTGATACTCTTGCCGTGGTACTTCCATGTCCGGCATACTGATTACCCTTGCCGTAGTACTTATCATGTCTGGCATTCTTATACCCTTACCGTGGTACTTACCATGTCTGGGATACTGATACCCTTACCGTGGTACTTACCATGTCTGGTATACTGATACCCTTACCGTGATTCTTACCATGTCTGGCATACTGATACCTTTACCGTAGTACTTACCATGTCTGGCATACTGATACACTTATCGTGGTACTTACCATGTCTGGTATACTGATACCCTTACCGTGATTCTTACCATGTCTGGCACACTGATACTTTTACCGTGGTACTTACCATGTCTGGCATACTGATACCTTTACCGTGGTACTTACCATGTCTGGCATACTGATACCCTTATCGTGGTACTTACCATGTCTGGCATACTGATACCCTTACCGTGATTCTTACCATGTCTGGGATACTGATACCCTTACCGTGGTACTTACCATGTCTGGCACACTGATACCCTTACCGTGGTACTTACCATGTCTGGCACACTGATACCCTTATCGTGGTACTTACCATGTCTGGTATACTGATACCCTTACCGTGGTACTTACCATGTCTGGGATACTGATACCTTTATCGTGGTACTTACCATGTCTGGTATACTGATACTCTTGCCGTAATACTTACCATGTCTGGCATACTGATACCCTTACCGTGGTACTTACCATGTCTGGTATACTGATACCCTAACCGTGATTCTTACCATGTCTGGTATACTGATACCCTTACCGTGGTACTTACCATGTCTGGGATACTGATACCTTTATCGTGGTACTTACCATGTCTGGTATACTGATACTCTTGCCGTAATACTTACCATGTCTGGGATACTGATACCCTTATCGTGGTACTTACCATGTCTGGTATACTGATACCCTTACCGTGATTCTTACCATGTCTGGCATACTGATACCTTTACCGTGGTACTTACCATGTCTGGCATACTGATACCCTTACCGTGATTCTTACCATGTCTGGTATACTGATACCCTTACCGTGGTACTTACCATGTCTGGTATACTGATACCCTTATCGTGGTACTTACCATGTCTGGTATACTGATACCCTTATCGTGGTACTTACCATGTCTCGCACACTGATACCTTTACCGTGATTCTTACCATGTCTCGCACACTGATACCTTTACCGTGGTACTTACCATGTCTCGCACACTGATACCTTTACCGTGGAACTTACCATGTCTGACACACTGATACCTTTACCGTGGAACTTACCATGTCTGGCATACTAATACGCTCGCCATTGATGAGTGTCAGCACTTTGTTGTCGTCCATGACAGAGTTCATCGATTCGATCCATAGCGTGTCGACAGGTGCATCAAATAGGATCCATTTTTCTTCTGGCTTCTCGTCTGTAATAAGGAAAAAATGGTACAATGACCTGAATCTGTTGAGATTTGCCTTCATCATTCCCAAGAATGTCTACCATCAAAGAGATAAGATTTTCCATGTAACCGGCCCAACTTTTTCAAGTTAGCAGAGGAACTGAGGCAAAGACAAGTTGTGGTGACGATCTAAAGCGGCAAACGTACCAGTTTACTTCCGGCTGGCCGGCGTAGACTCAACCAAGACAAGGCAAAAGAAAAGCTTTTTTTACAACTTTGAGATATTTTTCGCGTTTTCAGTTATAAATAATCGTCCAGGATGGTTAAGTAATTGACGCGCAGTACACTGGTGCGATTGCCGCTGTAAGCCCCGGAGTCAGTTTCAATTCTGGTTGATTCGGTTTGACACTTCGGAAAGTCACTCAGGAGTGACAACTGACAACGCTTAGTCGAATGTCTTTGTTCACATGGCTTATGTTATAAAATTATACACGTGTTGTCTCGTATAGTGTGACTATAATACAATAGTCGGGCAGTGTTGGGCAAGAGAGGGATTAATAGGATTATAATAAGCACGCACCTGAGCACGTCTGACGCATCACACTTGACAACACACCATCTGTCCACTCGTTTGTGTTCAGATCGAATTCACCATACAGCTCGCCAAGGGACACTGCCTTAGGGTTGATAGGGAACTCCTGTAAAGCGAATAGAAACATATAATTTCTATTCTTCCATTGAAGAAGTGATATTTTTGTAAAGAGATCTTGCAACAATCTTCCAAAAAGGCCATTTTATTCTAGCTTGACCAAACCCACAATACCACGATGAAAATGATTGTTTTTGTTGTTGTTATTGTAAATAATATTGTTATTGTTATAGTTATTTAAGCCTTGCCAAGTCTACCCAAGTCAAGGATAGAACACTCACCCTGACCACGTTGAAGCCTGGTTCCCCATCTCTCTTCAGCCTAGTCATGGCAGACTGTAAAACCCGCCATGTCACACTCTTACCAGATCCTGTCTGGCCTACCACCATCGTCGAGTGCCTGGACAGCATAACACCACACGATTAGTACTATTGCAACATGCATTAGACCCCTGGCAACATCACGCCCCATGCTTAGTACCATTACAACACGCATTAGACCCCTGGCAACACCACGCTCCATGCTTAGTACCATTACAACACGCATTAGACCCCTGGCAACACCATGCCTCACGCTTAGTATCATTACAACATTCATTAGACCCTTGGCAACACCACGCCCTATGCTTAGTATTACTACAACATGCATTATACCCCTGGCAACACCACGCTCCATGCTTAGTGCCATTACAACATGCATTAGACCCCTGGCAAAACCACGCCTCACGCTTAGTACCATTACAACATGCATTAGAACCCTTACACTTACCTGGAGTTCTTGGTCTCGTAAAGCTGAATGATCTTCAGGATTGTGTTAGGGGTAGGCTGGTAGCCCCCATCCTTTAGCTCCGCCACTATCGCGTTACGCAGCTAAAAAACAAAAACAGAAGCACACAATCATTAGATAGGCCAATGACTCCACAATGCAAAAGACAAAAAAGCAATTTAACAACGGATAAAGGCTGAGTTACGCAATTACAAACCAGAGGCAAAAAGTCATCAGTAAAATAGGGGAAGTTTGCGTGACCCATTTAACTTTGTCACGGAGAGAATGCATTACTATCCTTTAAGCACATCCAGTCCCCCACCCCCTTAGGTCCTGGAGACCTTGAGACCTCACTAACCTTGCCATAGTCAATAACTGGCGCCTCGATGCCAGGAAACAGATCCGAGACGATGCCATTGAACAGCGGGGCATCCTGGGTAGTGAGCTTAGCCACGTTCATGTCTTTCATGGACAACAGCAAAATCTAACCAAATAAACGGGTTACTGTACAGTTCGAAAAAAATAGACCATGGACAGCAGCAAGATCTAGCTGAATAAACGGGTCGTACACAAGTTGAAACCTACTATAGGAGGCGATTTGCACAAAACGTTACTTGGCTGTGTTAAAAAAATCATCGGAAATATATGCACACTTTCAGTACATATGATTTTAATGAGATCCTCAAAAATATTTTGATTGTTTATATGTATAACAATCTATACCATGAAGCCGTCATCTTATCACATGAATCTCTAGCAAAATTGTTAAAGATAAGTTCGGATTGGCTAAAATGTCATACCTCCTCGTCTGACATGTCTGGATTGGCCCGCTTCTTACGGCCGGCATACCGGAGTACGGAAGTAAGAGCACGCAGACCGAAGTCGTAATGGTCCTGCTTGGACAGCTGCTGGACAGCCAACGTGTAGAGGGTGTGAACCTTCTTAGCAAGCACCTGGGGTAATAACATGGTGTTATATCAGTTGGCGTGACAACATGGTGCTAGTAATATGTCATGTCAGTTCGCAGTAGGTAAGGTGGTAGTTGTAGTGAGGTGTAGCGTGTAGAGGTTGTGAACCTTCTTGGCGAGCACCTGGGGTAACAAGACGATGTTATATCAGTTGGCGTGACAACATGGTGCTAGTAATATGTCATGTCGTTTGCAGTGGATGAGGTAGTAGTTGTAGTGAGGTGTAGCGTGTAGAGGGTGTGAACCTTCTTGGCGAGCACCTGGGGTAACAAGACGATGTTATATCAGTTGGCGTGACAACATGGTGCTAGTAATATGTCATGTCGTTTGCAGTGGATGAGGTAGTAGTTGTAGTGAGGTGTAGCGTGTAGAGGGTGTGAACCTTCTTGGCGAGCACCTGGGGTAACAAGACGATGTTATATCAGTTGGCGTGACAACATGGTGCTAGTAATATGTCATGTCGTTTGCAGTCGATGAGGTAGTAGTAGTAGTGAGGTGTAGCGTATACAGGGTGTGCACCTTTTTGGCGAGCACCTGGGATAACAAGACGGTGTTAGTACTATGTCATGTCAGTTTGCAGTGGGTGAGGTGGAATTTGTGAAGAGGTTTGGTGTGTCGAGGTGAAAACCTTATTGGAGGGAGAGGGGGTAGGCACCTTTGTGTTGTTAAATCCCTCGGCGAAGAGGATGATCTCGGCGATCATGCCCGAATCAGGCACGCACATGGAGATGGGTCTAAACATGCTCTTTAAGTTATCAGGTAACTCGGTACGGCCAGCATAACCTAGTCAAAAATACAATCTATGAGCACAAAGTGTAGCACATGGAGATGTTGAACATGATGTTCGGTACAGCCAATAAAAAATCCGTTTGATGCTAAAACAGACTTTACCTGGGTTAATTTTGGCTTACCTGGGTTAATTGTGATTTACCTGAGTTCATTGTGATTTACATGGGTTCATTGGGTTTTACCAGGGTTCATTGTGATTTACCTGGGTTCATTGTGAATTACCTGGGTTCATTGTGATGAAGATACCACAGGACCACACTAGGTTGATTTCACGACCTTCGAACACAAAGCGAGTTGCGCCGGCGGACAAAGCAGACAAGATAGACAGGATTTGCTGAGCTACTACAGACAACACCTCGATGTTGATACGATTGAACTCGTCAAAACAGCCCCAAGCACCAGTCTGTAGTGATAACAAACACATCAGAACTTAAGGCAACAACAAGTCTTGTGATTTGTGTTAATCTCTTGAATTGTTTTCCTTGCAAAAATAAGAAAGTCAAATGAAAATAAAATCTAAGAAAACCAGCAAACATCTACAGTATATTCATCAAATGACCCTCTCGCTAAAATCTCCTATGTTTAACTTTGTATCGCCTTTTAGGATACAGGGCATACGGGCATTAGTCTCACGTCCAGAGCGCATATTTACCTGTGCGAGACCGCTGTACATACGGCCCATAGATTTGAAGTCGAGGCCCTCAGAGCAGTTGACAACGATGACGTAGTTGCCAAGAGCCTTGCCCAGATCCTTGACCGTCTCGGTCTTACCTGTACCTGCGGGACCCTTCGGGCTGCCGCCTCGATGGAGGTGGAGTGCCGTGGTCAGGGTCATGTAGCACCTGGAGAGGAAATACAGCACAGTATCAAACCCTGCCTAGAAACCGTTACGTTACTGAGGTTCCACAAGGACATGCCATAGAATTTGCACATAAGTGTATGCCAAAGTGTGTTGTCTGTACATGGAATAATCAAGACAATACAGCATAAACTGGTATTCGACTCTGCTAAATTTTCGTCTTTAATAAGAATTCTTCTGCCCTGTAGAAGTCTTATTAAAGACGACAATTTGGCAGAGTTAAATTTTTAGTTTTTGGTGTATTGATTTATTCTGCTAGTTCACGAACACGACTGTTTGGGCTTTTTGGAATAATCAAGGGATGCTCAAGATACCTATGTTCAATACATGCAACGGGAAATATATTCTATAACATTTTAAATTTTTACCAGTGGAAAGATTACCAGATGTCCTAGGTTGCCTAAAAACCTGTACATATTTAGAGCGTGTAGTTACTAAAGGAAAATGTTTCAAATAAACTCATTTTATATAAATTGCAAGTAATAACATACAAAATATCAAATGCGACTTTTTTTATGTGTGTTTGAAATTTGAAGATTTCTTCCAAGCGTTCATAAATAGCTCGAAGGATGATCACAGGAAAGATTCACTAAAAACTGGAGGAGTGCATTTCGGCATCACAGTTTTAATGTTCTGAGTAGGCAGAATCAGTCAGGAATATAAGGACCAATGATCATTCAACGAAATCGTGGGTTCCTTAGTATCTCTTCGCAGTGCGCTTGGTCAAGGTTTCTCCGTCGTTTTGTGGTATTCACTAGGTGATTACCTGTCTGTCAGTGGAGTGATAACGAGACGTCCAGAGTTGCCGAGGTACTCGTACCCGTACTGGAACTGCGTGTTGGTCTGGCGTACCACACAGTCATCGATATCCTGTCAAACACAGAATAGCAATTACTAGACAGACACAGAGGGGACCCAACGGCCTAGAGTTGGAGGGCCAGAAACAGAAAGATACTCCCTGTGTCTCGACAAGGGATTAAACCCGTTTCAGCAGAGGTGAGAGGCCCCATATCCTGACACGCTAGCACACTGTGCACAAGTGGCCCTAGATTCCACATAACACTGGTCCTTTGCTCAGAGATTGGCATTAGAAGGTCGAGCAAGAGAGAAACCTTGCAATTGAATCCGTCCAAAATGATAACAGTCTGGATTTTAGCACCGACTACACCTAATGAATGGTATGGCTTTACGTCAATACAATGCGGATAACATACTTGCAAGCTCTCTCAACACATTCAAAGCATGCTGTTGTTATCTCACCTTGTCCCAGTACAGCCGCAGTTGACTCAGCCATTCAAACGCTGTTACGTCATTACAGCCGGCTTTTATTAGCTTCTCTATGACGTCACGTCCGTGCACCTCGATGGTTACCAGGGCTACGATCTTCAGGCGCTGCATCTTGGTGAGGCTGCCACGGATCATCTCGGAGAACTTGTTCAGCATGGACACCTACACGTCGGGAGATTTGGTAATCAAGTAAATTGTGTTGCAGGGAAACATTTCTCAACACGATGAATCTACGAGAAACACTTAACAAGAAGAAGAAAAACACCTTCAACCCTATCCCTTTTCCTGTCTTAGGCCTAGATTATGGGGATCGACTGAGTCGCATCGTGCTGCTCTAGAAAAGTGGATAGAGGATAATGCAATGTTGGCACGCAGTATAATGTACACGCAATCGAAAAAATGAGAACCTCTACCCCACCTTTACTGTGAAACCACTCTATGGCCCAACCTCAACCGAAACCAGGGCGGTGCGACTCTGACCCGCTGTTTAATCTAGGCCTAACAGGTAAAGTGCTGTAAAGTATTCCGGCAGATATAACTACCTGCTTTTTCTTGAGACTCTTCAAGGCTTTCTTGTCGCCACGTTCCTTGGAACTGCTGAGAGCCTTATTGCAGTCACTCGTCCACTGCATCTGGCTTGATGTGATCGTCAGCTAAAACGAGATACAACGTTAGCAAGCAGGACAACCAAATAAAAGATCTTTTTTCACAGGTAGGTGACTTTGAGTTGTCCGGTACGCATGACCTGTCCGGTCACCATGTTGTCCGGTATGCATGACCTGTCCGGTCACCATGTTGTCCAGTATGCATGACCTGTCCGGTCACCCTGTCGTCCGGTATACATGACCTGTCCGGTCACCCTGAGGTCCGGAATGCATGGCCTGTCCGGTCACCCTGTTGTCCGGTATACATGACCTGTCCGGTCACCCTGTTGTCCGGTATACATGACCTGTCCGGTCACCCTGATGTCCGGTATGCATGACCCGTCCGCTCACCTTGTTGTCCGGTATGCATGACCTGTCCGGTCACCCTGTTGTCCGGTATGCATTACCTGTCCGGGCCACTCCTTGACCCACTTGTCTCGCTTACTCAAGCTCTTCTTTAAGCCAAGCCTGCAGTGTTTCAACAGTTCCTTCAGCGTCCAGCGCATGCTCCGTTCGACATCACATAGCCAGGCCTCTACTGGTCCCTCCAATAGCACCGAGTGGCCAAACTCCACATATTCACCCTCGGCCGAGTACATCCCGACTGCTTCAGTCTTCTGCGTTATGCCCATCTACAGGAACAAGAAGATCATGGGAGTTTTCCTTTGCATAGGGCACCTCTTCTAGTGTGGATTATTTGATAGATTCACAAGCACATCAGACGTCATGAATTGACACATTCACAAGCACAGCAAACGTCATCAAAAGGCGTGGAGTATTTGACACATTTACAAGCACATCAAATGTCAGACCTACCCTCGCCATTTTAAGCGTCTTGATGTTATCAAAGCACTTTTTCAGGTGAGGCTGAACCTGAAAAACGCAAAAGTATCACATGTTAATATGAATGTTAATGAGAAACTTGCACCTACCATTCATGCAGCTTTTGGCATTCAACTCCCGCTAGCTCCGACGTCTTTAAACAAAACCAAATTAAAAAAAACGCACACACACATAGGCCAAAATTTACTATTTTCACCATCCGATATTCGCATTTCCTTAAAGAACTGATTACGCCCGGCTTGAACTAAGTAGTTGAGCAGGGAGAGGCGGATTTACTCACTGCTTCAGGGTTCTTGGACTGTCCAAGAATCTCCAGGAGGTCGTCATTGGAGAGGAAGTAGAATCGCGGGAATATCTGCCGCTTGGTTTCCAGGTACATGTCAAGGGATTTCTGGATTTCTTCAAGCTTCGTGTTCATGTCGTTCAAAGTTTCCAGTAAACCTGCAAGAACATCGGGAACATGAACAAACCACACGTGACACGCAACATGGCCAGACTTATCACGCAACATGGCCAGACGAATCACGCAACATGGCCAGACTTATCATGCAACATGGCCAGACGTATCACGCAACATGGCCAGACGTATCACGCAACATGGCCAGGCTTATCACGAAACAGGGCCAGACAAATCACGAAACAGGGCCAGACTTATCACGAAACAGGGCCAGACGTATCACGAAACAGGGCCAGACGTATCACGAAACAGGGCCAGACTTATCACGCAACATGGCCAGACTTATCACGAAACAGGGCCAGACTTATCACGAAACATGGCCAGACGTATCACGAAACATGGCCAGACGTATCACGCAACATGGCCAGACGAATCACGCAACATGGCCAGACGAATCACGCAACATGGCCAGACGTATAACGCAACATGGCCAGACGTATCACGAAACAGAGCCAGACGTATCACGCAACATGGCCAGACTTATCATGCAACATGGCCAGACGAATCACGCAACATGGCCAGACATATCACGAAACAGGGCCAGACAAATCACGCAACATGGCCAGACGTATCACGAAACAGAGCCAGACGTATCACGCAACATGGCCAGACTTATCATGCAACATGGCCAGACGTATCACGCAACATGGCCAGACGTATCACGAAACATGGCCAGACGTATCACGAAACATGGCCAGACGTATCACGCAACATGGCCAGACGAATCACGCAACATGGCCAGACGAATCACGCAACATGGCCAGACGTATCACGCAACATGGCCAGACGTATCACGAAACAGAGCCAGACGTATCACGCAACATGGCCAGACTTATCATGCAACATGGCCAGACGAATCACGCAACATGGCCAGACATATCACGAAACAGGGCCAGACAAATCACGCAACATGGCCAGACTTATCACGAAACATGGCCAGACGTATCACGAAACAGAGCCAGACGTATCACGCAACATGGCCAGACTTATCATGCAACATGGCCAGACGTATCACGCAACATGGCCAGACGTATCACGAAACATGGCCAGACGAATCACGCAACATGGCCAGACGAATCACGCAACATGGCCAGACGAATCACGCAACATGGCCAGACATATCACGAAACAGGGCCAGACAAATCACGCAACATGGCCAGACTTATCACGAAACATGGCCAGACGTATCACGAAACAGAGCCAGACGTATCACGCAACATGGCCAGACTTATCATGCAACATGGCCAGACGTATCACGCAACATGGCCAGACGTATCACGCAACATGGCCAGACGAATCACGCAACATGGCCAGACGAATCACGCAACATGGCCAGACGTATCACGCAACATGGCCAAACTTATCACGCAACATGGCCAGACGTATCACGCAACAAAGCAGACATGTCACGCAACAAAGCGCTGCGCACTGGCATATTGTACAATAGGTTGCGCAATTTATTAAAGTGAAGTGAGTCAAGCAGACATGTCAAGCAACAAGGCCTTACGCATCATGCGTCTTTTGATGAAACACAAGGACCCGCCAAGGAAACACCGCAAAACCAGACATCATGCAGAAAACGCAACATAACATGACTCTTGATAAAAATCGTTAGGTCCATAGCAAACTACCTACATACCTGGATAATGAGTGCCTCGGAGGGCGTTAGGATCTTTGTTGAGTCTTTGCATGATGATCTATGGAGACACGACATCGTTAGGAGTAAACACAATTCAATTCAATTCTATCATTACTACGATCGATGTATTACCTTCCAGTTCGCATTGACGTCATCAAACTCAGCAGATTCCCTTGGCAGCTGCTTTCGTATATCTTCTCCCAGAAAAATATTCTAAGAAAAACAAGAGACTAAGTATCCTACAACTTGGAGATAAACTCTAAGAAAAACAAGAGATTAAGTTTCTATACAACTTGGAGATATATTCTAAGAAAAGCAAAAAGACTTGCAGTCAAACCAGGTCAAGCGTGCCCCTCTAGAGCCAATCATTGAGAGATATATCAACTAGTTTCCCCATTAGATATCAAACGCTTTGATAACTACCTCCAGGTACATCCACTGGCGCTGCACTGTGAGGATCATCTCCACCACTTCCAAGATAAGGGACAGGGTCCGCTCCCACTTGTCCACCTCCGCCTCGAACGCCTTGACGTATCGGGACGCCTTCATCGTGGACAATGTCACCTGGTTATCCTCCAGTTGTTGGAACACCTCATCTGTTTGCCTGCGCGGAAATAAAACAGGGATTACCATAAGATTTTACATTTACTCCTCAACTAGACTGATTTTCTTATCAAATTAACTGGATTACTCAATTAAACTTATTTGCTCCTCAAAAAACTGATTCACTCCTCCTCAACAAAACTGCTCCCCCTTCTGTGAATTACTCTTAATCTATTGGGTGGAGTCTTACTTGAGTCTGAAGTGTCCGCGGTCCTTGTAGGGACCGATATCCAATGAAACCTGGTCCCAGATTGAAGCAATGCCTGAAATAGCCTGGACGAGAGGGACAACCCATTAGTCAATTCATTATCACTTTTGCTGAAGCGGTAATGGTGATGTGTTCTTTTTAGATCACTCCTATTTGACATGATACATACATCAGGTCTGGGACAAACCATTAGTTTATCCATTATCACTTTTGCTGAAGCGGTAATGGTGACGTGTCCTTTTTGGATCACTCCTATTTGACATGATACATACATCAGGTCTGGGAAAAAACATTAGTTTATCCATTATCACTTTTGCTGAAGCGGTAATGGTGATGTGTTCTTTTTGGATCACTCCTATTTGACATGATACATATATCAGGTCTGTAGGCTGGTTTTGGGGGTGAGGGGGTTATTTTTATGCTCCCTTTTAAAGACCAACCCACTTTACCTACTTTTTTATTTATCCAGTAGTCTTAGTAATTACTAAATGGAAGCAAATATATATATACGATTCTAAAAAAAACGTTAACAGTTTCGATGTCTGAAGACCATCTCTTAATCTGCTTTCACCTGTTCTATCGACAACTCCTTGCTTGCCGCACCAGAAATCTCACAAATCTGCTCTCCAAACTGATCCAAGCCAAGCTCGATGATCTTCTCTAGCGTGAAGTAGTCACCTGTATCACAAGTTAAATGCGCTTGAAATACAGTAAATAAATAAGCCGCTGTGGTTCATGGATGACTGGAAGGGGATGAAAAAGTTGGTGAAAAAAAAAGTTGATGGAAGATGTAATAAGGTTTTACATGTTCAATGTTGTAAAGGTGGAGCAAAATTGATCAATAAATAAATAAGCCGGCGTGTAGCGGTGTGGTGCAGTGGTTCATTGGTGACTGCTTACCCGTATGGTCGAAAGGCTTTTGCACCTCTGTCTTGATCTGGCTCCAGTGACGGTCTCTCATGGCCGAGTTCTTCAGGTCCTGGATGAGCGGCATTGTGCGCTTGAACTGTTCAATGCGAGACTTGATAGAGTCACAGATCTCCCAGTTCTTATCCTAAAGAGAAAAAAACAGAGATCAGATACATACTTAGAATTACACATGCTGTTACTTTGTCTACAAACGTACCTTAACCTCCCGGATGATCTTGTTCAGTCTCTTGAACAGTAGTTGAGCCTGCGTTTCCATGTCGGTGGTGACCAGCTCCACAAACTTGCCAACTTTCCATGTGTCCCATAGCTCCTCCCACTCTTTGGTGACAGTCCACACTTGCTCCAGGTGCTCCAGGTCCTTCTCCAGGTTCTGCAGGTCTTTAGATAACGCCTGCTCTATCTTGAAGATGTTAAGGCCTCGCCTCAGACTGGTTTCTTGGGATTTCAGGTTGACAACTTGCTCATGGTATTGTGTGACCTGTTCCAGAGCCTGAATACGATAAAAACCCAAAGAATCTAAAATTTCAATAGTTCGCCTAAACAAGTTTCATATTTTAATATAGGTTCTTCAAAGCCTATGCTGCTAACACAGATATTGACTACAATTGTAATCTAAAACAATTAATAAAGCTTTAAAAGCAGAGAAGAATGTCACGAACGCAAGAGATAAAATCCGAATTGGAGTACATCCACAAAAACCTCAATCGGAACATTGGTCTACGAGAATATAGAACGCTCGTCTTAAACACAATGTTGACAGCCTTATTAACATCACGCTATATAAATATCTCTGGAATGTGGTTACTCTAGTCCATAAAAAACGGGAACCGCTATAAGAATACTTCTTCACCTCTTAGACACGTACCTCATTGGCTAACAAATAAGTTACCGGACCTCACCTCCTTGACACCGATAGAGCTACTGAATGGCCCCTTGGACTGGAAGTCGTCAAACAAACCATTCACAGTCTTCTTGAACTCCTCTGACGAGTGGATGAGGCCAGTCTTGAACTTTTCCTTACTCTTCTTTAACATCGCATCGCTGTCAATCAAACACTGCTGGAACAACAACCACTCTCCACTGAGCGCATCTAGCATCCCCTGGACCTGCAGTAAGGAAGAAATGTTAAAAAGATGGACAAACAGACAGACAGACGGACGGATGGACAGACAGACAGATGGACAGACAAAAGGACTGCTTGATTGATTAGTTTTATGAGATACGGGGGAGAAAGGGAAAAGGCGTCTGTAAGTGAGGCTAGGAGAAAACACGAAAAACGGATGCAGAATTTACATATACTTGTAAGAGAGTATTTCAATAAAGAAATGATTATATAGAAAAATCCAAGATGACAATAACCTGAATCTCCAGCACACCTCATCCCCCTAAAACTACATCCACCCTTGTACCTATGCACACCCCTTGCACAACCAACCACCCCATCTCCTGTGACCACGCCCACCACTGTACCCTACACAGTCCCCCCTTCCCTCCGGCACCTTCGCCCACCCAATCTCCTGTGACCACGCCCACCCTATACCCTACGCACCCCCTGACACCTTCGTCTCCTGTGACCACGCCCACCACTGTACCCTACACAGCCCCCCCCTCCAGCACCTTCGCCCACCCAATCTCCTGTGACCACGCCCACCCTATACCCTACGCACCCCCTGGCACCTTCGTCTCCTGTGACCACGCCCACCACTGTACCCTACACAGCCCCCCCTCAAGCACCTTCTCCCACCCCATCTCCTGTCACCACGCCCACCACTGTACCCTACAACCCCCCTGGCACCTTCGCCCACCCCAACCCCGGTGTGATCACTTCAGGATAAGTTCCCGCACACTTCCCAAACACGAACCTCCTCGGGGATGGCGACCTCATACTTCTCCAAGATGGCAAACTGCTGGTGGAGAGGTGCGAATTTTGCCTCAATATTCGGCAAGTCATTCTGTAGTTGCTCCAGTAGGCTCAAGCTGTCACCCAATTCGTCTAGTGTCTCAGGGGGTGCACTCAACCTGGGATAGAAATACACGTGATCAGCATAGGAACTCTCCAAACTCGTAACTTTACCAACTCTAAGAAAACATGGAGAGCGCTTTGCGCATTTCAGCCAAATTAGAGAGAATTTCGTGGTTCAGAACTTAGCCTTAAAAACTCTGTTCCTCCTGCCTTGTCCTGTCTTATATATACTTTCCCATCCTTAGAATTTCGCCTCATAATATTTCTGCTAGTGTAAGTGTAGGGCAAGTAAACTTTGGATGTGAAGAGAATCCAAATCTGTGAAACTTTGACAAAATACTAACTTTTTGGCGTTGCCCTTGAGGAAGTTATTGAGCTCCATGAGCTTCTGGCTAGCCATTTCCCGCAGTAGAGTGGTGAACTTGCTCTGCCACTCGTTACAGTGACTCAGGAGAGCAAACTTGAGGGGCGAGCAGTCTAACAGCACGAAGTCGATATTCAACACTGTCTCCTCTTTCTGAAAGTTATTGGCGATCTCGGTGTATCTTGCTATGTCAGCATCAAACGATGATACGGGTGGGTTCAAGCGCTGGTAGCGACGGATAAATGCGTCTTTCTGGATCTCCCAGATTTCCCGGTACCTGAAGAGGAAATAAAAAACAGATTGTTGTTCGGATTTTGCAAGATTCCCATTATAGATTCCCATAATATTAATTAGGCACTCGTTATGTGTTATGCAGTAATTGTTTCCAAGATGTTCTGCTGGCATGCCAGCCTTACATACCCATCCCAAGTACTGAGCTAAGACTGCAAATGTGACGCATTACCAAACAAGGTATAAATTAACACAAGGTTGAAAAGGTATGTTAAACGCCGTAGAGTAGTTGCGCTGACGTATCGAGCGTTAGCCCTTCGTCGGAGCAAAAGACAAACCAAATTACCAAACATGTCTGCCTTACTTACCCATCCCAAGTACTGAGGTATGACTGCAAGTGTGACGCATTAGCGGACATGCCCGCCTTGATGCTTGTTTGGATCTTTTTCGTTTCCTCATCTCTCTCTATCACCAGGTGTACCGGCTGAAAATGAACATAACTTTTCAGGAGTTCAGGAACCTTAACTCAGCAGCTTTCAGGACTTTTCAGAACCCGAGTTGGTCAATGAGAGCCTGTGGCTCAGTGTTAGAAGATGTTTAAACAGTAACGAGCGCCGCGAGCTTCCTTCGTTTACTGTGACTTACTAATTGCCAATCTACCTCCTTGCCCTATATATCAATCCCCTCTCTTACCTCTTTGATGGACTTTTTTCGTGTTAACAGGTCTGGAAGTCTTTTGAAGATCTGCAAACATGTGGTGAGTGTACTTGCGATGTTATCCATCATACTGGCAAGCTTGGTTAGAGTCGGTGAGAACTCCACTTTGTCTCCTTCCAGTACGACCTTGACTCGTAGCAAAGGGTTAGGAATACTCTTGCCATCCCCGTTAATAGCACGTGACAACTCCTGCAGCGACCACTTGACGTTCAGACGGAAGGCTTCTTCCACCATGCGGTCCATCTTCTCAGTGTAACGCAACCAGTGCGCTTGGACCTAGGTAACGCAACAAGAACAGTGACATGTGCAATGCAACAATTATGCTTAGAACCAATAAAAACAATGAGTAAAGTGACATGTGAAACAAAACAACAAAAACTTCAGTATAAAACATGTGTAGCGCAACAACAACAGGAGAGCTTTTGAACTCAGCTCTCTGTACTGTAAACTGGGGGCGATCTATTGCTTTCCTTATTGTACCTCTTGTCCATCGTTCTTGAAGACTTCGTGAGTGTTCTTCATGGTGCCAACAATCTCAACGTGCGCAACTTGAAGCCGTGTCTGCACAAGACCCATGTGCTTTTTCTGTGATGGAGAAAATACATCAATCACACAGGTATGATGCATGGTGTACATGGTGTTGTATTACAGGCCTGCATGGTGTTCATAATAAATCACTTACTTGTTCCTCTTCAAACTCCAGGTTATCATAGACTCTTTTGCTGTCTATCTTGACCAGTAACATCTCACTGATCTTGATGCAGTTCTTGCTGATCACCAGGTTTGCGTTCTTGTAGTCGTCAACAATACCTTGAACCTAAAGATGAGTATTTATTTAATTGAATAGAAAAAATTGTCAACAAATGTAGCAAACTATGTAGTTGCTGTTTAAAAATGTAAGATGCTGGAAGTGAAGGTAGCCGTGAAAGAAACATATCATCTTGATTTGATGAACTTCTCTTCTCTAAAATTTGTACACAAACAATGGTTAACAGACTTGTTGTGAACACCAATCAGATGAGTGAGCAATTGTTGATATTCTTACCTTGCTACAGTTGTTCCTACACTCGCCAATGAAGTAATCAGAGATGCCTTTAGACGCCCATGATAGTTTAGTGAGGCCAGGATGGATCTTCTTGTCCAGGGACCGGATTCTCTCCCTAAACAGGCCCCGCTCTTCAGGTGACAGGACAGCAATTATCCTAAGAAAAAATGTTTTTTTTTATTTCCTTCTCTATATTTATAAACTCAATATCTGGAAATAGGGGGTGTGTCCGATGCTGGCTACCCTACACCAGTGCGTGAATGGTGAGTGTGGGGTACCTGTTGTAGTCTCTGACCACGAGCAGGACGTTCTCTCTGAGGATGCGCAGATCCTCCTTCTTCTGGTACACCTCAGACACATAGTGCGGTGTCTCCAACATCAGCTTCTCCCAGTAATGGATCTCATTAAAGAGCTTCAGCAGCACCCTGCACAATTGTAGCACAAATATGTCACCATCCAGTAGACAAACAAGGCCGTACACAGTAAGGTGTAAATATCTCATCATCCAATGGAAATAAAAAACACAAATACTAAGACACAAATATACAATCATTCATACCCAATCGGAAGTGCACAATATGGAGTGCAAATATAGAGTGCAAATATTTAATTATTCGAGCACTAACAAGAAGCTGAACACAATAATGTATATACATGTATGTTGACATACAAAGCCACACACATAATTATGCAAAAATCGTCAGCAGCATTTCAGGGCACTGGAATAAAGGCTTACTTGTCAAAGTTCAGGTCAAGTGTGCCTGCTCTCTCTGCACTCCGCCTCATTAGAGGAATCTCGAGCAGTCTGCCACAGTCCTTTAAAACACAACAGTAGGATTACAGTAGCTGTAGAATTTGTGGATCAATCAAGAGTGAAATAATAAAAAAAAACACAAATAATAAGAAACACAATAATCAATGTACTCTAGTGCAGTGTTCTCCAATAACACAAGGTACTCAAGTTCATTGTGACCGTGTTATCTAATTAAACAAGGACTCTGGTGCAGTGTAAGCGTGTTATCCAATAACACATGGTACTCTAGTGCAGTGTTAGCGTGTTGTCCAATAACAAATGGTACTCTAGTGCATTGTTAGCGTGTTGTCCAATAACACAAGGTACTCTAGTGCATTGTTAGCGTGTTGTCCAATAACACAAGGTACTCTAGTGCATTGTTAGCGTGTTGTCCAATAACACAAGGTACTCTAGTGCAGTGTTAGCGTGTTGTCCAATAACACATGGTACTCTAGTGCAGTGTTAGCGTGTTATCCAATAACACAAGGTACTCTAGTGCAGTGTTAGCGTGTTGTCCAATAACACAAGGTACTCTAGTGCAGTGTTAGCGTGTTGTCCAATAACACATGGTACTCTAGTGCATTGTTAGCGTGTTGTCCAATAACACAAGGTCAAGTGCAGTGAGCGTGTTATCCAATAACACAAGGTACTCTAGTGCAGTGTTAGCGTGTTGTCCAATAACACAAGGTACTCTAGTGCAGTGTTAGCGTGTTGTCCAATAACACAAGGTACTCTAGTGCAGTGTTAGCGTGTTGTCCAATAACACAAGGTACTCTAGTGCAGTGTTAGCGTGTTATCCAATAACACAAGGTACTCTAGTGCAGTGTTAGCGTGTTGTCCAATAACACATGGTACTCTAGTGCAGTGTTAGCGTGTTGTCCAATAACACAAGGTACTCTAGTGCATTGTTAGCGTGTTGTCCAATAACACAAGGTATTCTAGTGCATTGTTAGCGTGTTGTCCAATAACACAAGGTACTCTAGTGCAGTGTTAGCGTGTTGTCCAATAACACATGGTACTCTAGTGCATTGTTAGCGTGTTATCCAATAACACAAGGTACTCTAGTGCAGTGTTAGCGTGTTGTCCAATAACAAATGGTACTCTAGTGCATTGTTAGCGTGTTGTCCAATAACAAACGGTACTCTAGTGCATTGTTCGCGTGATATCCAATAACACAAGGTACTCTAGTGCATTGTTAGCGTGATATCCAATAACACACGGTACTCTAGTGCATTGTTAGCGTGTTGTCCAATAACACAAGGTACTCTAGTGCATTGTTAGCGTGATATCCAATAACACACGGTACTCTAGTGCATTGTTAGCGTGTTGTCCAATAACACAAGGTACTCTAGTGCATTGTTAGCGTGATATCCAATAACACACGGTACTCTAGTGCATTGTTAGCGTGATATCCAATAACACAAGGTACTCTAGTGCAGTGTTAGCGTGTTATCCAATAACACAAGGTACTCTAGTGCATTGTTAGCGTGTTGTCCAATAACACAAGGTACTCTAGTGCAGTGTTAGCGTGTTGTCCAATAACACAAGGTACTCTAGTGCATTGTTAGCGTGATATCCAATAACACAAGGTACTCTAGTGCATTGTTAGCGTGTTATCCAATAACACAAGGTACTCTAGTGCATTGTTAGCGTGATATCCAATAACACATGGTACTCTAGTGAAGTGTTAGCGTGTTGTCCAATAACACATGGTACTCTAGTGCATTGTTAGCGTGTTATCCAATAACACAAGGTACTCTAGTACAGTGTGAGTGTGTTATCCAATAACACACGGTACTCTAGTGAAGTGTTAGCGTGTTGTCCAATAACACATGGTACTCTAGTGCATTGTTAGCGTGTTATCCAATAACACAAGGTACTCTAGTGCAGTGTTAGCGTGTTGTACAATAACACATGGTACTCTAGTGCATTGTTAGCGTGTTATCCAATAACACAAGGTACTCTAGTGCATTGTTAGCGTGATATCCAATAACACACGGTACTCTAGTGCATTGTTAGCGTGTTGTCCAATAACACATGGTATTCTAGTGCATTGTTAGCGTGATATCCAATAACACAAGGTACTCTAGTGCATTGTTAGCGTGTTGTCCAATAACACAAGGTACTCTAGTGCGTTGTTAGCGTGATATCCAATAACACATGGTACTCTAGTGCATTGTTAGCGTGATATCCAATAACACAAGGTACTCTAGTACAGTGTGAGTGTGTTGTCCAATAACACAAGGTACTCTAGTGCATTGTTAGCGTGATATCCAATAACACACGGTACTCTACTGCAGTGTTAGCGTGTTGTCCAATAACAAAAGGACTTTAGTACAGTGTGAGTGTGTTATCCAATAACACACGGTACTCTAGTGCAGTGTTAGTGTGTTATCCAATAACACATGGTACTCTAGTGCAGTGTTAGCGTGTTGTCCAATAACACAAGGTACTCTAGTGCATTGTTAGCGTGATATCCAATAACACAAGGTACTCTAGTGCATTGTTAGCGTGATATCCAATAACACATGGTACTCTAGTGCATTGTTAGCGTGTTGTCCAATAACACAAGGTACTCTAGTGCAGTGTTAGCGTGTTGTCCAATAACACAAGGTACTCTAGTGCATTGTTAGCGTGATATCCAATAACACATGGTACTCTAGTGCATTGTTAGCGTGATATCCAATAACACATGGTACTCTAGTGCATTGTTAGCGTGATATCCAATAACACAAGGTACTCTAGTGCATTGTTAGCGTGTTATCCAATAACACAAGGTACTCTAGTGCATTGTTAGCGTGTTGTCCAATAACAAATGGTACTCTAGTGCATTGTTAGCGTGTTGTCCAATAACAAACGGTACTCTAGTGCATTGTTAGCGTGTTGTCCAATAACACATGGTCAAGTGCAGTGAGCGTGTTATCCAATAATACAAGGTACTCTAGTGCATTGTTAGCGTGTTGTCCAATAACACAAGGTACTCTCGTGCAGTGTGAGTGTGTTATCCAATAACACACGGTACTCTAGTGCATTGTTAGCGTGTTATCCAATAACACAAGGTACTCTAGTGCATTGTTAGCGTGATATCCAATAACACATGGTACTCTAGTGCATTGTTAGCGTGTTATCCAATAACACATGGTACTCTAGTGCATTGTTAGCGTGTTATCCAATAACACATGGTACTCTAGTGCATTGTTAGCGTGTTGTCCAATAACACATGGTACTCTAGTGCATTGTTAGCGTGGTATTCAATAACACAAGGTACTCTAGTGCATTGTTAGCGTGATATCCAATAACACACGGTACTCTACTGCAGTGTTAGCGTGTTGTCCAATAACAAAAGGACTTTAGTACAGTGTGAGTGTGTTATCCAATAACACACGGTACTCTAGTGCAGTGTTAGCGTGTTATCCAATAACACATGGTACTCTAGTGCATTGTTAGCGTGTTATCCAATAACACATGGTACTCTAGTACAGTGTTAGCGTGTTATCCAATAACACAAGGTACTCTAGTGCAGTGTTAGCGTGATATCCAATAACACACGGTACTCTATTGCAGTGTTAGCGTGTTATCCAATAACACATGGTACTCTAGTGCATTGTTAGCGTGTTATCCAATAACACACGGTACTCTAGTGCATTGTTAGCGTGATATCCAATAACACATGGTACTCTAGTGCATTGTTAGCGTGTTATCCAATAACACAAGGTACTCTAGTGCATTGTTAGCGTGTTGTCCAATAACACATGGTACTCTAGTGCAGTGTTAGCGTGTTGTCCAATAACACACGGTACTCTAGTGCATTGTTAGCGTGATATCCAATAACACATGGTACTCTAGTGCATTGTTAGCGTGTTGTCCAATAACACATGGTACTCTAGTGCATTGTTAGCGTGATATCCAATAACAAAAGGTACTCTAGTGCATTGTTAGCGTGATATCCAATAACACATGGTACTCTAGTGCATTGTTAGCGTGATATCCAATAACACAAGGTACTCTAGTGCATTGTTAGCGTGATATCCAATAACACATGGTACTCTAGTGCATTGTTAGCGTGTTGTCCAATAACAAATGGTACTCTAGTGCATTGTTAGCGTGTTGTTCAATAACACACGGTACTCTAGTGCATTGTTAGCGTGATATCCAATAACACAAGGTACTCTAGTGCAGTGTTAGCGTGTTATCCAATAACACAAGGTACTCTAGTGCATTGTTAGCGTGTTGTCCAATAACACACGGTACTCTAGTACAGTGTGAGTGTGTTATCCAATAACACAAGGTACTCTAGTGCAGTTTTGTCTGGGACAAACCTTATCTACTGTTGCTGTCCACTCATTGAATGTTTTCCGCACAAATTCATCCAGAGCCTGAGTAACAAAAATGAGGCAATAGTGGAATTTCTTTTATCTTATTTTACACCCAAGGAAGAGGGACAATGTCAACAACAACAACAACAACAAATAACAACAACAACAACAAAAACAACAACAAAAACAACAACAACAACAAAATTTATTCCATGATAAGAGAGGCAAGGGATATGAGAAGAACACAGTGGCCACGCCTAGTGGTAGACACTATTGACTATTCTTTGTAAGTCAGATTTAGGATATTGTTTTTAACATTTGTACCATACCTGAGCAAGCTGCTGGTACTGCGTCCTGATCTCATCGCCACTGCCGATTTGTGGCAGGAAAAACGCCTTGCTAAGGACATTCATAGACTTGTCAATGCGTCTCTTCAACATACGTGCCCAGCTAGCAGAGCCAGCATACTTAGGATAGAGTGGAGGCAGATCGACTGTCTTGGTGTTAAACTCTTTCTTCACAAGGTTGAGTTCCTCATTGAAAAGCTGGTAGACCTCAACTGTCTTTTTGTCAATTGTCCTTCGTATTGCCTAAAGTAATGGCAGTACAATTATCAGGTTCATATAATAAGCTTTATATATTACAGCCACAGTCTTAGCTAATACTTCTGTCAATGTTTAATAAATTCACTTCTCTTGTGCCTTACAGTATTCTAAATTTTCCAATTTCTTACTCAAAGATAAGCTATGGTTAAGTAAAATGTTTCCAAGAGCAGCATTTAGCAATCAGATCTTCAATTTGGAATACCGTATTATTTCTTCATACTTTGACATTCAATTGTTATAAAATCCAAGTGAATGTGAAACCATTTTCCAGCGTGATGCCTTTTGCCTTTTGGTCAATAGCAAACAAGAAGATATGTACTAGGTAACAAATAATGGCAACCTTTATTTCCAGCGTGAGGCCTTCTGCTAAAATTAATTTTAATTTCAATTTCTAAACTCACCTCGCGTGTCGACAGGTGCTGGAAGATGTCTAGAATCTCTACCCCTTCCTTGACAGTAGTGACGGTCTCAAATGCTGATGCAATCAAGTTTTGTACCATGACTTCCAGATCTTTGACACCAGCACGGAACCTAAGAAACAAACAGCTTTAGAAGTGGAGCCTCTTGATGGTGATGAGGATTCAGTTTTATTTAACCTACATTACACTTAACCTACATTACATAAGGCACTCCGGGTGCTAAAATACCTGTTGAAGTCGTCATGCCATGTTGTTGCCTTGACATCAAGGATAGTCTTTTTCACAGCCTTGAGAATCTGAATGTTCTTTTCAAACGTGGCCTCAATCTCAAGCAAGTTGCGCACAATTTCTGGTCCACGCACGCCATGGAAACATGGAAGGGGAGATTGTTCTCCATTGTACATACGGGCAAAGTGCATCTGCCCTTCACATACCTAAATGAAACATTAACACAACCATTATGGCGCAAATATCATCATTCCTATGATGCACCCATCATTAACTACTTACTAACCAAGAGTGATGATGTCACACCAAGAAATAACTGAAGGCTTTGGTGTATTTAACAAGGCTTTATGTTGATGACCTAATGATCGAGGTTAGTGATTTGTTTCTTATTGGGTATTTTTTTTACAAATTCTCCTTTTTTAATTTTCTGTAGGGAAGTAAAATTCCCTAATGTCTACAAGAAAGTCATGACCACCAATAGGCCATTCCAGCTATAAGTTTGTGCGCACATTACCATAGAAACCTACCTCAACTAACAGAATGCAGCAGGTGCATTTTTAAGCTTGCACTAAATGAAGTGTGCGCTGCATGACAGTAGTTGAGGTAGGTTTCCATGGTGAGTGGGCGTGCATGCTTATAGCTTGAAAGGCTTATTAGCCAATCACAGTGCATGTACAGTCATTGCCATATAATAAGCCATTAGATACTGTAACTATAACATTATGTCTTACCTCTAGCAAGTCTTTGCACCTCTGAACAAAGGCATCAACTTGTGCAAAGATACTACTGTGATCCAGTATCCACAGCTCACTTGAAAGCTTGGAGTGTACTCGGCTGATCTGATAAATAAACAAATAAAGAGCAACATTTACAGTAAGCAGCATTACACATCACAAGTTGTGAAGGTCAAGATGACACTCAACCTTTAAGATGATCTTACATACATGCGAAGTGCTAAATTTTTGCTTTATGTGCATAAATGTCCCCAAAAAGACAGAATGGTTTGAGTATTCTCTCTACTGCTATTAATTTGTGATGAGCTATAAAAAAACTATCCTTACCACATCCAATTACCAAAAAGATATGTATGTTAGGAGAATTTACAAAAACCCCTTTGCCACAATAGACTAATCCAAGCCTCACAGTAAACAGGTAAGATAACCCTTACCCTCAAATAGATCTCCTTCCAGCCCCAACAGTTAACAGGTAAGATAACCCTAACCCTTTCATAGATCTCCTTCCAAGCCTCACAGTTAACAGATAAGATAACCCTTACCTTCTCATAGGCCTCCTTGCAAGCCTCACAGTTAACAGGTAAGATAACCCTTACCCTCTAATAGATCTTCTTCCAAGCCTCACAGTTAACAGGTAAGATAACCCTTACCCTCTTGTAGATCTCCTTCCAAGCCCCACAGTTAACAGATAAGATAACCCTTACCCTCTCATAGATCTCCTTCCAAGCCTTACATTTAACAGGTAGGATAACCCTTACCCTCTCATAGATCTCCTTTCAAGCCTTGCAGTTAACAGGTAAGATAACCCTTACCCTCTCATAAATCTCCTTCCAAGCCTCACAGCACTGGATGCTCTCTTGTAAGCCGTCCACACTGGTGCGGATACGCCCCTCAAAGATGTCATCAAGATTGATCTTGGTGCTGCATCGCTTGATGATTTCATTGCTCACCTTATTGGAGAAAGAGAAAAGTTACAAATGTGACAAGAAACAGACAGTTTTTCAAGGTGTATGTAGGCCATGCACCTTGGAAAAAAATATATTAAAAAAGATATACAGGATACTGAATAAAGCATGAAAACATCCAAGATGCTGAGAGTACATCTTTTTGTTGTCATGACACACCAAGAACAGTATAACTATTACTATTATAAAAAGTAAAAAAAAATGTGCTATCACTGGAAATAAAACTCAGGTTGTTGCTTTTTGCTAGCATGTCAAATTTCAGCATATTTTTTACGGAAATAAAATAAAATACCCGCAATAATTTATCACACTTCTGTCAAACAAAGTTTTTTATGCATGTTAAGGGTGTACTGACATCTGTTGCTAAGGAAAATTGAATATAGCATAAAAGCTTTGTGGAAAGTTATATGGGTCTGATATTTGCAAAGTTGACCACCACAAGTGTGCTGACTATTATGATGACGTTACTCAGTGACGTCATAATGTGACGTCATAGATACAGATAAAAGCAAATATTTCAAGTAAAATTGCTCGAAAACAAATATTAAATAGGTTTTATGAATCTTGAGGGATGGGCACATTAAGCCAAGCATGCGTTTTAGAAATGATTGAGTAATTGTTTTTTATGATTTTTCAAAGGTCCTGAAATTCAGATTATTTGATATAATTTTGGTTTCTGTTAGATTAACACTAAAACCATGCTTGGCTATAATTTCATAAAAAGGAATACAGAAAAATATTGTGTTTTGAAATAACTTGGCGACAAAAAAAGCTTTTTTTTTAGAAAACGCAGAACCGGAAGTGAAACAAAGCCTGCGCGTGCTCATTCGCCCTGCTCAGACACACTGATATCTCACATGATGAAATTTAAATGAAGTTTAAAAACAAAATCCAATAGTGTTTCATGGTATATATATACATTAAAGGAACGACATCTGTCATGTCATGATTAAAATTGGAAAAGTATTTTTAAATTCTGATATAGCGCTCGCTACTTTGAAATAAAATTTTCAGTGCGTGCGCGAGCGTTTAGTGTTTGCAGCGCGTAGGTAGTGAATTGAAAACTTTGGCTTAAAAAAGGTTGGCTTGACTAAATCTTCGCTGAATCTTCGTTTTTACAAAACATTGGAAATATCATCACCCCAAAAGGCTGAGATCAACTTGAAGTCAATTTTTGGGAACCTTGAAACGCATATTTTTATTGCTTTTACTTCAGGAAAGCTTGGAATGTGTTATATGCGCGCGCTCAACGTAACCAGCGTAGCAACGTCGTTACTGAGCAACACTAATGTCAGTATACCCTTAAACATTCTAGAAAGGTGCAAAATCATTATTCAATGAATAAGCAGGGGCCATGTGTTTGTACAAGTTTTGTTTGATATTTAGTTTAGTTGATTGGGAAGAAGTGGTCACAGGTCAATGACAAAGCCCTTTTATAGTACTAAGCTCTAACCGGAAGTTGAACACCGGAAGTTTACAGGATGATCTAAGGATTGCTGTGTTGAAAAAGCACAGCACCATCAATCCATCTGACGATGGAGTCACGCAGTAGTCCCCCCAATTACAAGCATTCACGAATAAAAATATGACAATATATATGAGGACTTTGGGAAGTGACTGCTTTATTGCCATGCCATACTAGAGACTTCAGTTCAAGTTATCATTACAAAATACCTTGATACTACTGTATGAATCTGTATTGCAATATACCGTACAATTGCATCACTATGTATTCCACCTTTGTCAGGACCCAAAATATAATTAATACAGTAGAAGTAAAATTGCTGTATGTTGAGAATTGAGATTCCATTGAATAACCACCAAGATTCCAGGCATTTTGAGCAGTGTAAATAGCATTACCTTTCTCAAGATACCTGTGAGCCTTTCCCTGCTTCGGTAGTGCTCAGAGTTCATCCAGACCATCCGAATAGTGTGGAGGATGCGTGGCAACATGGCAGGCACATCTTTGGGCTGAGCTTGCGCTAGCTCCTCACAAGGACCTTTCAGGGTCGACAGAAATTTCAAGTTGCTCTGTGCTTGGGATGAGCCATCCTGAATAATTTGCATCAGAGAGTTTATAGTCCAATCAATCAATCTTTATTGGATTTCTTTATGTATATACAATAAGGGAAAAGCCGAAGCCAGAGGCTTATCAGGCTTCGTCAGCAAAGTATGTAACATATAATACGACTTACAATTTTAGCACACTTTCCATTCAAGGAAACACTATGAATAAATCATTTCCACTGCATAAAGTAGAACAATGATGGAAATAAGATGATAAAATAAGAAGGATTCTCTACGAAATAATAATTTCCACTGCACAAATCAGCACAATAATTAGTTAAGGTGATAAATAATGAGGAAACACTACAAATGAATCATTACCACTTGCTGATCTCTCTCCCTTGTGTGGTATTTTGAGCATTTTATTGAGAGGGGTGATTCTGCTTTTCTCTCCTTGTTCGATTTGAGATTTGTCAAAGAACCTGTGCTATTATTTGGCTTAAGAGTAGATGCCAACACCTTGGTTGGATGCATATCTGCAAGACCATTTATCCCTTAGACTGATGCCTGAGTATCTTCATCTTGTTGTGTTTATTTTGCATTTATGAATTTTTTGGGTTGTGGGTACTTCCCAAAGCCGGTACAGGCCGGTTGAGGGGTCAATGTGTTAAGGTGATAAATAATGAGGAAACACTACAAATGAATCATTCCCACTGCACTATTGGTGGTTACTGGGAGCTTGACACTAATAAGTATTTACGGTGCTGTCACTGTTGATAAAAAACTCACCTGAATAAGTTTGGACAGCTTCAAGAATGGAGTAACATAAGAAGACTTGGATAACTCCAGGGTTGCCTGGATACGCTTGACGCCTGGCTTGTCCAGCTGCTCACTGATTCCCGACAGATCAGCACACCTACTGCGCCAAAACTCTATCTCCTCTAAAGGACCAGAGTTTTCAGCTGTCTCGAATGTGTCTTGGCTACTTAACACTTCCTTGATTTGTCTTGTCCAATGAATCATTGCCGCTGTACAAATCAGGACAACAATGGAATAAGGTATCAAAATAATAAGGAAATACTACAAATTCAAGCATGTCCAATGTAGACAATTCTACTCAAACAATGTGAAAGTGTGTCAATCACGAAGAGAAGAGTTGCACTGAAAAGAATGTGATAATAATGCATACCATTATATATTTGGCTATTAAAAACCTGTAATGACATAACCAACAAGAGAATTGTATAATACCTTCAAGGCGTTGTACAAACTCTTTGTTCTTGGAAGCTTGTTCAATGTTGATGGTTGTACTCTCACTAGGAACATAAAGCACTGTTTTGCCTTGCATCTTATAACGAGTATCTGTCAGATTTGCCATGAACTTGTGAAGATGAGCCAAAAAATCATTTTTGATGCTGTCCGGCCAACTTTGATTTCCAAAGAGAAGAGGCGCGTAGACATTTGACATCTGCCTGAGCAAGCTCTCAACATAGTTGGATTTGACTGTTCCAAACTGCAACGTCTTCTCTAAATTATCAGGAGTGAGAACTGCATTTTCAAAACGGATCAGATAGGTGAGCTCCTCAACGGGATGTGGTGGAACGCATGTGGACACTTGAAGTCCAAGAAGTTTATCTATGTACACAACCAGTAACCGCGAACTGATGTCGTTTAGAAATTTGATAATCGTGTCATCATGTTCCGTCGTCCAAAGATCGGAAGTCAAGTTAGTGAGGGTTACTCTCTCCTTGATTAGGGGAACCTGGGGATAAAGGAAGATAAAGATGGAATAAGATAACCTGGTTTCTTCTGAAGTTTCTGGGGATAATAAAATAAAGGACAAAAAATACTGAAGCCAAAAAGATTAAAAGTACACCATCCCTATTTGGCGCGCAAAACAGTAAAGCACTTCATATATATAAATATGTATATAAATAACACTAAAAGGAGTAAATATCAAATGAGAACTATCAAATCTCGAATGCCTACCATTTCTGCTGGATCTATCTCGATGTTGTCTGCGGAGCGCGGGCTGCCAAACCCGTTGAACGGGGATTCCTGTTCGCCGCCATTATCGGACGAAGAGTCGCCATTTTTGCTCTTTTCTGGGACGGCAGACACAGAATCTTGCCCTGTTACTTCTGACATATCATCTACAGATTCCCTTGCGTTAGCGCTAGGAGCATCCTCTCTTTCAGAATCCATGTTGAGATTTTACAACCAAACAACAACAACCGTGTAAACCCCTTTCTTTGAACGGCACAAGGAACGGTGGTTAAATTTGAAGTTTCGTTTAGGATTTTTCCCAATGTGATCAATACTTAAATATCATTAAGAAACAAGCAGGATATACTCCGTTTTCTTGGCACGTCTGGCGTTTCTAACTAGACCTTATGCTAGTTTTCTTGTAAAGTTTGAGACGGCCGCCATTACGCATTGGAGTAACTAAGCAACTTTGCTTTATGTTTGCGTCGATCCCGCGACTACGGGATTCCTCGAAGAACGGGATAGCTTTCCCCAGAAACCCCACATAATTTCAGAAACATCGAAAAAATATATGAAAATAAATGCAATTTGATTTATTTTTGTTCATTCTTATGGGCTAGAAAATAAGAAATATTTTAAAAAAAATTTTTGTTATAGAAATCGAAAAGAAAACAATCGAATTTGCGTGTCAACAAATATTACCCACAAAGCACTGCGGCTCACATTTAAAAAATGGCGGAAGAGAAAGGAGCAAAATTCACCTTTACACATGTCCCTGGTAAAAAATTCCAAGGATTCGAATCCGCAGAAGTACAAGAGCTCCTCTTGAAATGGTAAGCACATCAATGCATCGCCCAGTCCCGGAAAAATCATTTGGGACCATTTTATTGATAGCTAATCTGCCTTTTTTTAGCGTTTGAAGCCGTGCCAAGAGTTGGTCGTTGCGATACTTACTCTTCTATGTTTTACAAAACCATCGACCCTTGTTTCGCATCTTGTTATTCCTTTTTTGCAGGGGAATGGATAAACGGACATGTATACAGATGTACACATACGAACAGTACTTTCAGGCATACGAGAAGGACGAATTTGTCAAGGTTTTACAATTGTTTACTCTTTTGGCATGAATAAAATCTTTTTAAACACTCTTCTGCATTGCGTGCTCAGGTTTCACAAAAAAAGCGTTTATCACTAGTTAGTGAGAACAAGAGAAGGGGGGCCTGCTCTAAAGGCCTGGCTAAACATTCAAACATGTTTGTCAAACATTGCATTTGATGCAAATGTTTGTACGTTAAGCCACCCACAAAACCTGGTACTAAATCCGCTTCCACAATAAGTCCAGATGTTTGAACAAGATCAAAGCATTTTCTTCAAACATTTGTGTTGAGCATACATGTTTTATTGTTTAGCCACTCACCACACAAAACATTGCGCATTCTTTGTGCTTTTATCCAATCGCAGCTTGAAATTCCCATGGCGCCACTTCGATCTCTTGCATAACGAAAAAATTGCGTGGGCTCATGTTTTATAAAAATGTTTTTATGTCTAGCCACCTCGCAAAACATTCTCATGCAAGAGTTCAAATTATCAATGTTTGACAAACATGTTTGCGTGTTTAGCCAGGGCTTAATGGTGATTTGCAGTACGATGATTTGCAGTACGATGATTTGCAGTATGGTGATTGGCAGTATGGTGATTGGCAATGATTATATATTATATGATGATATAAAGAGATCTGGTCAGTCTGCCAGGCTGTAGGCTGAGGGGTGGAGGTTGTGAAGTATTTGGTTATCAATTTTTATCTATTTTTTATATGAATTATTGATTATTAGGTATCTAATTGTTATAAAAAAATTTTGATACCTATTAACAATTTTATCTGTTAGTTACGTCCATTAGTTGTAGATTTTTTGAGCTGATGACTGGAATGTTTTGATTTATAAGTAATATAAGGGTTTGCCACTCTTTTTCCAGGACTTCTTTGAAGACCAAAATGTCTTATCAACCCTTCAGGTACTGTAGGATTAATTTTTATATGATTACTTATAAATTACTCAATGTATTAACTTTTTCACTTTTTTTAGGTTGTCTCATCTACCAACACCTGGGGTTCTCTTGGTAGGATCATTCCATGCTAAAATACTTGACTCTTATCTGCGTGTCCATTTGTTTGTCCATTGGTTTTTACCCGTCTGTCTGTCCATCTCTCTGATTTGTTTTTGATTATTTGTATTCTGTTTTAGGGATAAAAGGGGCTAAGTATGAGGCTGAGCAAGTCCCCTGTACAAGCACATCAATGGACTTTTTTGATAAGTTATACAGTGAAGGTGTGTGTCAAGTCAATTGCAAATGTGTGCTACCATTAAACAAGTTGATGTACTTTTCTTTTAACTTTTTAGGAATTGTGAGAGAATCTGGTAATATTAGGAAGTGTTTTGATGAATATTTTGAAGACTTTATCATATCAGATGAGCTAAGAAAGGTATTTTATCTACATTTATTTCTAAGGACATAAATTGGGTAACTGGTTGCCAATACTGCATCAGCCCACAAACTTAGACTATAACAGTTTGAGCAATTGGCTAATGAAAATTCCATTCCATGCCATAAACATCTTTTATTTTCCTATCAGGTGCTTCTCCTTGAAGATTCTGAAAACTATGACATTTTTAGTGAAGAGGAAAGGTCAGAGTTTCTTTTTAAGATCTTAAAGCATCTTTGCTTGGGTGGACAAGTGTGTCAATACGAGGATTCTGTTCAGCCCTATATGGAAACAGCACGAACACTATACAAAGACTTGGTCAGGTATGACACATGAACATAATCAGACATAACTCAATTATTACAGTGCTTTTGGGCATGGACACTTCCTCCATGCCACCTATATATTTTAAGATAAGTATCATAAAAAAGAAATCCAAAAACTTTCATGACAACTCAAGCCAAAGTGAGTGCAACTCAATTATTTTCTTCATCTGGGTTCTTTGATTTCTAGTATTATGTAGAAGTGTAATGCCTGCAAAAGTAATAACTACCGGCAAATGTAATATGGTTTTCCCTGCAAATGTTATAAGGCCTTGAATGAAATAGAAAAGTTATTTTTAGTCAGGTGCCACATTACATTTGTGGGTTTCGTACATTTGCAAGTAAAACCTTACTACATTTGCAGGTTTATTACAATTTGCGGTAAAACCTTATTACATTTGCAGGTTTCTTACATTTGCGGGCAATTATTACGTTTCCAGGTGCTACAGAAGTCAATAACTGTATTTGGACTTTTAATGTAAGCTTTGAAAAACAGATAAGGGGTGTACATCATAAGGGATGTACCAAAAATAAACCAAAAATGGGTGATGAAAGCCACCCAATCGGACCTTGTATGACCTGATGCTGTCAGACCCTCCAAATTCAAATCCAAGTTATGTCTCAATTGCCCTCAACTCAGCATATTCTCAGAGAAAACTGATCTGTTTATTCACCATAGTGTGTATAAAGACCAGAAGACAAAGAAGCTACAAATAGGGTCCATTATTTTGAAGATAGCTAGCATGGTGAGTATGTTATCAAGCAAAACATCAAAAAGAATTCCTTTTTGGCAGAGGTGAGCCTCTGGAAAAAGTCACAATTATTAAGAGAAAAACATAAATAAAAAATCAATAAAGAAAAATAGTTGAAGATGGTGATACAACCAAGCCAATCATTGTCATCATCACTTTCATCATTTTTTTAATAAGTTGCTTTTTGTTGCTGTTATTTTGCTGCTAAAAGGCTGAGCGAGCGCTAGTTTGCCACCCAAACAGTCACATGATCTCTCAGCCCAAGTCCCCTTATGCATTGATAATGAATGCTTATCCATTCAGAGTGAAGACAGCACCGTGCTCTACCCGTCAAATGATTCACATGACCAGACTTTTGCCTACATGTGTGTTGATATGGCAAAGAGACATATCTATATCTGGTACCATTCCTGGAAATCTTGATTCCTAAGAGACACAAGTCTATCTGGTACCATTCCTGGAAATCTTTATTCCTAAGAGACACAAGTATATATCTGGTACCATTCCTGGAAATCTTGATTCCCTAAGAGACACAAGTATATCTGGTACCATTCCTGGAAATCCTGATTCCCAAGAGTCCTCCAACCATCATAGTTTTAGGATGTGAGGAGCGCTGGAAAGAAAGTACACTCATGCGTAGAGCTTTCTGTGTCGCTTGTTTTTCTCTAGCAAAAAAAAAGGAAGAAAGGGTAACACTTCGCGACTGAAGAAAGAGATAATGACAGGGAGAGATAATGACTTAGTGTTTAATGCAATGGAAGTTTACCTTACAACAATCTCGTAAGATAGATGGATATCAATAACCGTCAGTTATCATTCGGTTTATTGCACACACCATGCATGGAGTAAAAAATACAGAAAAAAAATTAAAATGTATAACTTCCCCGAGGAAAACGTTTGTGGTGCATCCATAATGACTACTTTAAGCATGAACTGTGTTCCTGTGGGTAAAATAATGTACCGTCATATATAAAGATGGCTTGCGGGACTTTCTTAGCGTTAGTTTTATTTTTCTCAGCACTTTTATTGGGGCTATGGTGTGTAATATTACTACAACCTCTTGTTAGTTAAATTCACAAATATTTTTAAAAAATGTTGTTAAATTTATTGGTTATAACATTTTATTCGCACACTTTATAAAAGTGTGGTTGGTCTACCCTTTCTGCCATGAAAAAGTCTTAGTAAAAACAAGTTTGGTAGAGTCGTCCTGAAGTTTTTGGTGGACTGAATCACTGATTTTTTTTTTCGACATTTCGGCAATGCTGCCTTCATAAATCCTGATTACCGGAATGTCGAGAAAATACAACCCAGTTATTGAAGAAATTGTTTTATATATATAAGTAATAATTAATGTGGTTAGACCGCGCGAAGGTTATGATAAAAACGTTTTACCAAATTTCAGAAATCGCCGCATTTGTAATCACTCGCTCGTTATATTCACAATCATATTTTTCTACCTTCAAGTCATGTAAGAACTTGATCTCCTTAATACCCTTTAGTGCTAGTAGTATTTTCTATCCCTACAATACCTTTTTGCACTTATTAAGGTAGAACCAGAATAAACATTTTGTGACAGCGATTCTCAATATCCCGGAGCTCTCGTTAATGATGTTTATCTGCTCCGCTTTCTGGCTACCGTCATTCAAACAAACGGTTCATTTGGTTCTTTTTGATTGGTCAGCGCCTTGAGGTCGTGTTATCGGAAGCCATCTCAGTGCTTGCCAATAAAAACGCTTTAATATTTTCAATGACGGAAGCCTGAAGACGATTTTAAAAGGTGTTAGAGATCGTCTACGAGGTCTCGCAGCATACTCAAAACCGCAGTAAGAATATATATGTTCTCCCAGGATGACAAACCCTGAAATGTCTGAGCCACACTCAATTTGTGCGGTGATCTTCTGGTGCTACTTCAGTTTTCTACACCGTGGTAAAGATTGTTCGGTAAAATGTTGACTGATTCATTTTCCTCCTCCGTTTGGTCCACGTCTTGTCCATCTTCATCGGCCCCGTCTGATGACGCACAAGCTTTCATTCCCTGCATGTCTGTCTTAGTGATGAAAAGATATGTATGCACATTAAGGCTTTTCACTGATTTCTTTTTTTTACTTATTGTGGAATAAGACCATTCCTCAGTGGCGTTCCAAGAAATTTTATCCCATTTCAACTCTATCAGGAAAAATATTCAGGAGGGGCGTGTCTAGGGAAAAAACACGAGGACGGTGTTTTTTTTGCCTATTGTGAATTGTGCAAATTTTCCGTACACGGTGGAATTCTTCTACAAGATGACGACTGATTGTTTCCTTGTAATTTCTTATTGAGTGGATGTATATAGAAGTGAGTATAGGGAAAAGCTTTACGATAAAGTTCTGGTGGTCACGAAAGGATACCTGTGTGTTTTTTTAGTCGTTGTCTGTGGCCTTCGCTTTTCTGATTGGTCGAAAATATTAAATGGCGCGAAAGTGGGAGCGCGCGTAAAGCTACGGGAAAAATATTTTTCCTATTTCCATCATTCGTTTGCTACAAAAGCTATACGCAGCTTATTACAAAAACACAGCGAAAATACACGAATACAATTATGGAAAACGAAACGAATGTTGAATGAAAATTGAGGTAAGAATATTGTTTCATATACGCAGCGTAAAAAACAATCTTTTAATACTAAATAAGTAAGAATTTCATGTTAGTTCAGTCTAGTTCAGCGATAGCGCTAAGGAAGGTGAATATACTGGGCGAAAGCATTCAAGAAGAACTCTGGAATTTGGTAGAAATACTAATAGTAAGTTTTGTTTTTAGCTAAATGGGAAATCGAAAGACGACGACTTTGCTCTTTTCAGACGCTTCGCGTCTCGGGGACTTTACACCGCTGTTCACTAATTGTGTTAGTATATACTTGGCGGGGACTGAACAAGACACATTTTGCTGTACTAATTTGATCGAATTTTACAACTTTGTTCTCCTAAATGGTCATACGACGCAAGGTATCGCTTCTGACAGTTGTTGATCTTTTTGGCACCAAATCCATTCTGTTTTTCCATTCAATGCTTTTAACCACCACGAAATACAGAACCTCCAATGAATACAATATACGTATTTTGATCAACATTATTTTGTAGACAAATTTAGTCCCGTTTGACCACAGGTTGCCAAAGCTCATTATTTGTCCCTAATGATTTTTACGGAAAACATAAGGCAAAAACAAAATTAGTGGAAAATAAAAAACAACTTATTGAAAAGACGTGTGTAGTGTTGTGTTGTGTTTATGTTTACTTTTTGCGTGCTCTCTGGCCGTGCCCTTTTCGATATTCGTTCTGGTAAGGGTTCAAATCGTGAATCTTGAAAAAGGCGGTTTAGAAAACTGTTCGGTGTAAAGATCGTCAAAACAATTCGTTCAATTTGTACAATTTCCCCATAGGCTCTCTTCCCGAAACAGATCTCTGGGGAGATAGATGCTGTCGGCGCGCCTACAAGGAAGGGAACAACCATAACACTGAAAAGGCGGGAAAAAAGATAAACATGAAACTCGTCGTGTCATGTTTGCGCCGAAACAAATTATTTTAATCCAATTAGAAAACTAAAATACTTTTTACAATTGTTTCCGCACGCCTTAGATTCTGTAGTTTTATCAGACACCTAAAAGGTGGCTTTTATTAGAAGCTTTGTCAGAGACATTGATGAATGTCACATTGATGAACATGATTGTCTAAAAGGCTTATTGATTGTCTTTGTTTATGTTAAAAGCACTAATTAATTTTCTATTTTTCATAACTGGTTGTCAATAAACGCTACTGATTGTCCAAACGTTTAATTGAATTTTCGATTGCATGCAAAAGAATGTTCATCCCATCCCGAATGAATGCCCAATTGCGTTATTGATTGTCCGTTGATGCTATTGAATGTTCGCGCATATTCAATCATTGTTATTGAAAGTCTAGTCACGCTAAGGATGTTTCGTGCGATGTTGATGAACGTACAATGCACGTTAACGATACAACGTTTGGCACAAATGAATGTCCCTTTCTCGTTATTGAACAGCAAATTAACAAAAGGATATTTTCTGTTTTCTGGGTCTGTCTTTACGCTTGTTAGTTCTTCTCGGGCGTGCTCGATCAATTCGTCCAAGTGTTTCTCCTCTGAGTCAAGGAGTTTCAGCTCCATTCTCAATTCTTCTGTCGAGTGACTTGTACTTCTTAAGCCAGGGGGCGGGTCATCCCTAGAAAAAAGAAATGCTCATAAATTATCATAAATTATGACTAAATCATGGCCTTGTATATGGTCTTATCAATATAACTATTATCATCATCATTAATATTACCATTATTATTATTATCAGTATAACTAAAGCCTATTTTGTCTCAGATACCGCCTATAAATACCTCTGGCCCGAGTTTGAAAAGCATACCTACCAGGTTACCCTGATCCCAGAGCCTCGAGCGTCTCTCTATTCAGCTCGCTGGCCACTAGAGAGACGCACGAGGCTCTGGAACCAGGGTATTACCAGGTCGAGCTAAGTTTAAAACACTTATCATATCCCACATTTCGAGCCAGTATATTTCGTCTCCTTCCGTTTCAACCAGTCCGATTCCTGCCAGGATTTCGATCGCGTCACAGACCCGTCGCTTAGGAGCAGAGATATGTGCAAACGCTTGATTTAACCGTATGGTTTTCCCAGGGGATTCCAACATCAGCTGAACCAATGTCTTGGTTACCGAGGCCATGTTGCCACCGGAGGCGTCTCCTAAAGGCTTTTTCACCTTGGCGCTTTTTTGCGTAGCGCTCATGTTATGATCTCTGCGAAGGAAAATGGTATATGGTCCGCAATAGTATGAGGTGATGACAGGAGAAGAAAAACATCCAGACATCAGGTAATATGAGAGAATAGCATCCGGCGAAGAGTACTTCTGAACATCCGAATTGCCCCATGCAAATACAGTAAAACAAACGAATAAAACCCCATAGAAATACAGCAGTGAAATAAACGAATAAAACGCCCATACAAATACAGTAAAACATCCTAATAAAGCGCCATACAAAAACAGTGAAACATCCTAATAATACAAATACAGTGAAACAAGCGAATAAAACCACATACAAATACAGTAAAACATCCGAATAAAGCGTTAATACAAATACAGTGAAATATCCAAAAAAGTCCCATACAAATACAGTGAAACATCCCAATTAAATCCCATCCGAATAAAGCCATACAAACACAGTGAAACATCCGAATTAAATCTGATCCGAATAAAGCTCCATACAAATACAGTAAAACATCCGAATAAAGCGTTAATACAAATACAGTTAAATATTCAAAAAAGCCCCATAGAAATACAGTAAAACATCCGAATTAAATCCCATCCGAATAAAGCCATACAAATACAGTGAAACACTCGAATAAAATCCCATCCGAATAAAGCCATACAAATACAGTGAAACATCCGAATTGAATCCTATCCGAATAAAGCCATACAAATACAGTGAAACATCCGAATAAAGCTCCATACAAATACAGTGAAACACTCAAATAAAATCCCATCCGAATAAAGCCATACAAATACAGTGAAACATCCGAATTAAATCTCATCCGAATAAAGTCCAATCGAAATACAGTAAAACATCCGAATAAAGTCCCATACAAAAAGGTAAAACATTGAAAAAGAGGAGAGCAAGCTTTAGTCTCTCAAAGTCGCGTACACACACTTGCTCGTGTTCGTGTAAAAACCCTCTTGTAAGCGTCGACAGAGTGCCATGGGCGGAGGAGGGATTTTCACGCGCTGTCACTGTATCGTTCTAATATTTACCCACTTGAAAACTTTTTGTGTGTGTGGTGGTAGGAGGGGGCTCTTTCAGCGAATTGCACTTTCAGAAAAAGAGCAAAAAAATGTAGTAATAAAGAATTAGCCATTAACTATTGTATTTTCGTTTGCGCCACGCTGGCACTGATAAGTTCCATACATGCTCAAAGTTCCAACGCTCACTTATCAGAGTCAGGAGTCACGCCCAAACTTCTGCTGTAGAGTCAGTATTGACGCACGCAAAGAGCGCTGGTTTCCGATCATAAGTTCGAGACGTGCAAACACAATTAAAAGGGTCATGTTAAATTTTCTTAAAACATGAGGGGGAGCAGGGCTGATTGGAGGAGGGGGGGGTGGAGGGGATTTCAATCTTAAAGAACAACTGTAGAAACGGTATCATTTTAAATAGGGTACCCTATTCTCATAGCGACGGGTAACGGACTAGTTCAGCGTGGGGTGATATAACGTTCCCTTTAGTTCTCGGATGGGGTGGCTTACAAGACACTCGACGTTTGTGGTCAAAAAGGATCAAGGGAGGTCGTGTGCGAGTCTCGCTCAATCACACTGAAGGAGTATATTCCCATGCGCGCAACGGGCGTCCTTGCTCTTGGGGTCAAGACAGCGTTTTTCTTTTGATTATTCTTGCCCCAGGCAAGGGCGCCCCCGACAGGGTGGCAAATCTGCGAGAAAAATCCATCGCCTTGCTCATAAGGCACGATTTAGTCGTTATCAATCCGACTTTTTGTATCTCTGACCCCATATAGAGTGCAAGCGCGTTCAAGCGCGCCCTTATTGGCTATTCCATAGTTACTATGGCTATACCCAGCTCAACAACCACCATAAAACGTCTTATTGCGCGTATCACGCCTCGCACTCGATTGGACGATATTTGCTAACCCAATTGATAGATTCATTGAATTAATAGCCCAATAGAGAGGGCATAGGCACTGACCAAAAACATTCCTCTGTCATCGTTTAGTGAAAATAGAGGGAAATATTGCATCCTGGTGCCGCAATAGACGACTAGCTTTGCCATTTAAAGACATCTTAGAATCAATTACTGCCGAAGCATTGTAAAAAAATAAATGGTGGGGGGAACCCGATAGATTTTACGAAAATAAGAAGATGTCTATTTTATCATACGAGGTGATTGAGAGGTCCGGCAGCAGGATGGTGTCCTAAACAAACTAACGGTCCGACGGTCAGAAATATTTCTCTGTTTCTCCTTGAATTCAAGTAATATCTACTGTATAAACGGAGCCCTATAAACAATTTTTTGTTGGGAATACCCAAGCCCTTTCTTCTGAATATATGAAATTTAAATTTTAATATATTATTTGATTAACGAGCAGTTTGATATTTTATTGACATTGTACAGGACACAATTGAATATAAGTGCGGCCCGAAAATTGATTCTTGCACAATAACTAAACAACAGATTTGAATCGTCTGGAAGCGCTAGGCCTTTTTTAACAAAAACGAGTAGCTTTTATGGTGAGTACGATTATTCGGATTTACGCATGGGCGATTTCATTTTTCCAAGTGCCGATCTCGAATAGCAAATATTTATAGCAAGAGAGTATTTTTGATTTTGAGTATTTGAGCAGTTGGAGCAGTTGTTAAGTACGTTACTGCACGCGCACCTGGTGAAAATTTAACCGTATCGAGCCCCGAGGTAGCGAGAGTTATATTTTCTTGGTCAATATATCCTACCTTGATAAAACACTTCAGCTGAAGACACAGTACTCTGTTAGTGACGCCAAAGAGACGGCGAAAGGCAAGACGAAGGGCACGGTCTTGTAGCGCCTGGTATCTCAAAGATCATACGCGTCTATGATCGTCAAAATCGGAAAAGCGATCAAAAGTTAAATGATAATGTTTAGTTTAGCGAGTTCGACAAATGTTTAAGCTCGTATGTACCCTTTTAAAGTCTTACATATCAATCATTCAAACCAAGTGATATGTCATTAACTTACAATATTTTTGGGGGGAATCTTTCAATATGGTTGACAAGCTTTCTAAACTCTGGGCGTGTAGCACTTAAAAGTTTTGATCCCGTACAAATTGTTTAGCTATATAACCACTAAAGATTATTATAAGGACAACATCCCCGAGCAGCTTATTCTATCAACCTTTAAACCAAACAACAGATATTTTCTAAGCAAACGCCGCATTTTTTGATAACCCGTTTAATCTAATTTGTTTGTCGGCCCAAATATTAGTCCGAGGTTTTCGATTACCGTTGCATTACAGCCATATAGAGTTAAGCAGAGAAAAAAAACTTTACGGATAATAGCTTTCTTACCTTGAAGGAGAAAACTGGCGCTGTTTGGTAAATGTCTCCCAGAACACCGCTGATAGGTAAAATAACCCAGGGAATATGAAATGACCAAACAACGTTGAAACTGCTACAAATAACACGGGACTGAAACGCTAATTACAGTGCGAGGTGGTGAAAACCTTTTTTTCCCGTTTAATTTGCTTATTTTTGATAGGATAATAACGAAATGCGATCCACATGGATTTGACTGTCGAGTCGAAATACGCCCGGGATTTCTTACACCGCTAATTCATGCTAATGTATGACCCGGCAATATATGTCTACGCAAAGGTAACGAAGGGTCAAAAGGTGATCGAATTACGATATCACGGTTTTATCGATAGAGAGGACGGACTATTAGAAAATCTGGTGGGAGGTTACAAAAAAAAATCAAAATTTCGAAAAATGCCCAGGGTAGTCCATTCAGATCCCCACAAAGGGCTATTCTGCTATCAATAGGAGCCCTGGGTTTTAACAAAAATGTTATATGTATAAATATAAAATTAAAAATATGTATATATATATAGCTAACATGCAATATATATATATATATATTGCATATATATTACATAATATTATATTATTGTATATATATATATCATCTCCTAATGGGTGGGCAACCACGAAACAGGCTTGTAGAGATGAAACGGTAGTTCGCGTGTTTTTTCCTACAAACCTAGATTTATCCCGCTCTACACCTATGTATTTTAATACATAAAAAAAGCACTGTTAAAAGAACGCCTGCACTCACGCATTATATATATATATATTGCATATATATATTGCATGTGCAGAGAAACCAAGAATATATAAAATATATACTTATTTCATTTGCCACATAATCTAAGTAACTAAGTAACTCTAAAAATATAATTTTTAAGCTTTTCAATTGGCTAAAACTGTGCAGCCACGATAATAAAAAGAACGCTTAGCTGTCTGTGTCCGCACATGAGGATGGTGCAGATAATTACTTTGGCGGGTCGTTCTTCTTGACATGTCCCTGTTATAACTCCTAAATTGTTATAATTCCTAGATTGTTATAACTCCTAAATTGTTATAACTCCTAAATTGTTATAACTCCTAAATTGTTATAATTCCTAGATTGTTATAATTCCTAGATTGTTATAACTCCTAAATTGTTATAACTCCTAGATTGTTATAACTCCTAAATTGATATAACTCCTAAATTGTTATAATTCCTAGATTGTTATAACTCCTAAATTGTTATAACTCCTAAATTGTTATAATTCCTAAAATGCTGGCTCTTGTTTACCGATTTCAGAATATGTCAGGTGGCTGGGCAAACAATGCGCGCCGCACGATTTTGGAGGCGTTCCAACATTCCGCTGTTGACCTCCCGCAACCAGCCCACACGCCGGAGCAATACTCTATGGGTCTTATCATTGAAATATATATCATATGAGAGCTATGAGTGTATTCATTGGCGATCTAATTGATCAGAATACTTAAGGGGAAGTGGCTCATCCCCCTCCCAGGCTCAAGCAAATCCAAAATGAGCATCACAAATGCATTCATATTTCAAATGATCCTTCCCTAAAACAGTTCTGCATATTCTCTAGAACGACTTTTTTTATTCATACAGGAGCGCTTTTTGGCTAAGTGTAGGTTTTTTCATCCCTGGTCATGTGACATCAACAGCCTTTGCTGTTAACGAAAAAAAGGCGCAGTTCGGCAGTCCGAAATAATCCTATGTTTCTTGTTGAATTCAACTAATATCTATTCTAAAACAAATTTTCTTTGTTAAGAATATCCAAGCCCTTTCTTTAGAATATAGTCATGAAGTTTTGAATATATTTTTGAGCCTATATTTTTTATCATACATCAGTGCTTATAGGCTGGTTGCGTAAAAATGTAGAGTTGCTTGAGCCCTCTTTCCCCTGCGAGAACTTTTAATTCAGAAGTTTCGCTGTTACAAAAGTAAAAATTTTGGGACTTCCAGACGCTCGCATCCGGCAAGGTCACATTCATATAAGGAGAACTCGTGCATCATCAGTCAACAACCCCGTGAATTACGACAAACTCTGGCATTTTATCACTAAAAATTATCATTCTTTTGGGCGGCTCGGTATGTGTTTGAGGAATTCTCGAGACCTGTGGTCTCGTGCGCCACTGATCTGCTTTTGAATTTTACCAAACAGAACCACCGCGGTTTTTAAAAAGGTACGCATATAGTTTTTTATTTCTCAAATACAAAAATATGTTCCTGATAATGCGTATTCCCTCACTTTCGATAAGAATAGATGGAGAAGAAGAACGAACGACATTCACATGATAACAACTTAAAAATCGTTTGACTTTTCTCCTAGAGTCGAGACAGCAGCTAATATTCTCCGAGGTCTTAATGGGATAATGAGCTTATCGATACTTTGTCATCTGGCGCCTTGTCTGGATTTTAACCTCTCTTCAGGCAAACGTGCGCTTCGGCCCCCTGCGCATGCGTGTACTGTGGCCAGAGCCCGCGATCTTGCCTGACAAAGAAACAAGTCGTGGCTGGATGGAATCCTACTAGCGTATGTGGCCGAGAGGGCCCGAGACTCCCCAACACTTCGGAGATAGTCGAAATCAGCATCCGAACCATCGAATCCCACAAAACTGTGCGTTTATCTGCTGTAGGGCTTCCGGATGGTCCCCGAAAATTTAGGTGTGCTCGCAGCTTTTGGCTAATGCTCGAATGCTCGCGCAATTTTTTCCGCCGTGCTCGCATTGTATTTTTGAGTCTAGGTGCTTTAGGCATCCTCTCTATATGTCAGCGTCCGCGTTTTACCTGCCTGTCTGCCTGCCCGCGTGAACTTTTTGTGGTCTTTCTGTGCTTTTCGCAACACAGTAATTGTCATGGACGTGTAAATAGACTAGCCTACAGAAAGGACTGTTGTCTTGTTTTGTTTTTAGATTATATTCACATTCAATAATTAACTTTGATTTATAATTAGCAGTTACAAGGTGTTTAGTTACATAAGCGCTTTTTGGTAGCATGGAGTTTGGAGCAGATCGGAGTTATAAAGGAGTTCAAGTTATATTTAATCACATCCTTAGGAGACACATCAGACGTAAGTTACAATCTTTCATTTAGCTCGATTTTTTACCTTAGAAATCTCAGTAGGAGTCTCTGTTAACAGTAGTATTTGTATTTAGTTTTTACCATCAAGTGACATCAACAACATTTTCCACTGGTTAAACTGCCTGGATTTTGGAGATTCCACATCCCCGATGTCGGCAACCCCTCCCTGCCCGGTACAGTAATCCTTGAATTATTTTTAACATTCTGGCGTGGTAACTTTCGGTTAAAGCCTATAGGAAGTATAAAATGCTTTCTGTCGACCTGTGATCTCCCTCTATACTCAATGTAAAGCCGAAAAATATTTATAAGCAGGTTTCTGCAAGAAAGATTTCTATGTGGGTTGTGCGTGCGCATGCGCATTGTCTTAGTATCTGTTACCTTTTACGCGCCCTTTGTTTCAAAATTGTCAACATACTCTTTGTAAGATAAAGAAAACTGCGTTAATTATTTGTGCTTGTTTTGAAAAAAAAGCTTGACTGATTTTGAAGCAGTCTCTTTTTAAGAGACCGCGACTGCGTTTGAACATTCTTCGGATGAAGTAAGATGCACTAGTTCTCTAGGTAGTTTTAAAAAGGCACTTAAGACATTTGTATTTAAAGAAATGTTTAATTTATAATCAACATATATATTCCTTTTATTTTTTATCATAGGTCTATTGTAATTATATTATTCATAGTTTTATCGTAATATTATTGTAGTTTGGCATTTGTTACTAGTTTTATTTACTCGATGTAATGCGCAGTTGAAAATTTTTATATTGATAATTGCGCAATATAAATGCAATAAATTATTATTATTATTATTATTATTATTATTATTATTATTATTATTATTATTATTATTATTATTATTATTATTATTATTATTATTATTATTATTATTATTATTATTATTATTAGTATTATTTTTGTTATTATTATTATTATTATTATTATTATTATTATTATTATTATTATTATTATTATTATTATTATTATTATTATTATTATTATTATTATTATTATTATTATTATTATTATTATTATTATTATTATTATTATTATTATTATTATTGGTTGGAAGCAATTGGCACTTGTTCTAGAGAGCCGTATACCAAGTTTGCAATTTGTATTTTTTTAAGAAATGCTAGACTGAGTTTGTGCAGTTTTGAAGAATTGCATGACTGCGTTTGAATCAATTGGTGCATGTTTTGAAGATAGCAAAGGTAGCGACTGAGTCCGCGGAGCAGCGCGTGTATTTTTGAAGAGAGCGCGACTGCGTTTGAATCAATTGGTGCATGTTTTGAAGATAGCAAAGGTAGCGACTGAGTTCGTGAAGCAGCGCGTGTATTTTTGAAGAGAGCGCGACTGCGTTAGTAAGGACTAGTGCTTGTTTTGAAGAGCGTGTGACTATGTTTGAAGCAGTTTGTGTCCTCTGCGGTTTAACTAAGCTGTTAGTTTGTCAACAAAAAAATACAATGCTAGGAGAGCTTTTTTAGTACTTTACTTGCCAATTCGCATCTCGACGTTCGATTGTTTATTTGAGGTGAGAAGGTCCAAACACATTGCCCCCCTCCCTTATTGATCGAATTACGGTTTTGCACTTTTCTAGATTATTTACATTCACAACACACATTGTATAACGGTAGGGCAATTAAATGTGCTGGGTTATTTAGTTTGAGTACGAAAAGAAAAGGTGAAATTTGACATGTTGTTCAAAGTTCAAAGTCTCGAACGATAATACGACACAAAGAGTATGACTCTAATTATAGTCCCTTCAATTTTAACAAAGCTACGATAGTCTAGTGGTCCAATCGGCTGTCCATCAATGCGAAATTTTTGCGAAGCGCAGGTTCAAGACCTTGACTACATTTTATTCTCGTTATTTTTTCCCCTTTTTCACTTTCAATTTTAAGTTACTAAACATGTTTTCTTATGATAAAATTCACAAGAGACACTGTCAGAACAATGTTTTTTTATGAACGATTCTCGGACAGACTTGAAACTCAACATAATCGCCAGCTATGCAGGCTGGTTGGCACCTAGACTCATGTACTCTTTGGGTACCATTTTTTGTTGTGCTTGAATGCTCGATTTATTAAAAAACTAAAAAATGCTCGGTCTCGCATAATAAACGGGGTGCTCGCCAAAGACCATTCGGAAATAATCTCTTATCTATGTGAGATATGACCAGGATTTCATGTGAAAGAAAGGACATAATGATACTGTGAAGATTCTCACTCAGTCATCTAATGACAATAACTGACCACTTAGATGGTGACGGGGGTGACATGTGACCCCCCTTTTGGCCGAAAAATAAAGGCTTTAAAAACATAAAGATATAAATCGTTGCAAATCGTTATTGCCGAATTGGATCTATCGCGATGCTATTCACTGGACAAAAACCAGACAATGTTCGTGACAGAAAGCCAGGCCACTGCACTAGGCGAAACAAGGCATGCATTTTGAATCAGAATGTTCTGACTGGCGGAACAGAAAAGCACTTTTCAACAACATTTTTAACCCTAAAAGATACATTGGATGTGGTCGAAGCAATTTCTAATCCTTTGCTCTAAAATCACTGTAAGACCGGTGAGACCCCCTAATAGATAGCAAAAGCGTAAGAAATTTATAGCAGTTGGTTGAATTGAATGCCCTAAAAGATAGGGCGATCACCATATCGTCTACTTTTATGGAGAGCTCTCTCCCTACCACTTGCTAGAAGGAGCGCTACCGGAAAATCCATGCTAGCACATAGTGGATAAGCAAACCGAAGCTGCGGGGAACTTCTCAACATGCCCCACCGGTTTGCCACCGCCTGCAATATAGCACGCAATATTTTGGGTTCTTACCATGAGCTTTTCAAGTTTTTTTGACAACATGCCGGCAGAATTCCATTAAAATTGTGTTGTGATGGATGCACTTGCACCCGAAAAAATAAAGCGCAAACTGGAAGATTTTTGCAAAATTTGCTGGGTCGCACGATTAGATATATAATAGTGTTTATCGACAGAATGGAGGTCTGTAGGCGTTTTATTGCAGCGCAACCATGGCGGATGGCGTTTTTTTTTTAAGTGTTTCTCCAGTAAAGTCCGATCGCGATTATAGATAGGGCCCTGCCAAACCAATTGTAACATTTAGACAAATTACAAAGAAATCTCCACATCAACAAATATAGAAGCATTCAGCCCACAATAATAAAAGTATGACACTTTTGTTGGCTCAAGTCTTCATACAACAAGAGCACTACCTGTTGGTGTTTTCAAAGGACATTTTTAGGATGTGAAAATAAAGATTTGCTATATCTTTGTATGTCAAGCTACGCTTTTATGTATGAGGCGACTTCGGCGTCCAACAGACACTACACAAAAACACACATTAGACAACATGCCCGCTATAGCGTGAACACAACTCAGACATCATGCAGATATGGAAATACAGCATCGCTAGCTGGCATCCAACTGCTCACGAATTCACAAACAACAAGCGAATGTACACTATATTCCTGAAATGAAGCTAAGTTTGCTGAGGCTTTAGGCTGTGAATTATTTAAATTCAATTGGCAACAACCTCAAGGAGGCATGGCCCTATTAATACCAAGTCATGGATGGACATGTATGGTTGTAGTTTTGATTGCTTGTCTTCAGGAATCTTCAGGTTTGTTTTAGATAGGTTTCGTGGTGTGCATGTGATAGGTTTTGATATCAAGAAAAGGTTAGGGCGAATTTTGAAACATTGCTAACTATGTTTCTGTCTGATGATCCAAAAAACTTTTTCCGACTTTGTTTCTTAAATTATATATATATTCGCCATTGTTACTTAAATTATAATATTTCATTCCTTTCGTTGAATTTTGTTCCGTATTGTTATATTTGTAAACTGTGACAAAATACTCTGAATTCCTTAATCTGAACTCAAGACGTTCCCATAAAAGATCTTTAATTAATATTTCAATACATTAAAAGAGTCGACTCCCAATCATTGAAAACCCTTGAGAACTCGACCTTATTTAATACCTTTAAACATTTACAAATATTCTAAGCAATTTCTTTAAATAATTGTCTGCTCTGATACTCAAGTAAAAAGGAAATGAATCCAACACGCATTTCTAAGTAACTCAACTTTTTATGTAACTTCAGCCTTTCTTTGCTTTGAAACATGTTTTCTTGGCTTTATTTTGGTTTTATAGACAGCTTGCGGACCATTAAACGATCGGAAATTCGAGGCCCCACAGGGTCCCCACCGACATTAGCAAACGAGGACAATACGATATTTATCATACAGTGTTTTAAGAAGGTTTCTACTGCAAAGTACATCCCCATACCGCTAATCGACATGAAAGCTCGCGTTGCACAGTACCTATATATATCCATCTAGGTATATATTTTACAATGAGTACCTTTAGTAATGGTAGTACTAATGAAGGAATTCAGAATTTCGGATTTTTCGGGGAGATAATCTCATTATGAATATATGGCAGTCGTTATACAATTGTTTAAATAATTTCAGTCCAAAGACTACCCTGGGTACCGAAGGCTCCGAGCTTCGCGGCGACAACATTTGAGTGAAGCGCTCAAATCGTTGTCGCCGCGAAGCTCGGAGCCACTTGTATCCAGCGTACTCAAAGACCGGAGGCATGGGTGTGATTTTTGATGCTGTTCTTTTCTGCAGCCGCCGGGATCACCTTCACCAGATGGCCAAGAGGTCCAATTGTTATTGAATACGGAACAAGAGATTATAACCTCAGTTGGGCTTATGAAGTTAATAATAAAACCCTGGACGATCTCATCTACTTCTACAAAGGATCCACGAGAGTCGGTACTTTAAGAATCTCAACAAGGCAGGTGACCATGTTTGGCGGTTTCGCGTCTTCTCATAACATTAGCACAACTGATCAGGCGACTCTGATCATCAAGAATGCGACTCTGTCTGATGCGGGAAACTACTCGGTGGAACTTACTGACGCAGACGACGGGACTACTTATATCATGAGCGTTGTCGTGAACGTTCAAGGTAATTGATGTTTTTTTATAAACAGCTGATTTTCATCTTCCATCTGTCCACCTTCAAAGACATCGTTCTATAATCGATTTCCGCACGTATGGAATGCCATTTTGTCAAACATGTTTTAGGTGGAGGCGGTGTAAATTTAAATGTGATGCAATTTCTTCCCGAAAAATAAATATCTAATGAATCACGTGACTTTTTAGGTCTTTCAAGGCGGGCAACCTTTACAAGATCGGCTGTGTATATAAAAATTCCATTTACGTGGGTTTCATTTTACTTGAATTCTTAGTTTTGAGAATAATCGTAGCCCAGAATTAAAAAATGTATCTCTTATGATTATAATAATCATAATTTTTTTAAGTTTCCCTCGCAATGAATGTGCTGAATTGCTGAAAGGCGCGTAGCCAACCATGCCACCTAGAGTAATCAATCAATTGCCTATCTGTGTGTAGTCGAATGATGTATGTTGTGACAGTGGAAACATTAAATCCACCTATTGATTGGTTTAGATGGTCAATTGGGTGCGCCCGATTCCCAGACTCGACAAGGATCTCCAATTCTAGTCGAAACAAAACAACGAATCCGTCTATAGCTTGCAATAGTCCTTCTTCTTATCTCTCCAATCGGCAGACTCATAACCAGGATTGGCTGAGGAAAAATGATACCCAATTTTGGGCAAGTCTCGGTCAGTTTTATTGTTTGACAGGCTAGTATCTATTATAGCAGAATATCCACAAGGAAAAATGTGTGTTTCTTTAAAAATGCCATTTATATATTATCATCTTCATCTCTTATCTACTTTAGTTCACTCCCCACCTCACCTGTAAAAAGTATCGAGTTTATGTAAATAGTATCGAGATTATCAAGCGCTTTAATAAGCTGATTTAATTTGAAGCTGTGATGAAGTTCACTGGCTGGCCGAGTAGTCCTGTCACTATTCCATACGGTACAGAAAACCATCCCCTAAAATGGACCTATTTGGTGGAAGGAAAAAATCTAGATGATCTCATCTACTTCTACAAAAAAACCACGAGAATGGGTTCTCTGAGAATCTCAACAAGGCAGGTGACTATGTTTGGCGGTTTCAATTCTTCTCATGACATCAGCACAACTGATCAGGCGACTCTGATCATCAAGAATGCGACGATGTCTGATGCGGGGAACTACTCGGTGGAACTTACTGACGCGACCGATGGGACGAAGTACATTAAAAGTGTCATCGTCAGGGTAGAAGGTGAAGAAGCTAGATCTTCGTGTATGTTATATAGATATGATTAGGAAAATCTAAATAATTTGAAACATTTGAATAGGTATTTACATTTGTTAAATAACCTGTCAGAAGTTCATGATATGTTTATGATGTTAATTGTGTTATTGCCAGCGTATTAGAAGTTGGCATAGAGTGCATAGCGTCTTTTCTAGCGAATCCTAGTATCATAAGTTTGTTTTAATGGGTAGTGAGAAATCGGGGCCTCCAAGAGCAGAGAGGCGTAGGCTGACAAGGGAGGGGTGGGTCCGCAGACGCAAACACGTGTGAATTCTGGAGATTACACATTAAAAAAGAAATCAATTATGAAGACGAAGACAGAATGGGCATTTACTGAAATCTAATTCATCATGATAAATTAGTACTTATATAGGAGACACTTGGAAAATGTTGGAAGTTGTGTTAGTAGCTTTAATGCGCTTTTTTCATATTTTGCAGAATTTATCAAGTTTACCAGTTCACCAAGCTCCCCCGTAACAGTTGAATACGGGAAACTAAACCACAAGCTCAAGTGGAGCTATCTGGTTGGTGGAAGAAGCCTGGAAGATCTCATCTACTTCTTCAAAGGATCCACGAGAGTCGGTTCTTTAAGAATCTCGTCAAGGCAGGTGGCCATGTTTGGCGGTTTCGCGTCTTCTCATGACATCAGCACCACTGATCAGGCGACTCTGATCATCAAGAATGCGACGATGTCTGATGCGGGAAACTACTCGGTGGAACTTACTGACGCGACCGATGGGACGACGTACATTAAATCTGTCATCGTTAGAGTAGAAGGTACCGTGACACGGTGATCTTTATTCGTTTTAAAATGGTTTAAGACACTTGATTGCTTGTAGCGAGTAATCAAACAGCTCTCTTTGCATATTTTAGTCAATTAGATCTCAAACTGTGACATCGCAAACATTTGTAACTTCTTTTATAGAAATTCTAAAGATCACCAGCTGGCCCCAAAGTCCCGTTAATATAACATACGGGGCGATAGATTATCTTCTCAAGTGGACCTATGTGGTGGGAGGACGAAGCCTGGATGATCTCATCTACTTCTACAAAGGATCCACGATAGTCGGTTCTTTAAGAATCTCGTCAAGGCAGGTGGCCATGTTTGGCGGTTTCGCGTCTTCTCATGACATCAGCACAACTGATCAGGCGACTCTGATCATCAAGAATGCGACGATGTCTGATGCGGGGAACTACTCGGTGGAACTTACTGACGCGACCGATGGGACGACGTACATTAAAAGTGTCATCGTCAGGGTAGAAGGTGGGTGAATTACGGCTTTTTATGTTATAATTGCAAAACATATTTTAGCAGAGTCACATTGTGGCCGCACCTTTGAAATCGAATTTTCTTTTTTACTTAAAGGCAATATCTTTGGAAACTTCTACTAGTTTTTTTTCTCCTTGACCATGATTGCTTCAATGGCTTAGCTTTAGAGAGCCTGAAGGGAAGGGACTGTGGGATCATTTAGCTTGACAGAACAAAGTCAAGATGTGCGTTGCCCGGCAAGCTTTCCAAAAGTGCCGACAAACTATACGCTAGATTCCAGCTCTCCATTTATTTTGTGAAATAATTGTTTATTCTAACAAGACAAAAATATCTATTTGAGAAGGCAATTGTTTGTGCTTCTTGTTTTAAAAGCATTCATAAAGTTCAGAATCTGGCCGAGCAGTCCTGTCACAATAACACAAGGCACGCAGAACTACCAGCTCAAGTGGACTTACTTGGTGGGAGGGAGAAACCTGGAAGATCTCATCTACTTCTACAAAGGATCCACGAGAATAGGTTCTCTGAGAATCTCAACAAGGCAGGTGACCATGTTTGGCGGTTTCGCGTCTTCTCATGACATCAGCACAACTGATCAGGCGACTCTGATCATCAAGAATGCGACGATGTCTGATGCGGGGAACTACTCGGTGGAACTTACTGACGCGACCGATGGGACGACGTACATAAAATCTGTCATCGTCAGAGTAGAAGGTCAGTGAATACTCCTACAGTCGTCTTCTTTATTTTTTATTACATCATTCCATTATCATTATTGTTATAATCATCGTTTGCACCATCATTACTTTTATCATCAAAACCGTCATCATCACCAGGACCATTAAAGTTTTTATCAATAATCGTGGATAAATATTCTTCTGTTCTTCCTCCATCATTAGTATCATCATCATCATAGCAGTAATCATCATCATCATCATCATAGCAGTAATCATCATTATCATCATCATCTTCATCATAATCATAACATTAATCGTCATCACCATTGTCATTATCATCAAATGTCATTATATCATCGTCAAAGTCAACACAATCAGCATCTTCCCCCACCATCATATAATCACCCGTATGATCATCGTCGTCATTAGTCTATACACCCTTGGCCTCACACCTTCAATACATTATATACGCCTTATATATATTTTTTATCATGAATTTATTATTTTCCTCGACCAATATTTTTTCCAGGATTTGCATCCTTCACAAGTTCCTTCAATAACCCAGTGTACATCTTGAAAGGAACTCTGAGTTCTCTAAAATGGACGTACAGAACGACGGAGGCGATTGATCGAGTCGTGTTCTGGAAAGATGGTGTCCAGATCGGAGAGCTCTCAAACAATACTAAGCTCATTCGTCAAGGGTTCGGATCGTCTCTGGACATTAGTGAATCTGAGCAAGCGACACTGATTATCAAAAACGCGACACAATCTGATGAAGGGGTTTATCAATGCGAGATTATAGACATTAATCAAAACACTTACAAACAAAACGCCACAGTGAAGTTTACAGGTGAGCACTCTTTTTTTTAAAAAAAGAGAATAATTACAATCTCTGAGATGGTCCATCATGCTATTCCGGAATAATGCCTATAATGAATTTTTTTGTGAAAGAACCCAGTATCTCCCCTTTCTAAAATTGACCAAAATATATCTTTGTTGTGGAAGAACGCTGTTTTGCCCCTAGGAATCGGCACTGAAATAGCCCCTGCTTTCAAATTTTCTATGTTGGGCACGTCTTCTGTCACGCATTCTCTCTTGAGTCACAGCCTGATAGTCAAAATAGATTCGGATTTAAAAGACAATAAAATTGTTTCTTTTAAGTGCCATTGGTTGTTCGTTCCAATGGTAACGTCACAGTGAACGAAACCGAGTCAACGGTATTATCTTGCTCCGTCTCTGAGGACGTTGCTCCTCCCCCAAGCGTCACGTGGTCTCGTGATGGACAGCAAAGAGGTGCTGGTGACAGCTTGACTATCTCTAGCGCTGGTAGAGCGGACACGGGTAGCTACCGATGCACGGCGAGGTCTGGTAACCAGCCAGTAGTGAGCGATGACGTGTACCTGAACGTACAGTGTGAGTATCGGACTTGTTTGCTTTAAAGCTTTTACTATTTTTTTTGATCGGGTATTTATTTGATTTAATTGAATAAGTCCGCATCTTAGAGTAAGACCGTCTGAAAAACTTGTAGGGAATCTTGTTTTCCTTTAATAATTGAATTATTAGCTGTTAAAATTGGCCCCAGGGACACTCGTTTTATGTACCATGCATTTTGTGCTTGATAATATTTACCAAATCATCATCCCGCACTGATGCTGCCATTGCCAGGAAAACATCATCAAATCAAGCCTAGTGTAGTCAGCGCCTAATAACTATCCCGATTCCTAATTGAGTGAACTCTCCATGTCCTCTTTCTACGTTCACAAAGATTATACCTAAATTGCATGAAACCTTATTCCAAAGATTATGCCTACTTACGCCTAATCTCATTTATTTAGATAAAGCTACAAATGTAACCTTGAGGTCTTCAACATACATAACGTGTGTCAATCAAGAGGTAGCCCTAAGCTGTACCGGGACATCCAACCCCTCGCCCTACTCATACGACTTTGTTATCAACGAGAAGACCTACACCAGCAATACGGGCACCCTTACCCACAATCCCACAGCAGCAGGGGTGATGCATGTCACATGTGTACCGCAGAACCGCGCGGGACCTGGGGAGAACGCCACGGTAGAAGTTCTGATCAAAGGCAAGTATCAGAATGTTAAATTTTACATTTTTTATCTAGGGAAATAAAGATGTTATCGAATAAATTAGGTTAAAAAAACTATTACATCACTATTACTCAAAATGACTGGATTTTACTATTCCTGTTGTCCGGATTTTTAAAACAGCTGATCTTTATGAGGTTCTCTTTGCTATTATAATATATAAAAACTGTATCTATCTATCCAGGTAGCCAGCATTTCACGTGATAAACGAAATGCATATTTCAATCCCCATACCTCACTAGTGAAATCAAAAAGAGAGTTTATCTTGCGAGAGTTTATCTTGATAGATTGTCATATTTTCACTTGAAAAGCTCTATTTACATATAGATGCATATTTTCATCCCTGTAGCTCCACCAGTGATCCCAGAAATCACCGCGGTCACATACAGCGAGAACTTATCTTGATAGATTTTCCTCATTTAACTTTAATGGGACAATGAGCTCTATTTACATATAAATGCTTATTTTCATCCCCGTAGCTCCCCCAATGATCACAAGGCCAACGCCATCACAAACAGCAGTAGAGGGAGCAAATGTAACCCTGGTGTGCGACGCGACGGGCTCCAGTCCTCTAAACACCACGTGGCTTAGGGATGGCAGGATTGTGGCTTCAGGAGAAAATTTATTGATTCCCAGCATAGGTCGTGACGAGGAGGGGGAGTATGTCTGTCAGGCCGAGAACTCCTGCTCAGCAGCAAACTCAACAGCACAAATTCAAGTGGACTGTAAGTGTGGCAAAAATTTCATTTTAACATTTACAATTGATGATACGAGCTCGTTAACAATTTCTGCAAATGCTCTTTAATTCTCATAGGACCAATAGATAAATGCATTCTATTATCATTTACACAGGTAACTTATTAGCATTTTATACTAGTCTTTAATGATTTCTGTTCACGGTTTCCCCACGTTCGACTAAGGTTCCAATGTAAGAATGTACGCGTGCGTTCGAACCCCAGTCATGGTGTACTTTTCGCTTTTGATTTCTCTGTATTTCTTTATCCGGATTTCCCATGTAAACACAGCTGGAAATATACACAGTTCACCAGGATGGCCGAATGGATAAAGAAATACAGAGAAATAAAAGTTAAAATTATACCAGGATTGGGGTTCGAACCAAAGCGTGGGTGTACGCGTGGGTTCGAACCCCACTCCTGGTATACTTTTAACTTTTATTTCTCTGTGTTTGTTTATTCGAATTTTATATGAAACACAACTGGAAATATACAGATTTAACCAGGATGGCCAAGTGGTTAAGGCGTTGGACTTAAGTTCCAATGTACGAATGTACACGTGGGTTCTAAACCCACTCCTGGTATACTTTAAGCTTTTATTTCTCTGTGTTTGTTTATTCGAATTTCATATGTAAACACAACTAAAAATATACACAGTTAACCAGGATGGCCGAGTGGTTAAGGCGTTGTACTTAAGTTCAAATGTACGGATGTACGCGTGGGTTCCAACCCAAGTCCTGGTATACTTTTAACTTTTATTTCTCTGGGTCTTTCATTCGAATTTCATATGTAAACACAACTGGAAATATACAGAGTTAACCAGGATGGCCGAGTGGTTAAGGCGTTGGACTTAAGTTCCAATGTACGGATGTACGCGTGGGTTCGAACCCCACTCCTGGTATACTTTTAACTTTTATTTATCTGTGTTTTTTTATTTGAACTTCATATATAAACACAAATGGAAATATACACAGTTATCCAGGATGGCCGAGTGGTTAAGGCGTTGGACTTAAGTTCAAATGTACGGATGTACGCGTGGGTTCTAACCCCACTCCTGGTATACTTTTAACTTTTATTTCTCTGTATTTCTTTATCCGAATTTCATATGTAAACACAACTAAAAATATACACAGTTAACCAGGATGGCCGAGTGGTTAAGGCGTTGGACTTAAGTTTAAATGTACGGATGTACCCGTGGGTTCTAACCCCACTCCTGGTATACTTTTAACTTTTATTTCTGTGTTTTTTTTATTCCACTTTCATATATAACACAACTAAAAATATACACAGTTAACCAGGATGGTAGAGTGGTTAAGGCGTGGGGCTTAAGATCCAATGTACAAATTTATGCGTGGGTTCGAACCCCACTCCTGGTATAATTTTAACTTTTATTTCTCTGTGTTTTTTTATTCGAACTTCATATATAAACACAAATGGAAATATACAGAGTTATCCAGGATGGCCGAGTGGTTAAGGCGTTGGACTTAACTTCAAATGTACGGATGTACGCGTGGGTTCTAACCCCACTCCTGGTATACTTTTAACTTTTATTTCTCTGTATTTCTTTATCCGAATTTCATATGTAAACACAACTAAAAATATACACAGTTAACCAGGATGGCCGAGTGGTTAAGGCGTTGGACTTAAGTTCAAATGTACGCATGTACGCGTGGTTTCGAACCCCACTCCTGGTATACTTTTAACTTTTATTTCTCTGTATTTCTTTATCAGAATTTTATATGTAAACACTACTGGAAATATACAGAGTTAACCAGGATGGCCGAGTGGTTAAGGCGTTGGACTTAAGTTCCAATGTACGAATGTACGCGTGGGTTCGAACCCCACTCCTGGTATACTTTTAACTTTTATTTCTCTGTATTTCTTTATCCGAATTTCATATGTAAACACAACTGGAAATATACAGAGTTAACCAGGATGGCCGAGTGGTTAAGGCGTTGGACTTAAGTTCCAATGTACGCATGTACGCGTGGGTTCGAACTCCACTCCTGGTATACTTTTAACTTTTATTTTTCTGGGTTTTTCATTCGAATTTCATATGTAAACACAACTGAAAAATATACAGAGTTAACCAGGATGGCCGAGTGGTTAAGGCGTTTGACTTAAGTTCAAATGTACGGATGTACGCGTGGGTTCGAACCCCACTCCTGGTATACTTTTAACTTTTATTTTTCTTTGTTTCTTTATCCGAATTTCATATGTAAACACAACTGGAAATATACAGAGTTAACCAGGATGGCCGAGTGGTTAAGGCGTTAGACTTAAGTTCCAATGTACGAATGTACGCGTGGGTTCGAACCCCACTCCTGGTATACTTTTAACTTTTATTTCTCTGTATTTCTTTATCCGAATTTTATATGTAAACCCTACTGGAAGTATACACAGTTAACCAGGATGGCCGAGTGGTTAAAGCGTTGGACTTAAGTTCAAATGTACGGATGTACGCGTGGGTTCGAACCCCACTCCTGGTATACTTTTAACTTTTATTTCTCTGTATTTCTTTATCCGAATTTCATATGTAAACACAACTGAAAATATACACTGTTAACCAGGATGGCCGAGTGGTTAAGGCGTTGGACTTAAGTTCCAATGTACGAATGTACGCGTGGGTTCGAACCCCACTCCTGGTATACATTTAACTTTTATTTCTCTGTATTTCTTTATCCAAATTTCATATGTAAACACAACTAAAAATATACACAGTTAACCAGGATGGCCGAGTGGTTAAGGCGTTGTACTCAAGTTCCAATGTACGAATGTACGCGTGGGTTCTAACCCCACTCCTGGTATACTTTAAACTTTTATTTCTCTGTGTTTGTTTATTCGAATTTCATATGAAACACAACTCGAAATATACACAGTTAACGAGGATGGCCGAGTGGTTAAGGCGTTGGACTTAAGTTCAAATGTACGGATGTACGCGTGGGTTCCAACCCAAGTCCTGGTATACTTTTAACTTTTATTTCTCTGGGTTTTTCATTCGAATTTCATATGTAAACACAACTGGAAATATACAGAGTTAACCAGGATGGCCGAGTGGTTAAGGCGTTGGACTTAAGTTCCAATGTACGGATGTACGCGTGGGTTCGAACCCCACTCCTGGTATACTTTTAACTTTTATTTATCTGTGTTTTTTTATTCGAACTTCATATATAAACACAAATGGAAATATACACAGTTATCCAGGATGGCCGAGTGGTTAAGGCGTTGGACTTAAGTTCAAATGTACGCATGTACGCGTGGGTTCGAACCCCACTCCTGGTATACATTTAACTTTTATTTCTCTGTATTTCTTTATCCGAATTTCATATGTAAACACAAGTGGAAATATACAGAGTTAACCAGGATGGCCGAGTGGTTAAGGCGTTGGACTTAAGTTCCAATGTACGAATGTACGCGTGGGTTCGAACCCCACTCCTGGTATACTTTTAACTTTTATTTTTCTTTGTTTCTTTATCCGAATTTTATATGTAAACACTACTGGAAATATACAGAGTTAACCAGGATGGCCGAGTGGTTAAGGCGTTGGACTTAAGTTCCAATGTACGAATGTACGCGTGGGTTCGAACCCCACTCCTGGTATACTTTTAACTTTTATTTCTCTGTATTTCTTTATCCGAATTTCATATGTAAACACAACTGGAAATATACACAGTTAACCAGGATGGCCGAGTGGTTAAGGCGTTGGACTTAAGTTCCAATGTACGCATGTACGCGTGGGTTCGAACCCCACTCCTGGTATACATTTAACTTTTATTTCTCTGTATTTCTTTATCCGAATTTCATATGTAAACACAACTGGAAATATACAGAGTTAACCAGGATGGCCGAGTGGTTAAGGCGTTGGACTTAAGTTCAAATGTACGGATGTACGCGTGGGTTCGAACTCCACTCCTGGTATACTTTTAACTTTTATTTCTCTGGGTTTTTCATTCGAATTTCATATGTAAACACAACTGAAAAATATACAGAGTTAACCAGGATGGCCGAGTGGTTAAGGCGTTTGACTTAAGTTCAAATGTACGGATGTACGCGTGGGTTCGAACCCCACTCCTGGTATACTTTTAACTTTTATTTTTCTTTGTTTCTTTATCCGAATTTCATATGTAAACACAACTGGAAATATACAGAGTTAACCAGGATGGCCGAGTGGTTAAGGCGTTAGACTTAAGTTCCAATGTACGAATGTACGCGTGGGTTCGAACCCCACTCCTGGTATACTTTTAACTTTTATTTCTCTGTATTTCTTTATCCGAATTTTATATGTAAACCCTACTGGAAGTATACACAGTTAACCAGGATGGCCGAGTGGTTAAAGCGTTGGACTTAAGTTCAAATGTACGGATGTACGCGTGGGTTCGAACCCCACTCCTGGTATACTTTTAACTTTTATTTCTCTGTATTTCTTTATCCGAATTTCATATGTAAACACAACTGAAAATATACACTGTTAACCAGGATGGCCGAGTGGTTAAGGCGTTGGACTTAAGTTCCAATGTACGAATGTACGCGTGGGTTCGAACCCCACTCCTGGTATACATTTAACTTTTATTTCTCTGTATTTTTTTATCCAAATTTCATATGTAAACACAACTAAAAATATACACAGTTAACCAGGATGGCCGAGTGGTTAAGGCGTTGTACTCAAGTTCCAATGTACGAATGTACGCGTGGGTTCTAACCCCACTCCTGGTATACTTTAAACTTTTATTTCTCTGTGTTTGTTTATTCGAATTTCATATGAAACACAACTCGAAATATACACAGTTAACGAGGATGGCCGAGTGGTTAAGGCGTTGGACTTAAGTTCAAATGTACGGATGTACGCGTGGGTTCCAACCCAAGTCCTGGTATACTTTTAACTTTTATTTCTCTGGGTTTTTCATTCGAATTTCATATGTAAACACAACTGGAAATATACAGAGTTAACCAGGATGGCCGAGTGGTTAAGGCGTTGGACTTAAGTTCCAATGTACGGATGTACGCGTGGGTTCGAACCCCACTCCTGGTATACTTTTAACTTTTATTTATCTGTGTTTTTTTATTCGAACTTCATATATAAACACAAATGGAAATATACACAGTTATCCAGGATGGCCGAGTGGTTAAGGCGTTGGACTTAAGTTCAAATGTACGCATGTACGCGTGGGTTCGAACCCCACTCCTGGTATACATTTAACTTTTATTTCTCTGTATTTCTTTATCCGAATTTCATATGTAAACACAAGTGGAAATATACAGAGTTAACCAGGATGGCCGAGTGGTTAAGGCGTTGGACTTAAGTTCCAATGTACGAATGTACGCGTGGGTTCGAACCCCACTCCTGGTATACTTTTAACTTTTATTTTTCTTTGTTTCTTTATCCGAATTTTATATGTAAACACTACTGGAAATATACAGAGTTAACCAGGATGGCCGAGTGGTTAAGGCGTTGGACTTAAGTTCCAATGTACGAATGTACGCGTGGGTTCGAACCCCACTCCTGGTATACTTTTAACTTTTATTTCTCTGTATTTCTTTATCCGAATTTCATATGTAAACACAACTGGAAATATACACAGTTAACCAGGATGGCCGAGTGGTTAAGGCGTTGGACTTAAGTTCCAATGTACGCATGTACGCGTGGGTTCGAACCCCACTCCTGGTATACATTTAACTTTTATTTCTCTGTATTTCTTTATCCGAATTTCATATGTAAACACAACTGGAAATATACAGAGTTAACCAGGATGGCCGAGTGGTTAAGGCGTTGGACTTAAGTTCAAATGTACGGATGTACGCGTGGGTTCGAACTCCACTCCTGGTATACTTTTAACTTTTATTTCTCTGGGTTTTTCATTCGAATTTCATATGTAAACACAACTGAAAAATATACAGAGTTAACCAGGATGGCCGAGTGGTTAAGGCGTTTGACTTAAGTTCAAATGTACGGATGTACGCGTGGGTTCGAACCCCACTCCTGGTATACTTTTAACTTTTATTTTTCTTTGTTTCTTTATCCGAATTTCATATGTAAACACAACTGGAAATATACAGAGTTAACCAGGATGGCCGAGTGGTTAAGGCGTTAGACTTAAGTTCCAATGTACGAATGTACGCGTGGGTTCGAACCCCACTCCTGGTATACTTTTAACTTTTATTTCTCTGTATTTCTTTATCCGAATTTTATATGTAAACCCTACTGGAAGTATACACAGTTAACCAGGATGGCCGAGTGGTTAAAGCGTTGGACTTAAGTTCAAATGTACGGATGTACGCGTGGGTTCGAACCCCACTCCTGGTATACTTTTAACTTTTATTTCTCTGTATTTCTTTATCCGAATTTCATATGTAAACACAACTGAAAATATACACTGTTAACCAGGATGGCCGAGTGGTTAAGGCGTTGGACTTAAGTTCCAATGTACGAATGTACGCGTGGGTTCGAACCCCACTCCTGGTATACATTTAACTTTTATTTCTCTGTATTTTTTTATCCAAATTTCATATGTAAACACAACTAAAAATATACACAGTTAACCAGGATGGCCGAGTGGTTAAGGCGTTGTACTCAAGTTCCAATGTACGAATGTACGCGTGGGTTCTAACCCCACTCCTGGTATACTTTAAACTTTTATTTCTCTGTGTTTGTTTATTCGAATTTCATATGAAACACAACTCGAAATATACACAGTTAACGAGGATGGCCGAGTGGTTAAGGCGTTGGACTTAAGTTCAAATGTACGGATGTACGCGTGGGTTCCAACCCAAGTCCTGGTATACTTTTAACTTTTATTTCTCTGGGTTTTTCATTCGAATTTCATATGTAAACACAACTGGAAATATACAGAGTTAACCAGGATGGCCGAGTGGTTAAGGCGTTGGACTTAAGTTCCAATGTACGGATGTACGCGTGGGTTCGAACCCCACTCCTGGTATACTTTTAACTTTTATTTATCTGTGTTTTTTTATTCGAACTTCATATATAAACACAAATGGAAATATACACAGTTATCCAGGATGGCCGAGTGGTTAAGGCGTTGGACTTAAGTTCAAATGTACGCATGTACGCGTGGGTTCGAACCCCACTCCTGGTATACATTTAACTTTTATTTCTCTGTATTTCTTTATCCGAATTTCATATGTAAACACAAGTGGAAATATACAGAGTTAACCAGGATGGCCGAGTGGTTAAGGCGTTGGACTTAAGTTCCAATGTACGAATGTACGCGTGGGTTCGAACCCCACTCCTGGTATACTTTTAACTTTTATTTCTCTGTATTTCTTTATCCGAATTTCATATGTAAACACAACTGGCAATATACACAGTTAACCAGGATGGCCGAGTGGTTAAGGCGTTGGACTTAAGTTCCAATGTACGCATGTACGCGTGGGTTCGAACCCCACTCCTGGTATACTTTTAACTTTTATTTCTCTGGATTTTTCATTCGAATTTCATATGTAAACACAACTGAAAAATATACAGAGTTAACCAGGATGGCCGAGTGGTTAAGGCGTTGGACTTAAGTTCAAATGTACGGATGTACGCGTGGGTTCGAACCCCACTCCTGGTATACTTTTAACTTTTATTTTTCTTTGTTTCTTTATCCGAATTTCATATGTAAACACAACTGGAAATATACAGAGTTAACCAGGATGGCCGAGTGGTTAAGGCGTTGGACTTAAATTCCAATGTACGAATGTACGCGTGGGTTCGAACCCCACTCCTGGTATACTTTTAACTTTTATTTCTCTGTATTTCTTTATCCAAATTTCATATGTAAACACAACTAAAAATATACACAGTTAACCAGGATGGCCGAGTGGTTAAGGCGTTGTACTCAAGTTCCAATGTACGAATGTACGCGTGGGTTCTAACCCCACTCCTGGTATACTTTAAACTTTTATTTCTCTGTGTTTGTTTATTCGAATTTCATATGAAACACAACTCGAAATATACACAGTTAACGAGGATGGCCGAGTGGTTAAGGCGTTGGACTTAAGTTCAAATGTACGGATGTACGCGTGGGTTCGAACCCCACTCCTGGTATACATTTAACTTTTATTTCTCTGTATTTCTTTATCCGAATTTCATATGTAAACACAACTAAAAATATACACTGTTAACCAGGATGGCCGAGTGGTTAAGGCGTTGGACTTAAGTTCCAATGTACGAATGTACGCGTGGGTTCGAACCCCACTCCTGGTATACATTTAACTTTTATTTCTCTGTATTTCTTTATCCAAATTTCATATGTAAACACAACTAAAAATATACACAGTTAACCAGGATGGCCGAGTGGTTAAGGCGTTGTACTCAAGTTCCAATGTACGAATGTACGCGTGGGTTCTAACCCCACTCCTGGTATACTTTAAACTTTTATTTCTCTGTGTTTGTTTATTCGAATTTCATATGAAACACAACTCGAAATATACACAGTTAACGAGGATGGCCGAGTGGTTAAGGCGTTGGACTTAAGTTCAAATGTACGGATGTACGCGTGGGTTCCAACCCAAGTCCTGGTATACTTTTAACTTTTATTTCTCTGGGTTTTTCATTCGAATTTCATATGTAAACACAACTGGAAATATACAGAGTTAACCAGGATGGCCGAGTGGTTAAGGCGTTGGACTTAAGTTCCAATGTACGAATGTACGCGTGGGTTCGAACCCCACTCCTGGTATACTCTTAACTTTTATTTATCTGTGTTTTTTTTATTCGAACTTCATATATAAACACAAATGGAAATATACAGAGTTAACCAGGATGGCCGAGTGGTTAAGGCGTTTGACTTAAGTTCAAATGTACGGATGTACGCGTGGGTTCGAACCCCACTCCTGGTATACTTTTAACTTTTATTTTTCTTTGTTTCTTTATCCGAATTTCACATGTAAACACAACTGGAAATATACAGAGTTAACCAGGATGGCCGAGTGGTTAAGGCGTTGGACTTAAGTTCCAATGTACGAATGTACGCGTGGGTTCGAACCCCACTCCTGGTATACTTTTAACTTTTATTTCTTTGTATTTCTTTATCCGAATTTTATATGTAAACACTAGTGAAAGTATACACAGTTAACCAGGAAGGCCGAGTGGTTAAGGCGTTGGACTTAAGTTCAAATGTACGAATTTATGCGTGGGTTCGAACACCACTCCTGGTATACTTTTAACTTTTATTTATCTGTGTTTTTTTTATTCGAACTTCATATATAAACACAAATGGAAATATACACAGTTATCCAGGATGGCCGAGTGGTTAAGGCGTTGGACTTAAGTTCAAATGTACGGATGTACGCGTGGGTTCGAACCCCACTCCTGGTATACTTTTAACTTTTATTTCTCTGTGTTTTTTTTATTCGAACTTCATATATAAACACAACTGGAAATATACAGAGTTAACCAGGATGGCCGAGTGGTTAAGGCGTTGGACTTAAGTTCCAATGTACGAATGTACGCGTGGGTTCTAACCCCACTCCTGGTATACTTTTAACTTTTATTTCTCTGTATTTCTTTATCCAAATTTCATATGTAAGCACAACTAAAAATATACACAGTTAACCAGGATGGCCGAGTGGTTAAGGCGTTGGACTTAAGTTCCAATGTTCGGATGCACGCGTGGGTTCGAACCCCACTCCTGGTATACTTTTAACTTTTATTTATCTGTGTTTTTTTATTCGAACTTCATATATAAACACAAATGGAAATATACACAGTTATCCAGGATGGCCGAGTGGTTAAGGCGTTGGACTTAAGTTCAAATGTACGGATGTACGCGTGGGTCCTAACCCCACTCCTGGTATACTTTTAACTTTTATTTCTCTGTATTTCTTTATCCGAATTTCATATGTAAACACAACTAAAAATATACACAGTTAACCAGGATGGCCGAGTGGTTAAGGCGTTGGACTTAAGTTCAAATGTACGGATGTACGCGTGGGTCCTAACCCCACTCCTGGTATACTTTTAACTTTTATTTCTCTGTATTTCTTTATCCGAATTTTATATGTAAACCCTACTCGAAGTATACACAGTTAACCAGGATGGCCGAGTGGTTAAGGCGTTGGACTTAAGTTCAAATGTACGGATGTACGCGTGGGTTCGAACCCCACTCCTGGTATACTTTTAACTTTTATTTCTCTGTATTTCTTTATCCGAATTTTATATGTAAACACTAGTGAAAGTATACACAGTTAACCAGGAAGGCCGAGTGGTTAAGGCGTTGGACTTAAGTTCAAATGTACGAATTTATGCGTGGGTTCGAACACCACTCCTGGTATACTTTTAACTTTTATTTATCTGTGTTTTTTTTATTCGAACTTCATATATAAACACAAATGGAAATATACACAGTTAACCAGGATGGCCGAGTGGTTAAGGTGTTGGATTTAAGTTCCAATGTACGAATGTACGCGTGGGTTCGAACCCCACTCCTGGTATACTTTTAATTTTTATTTCTCTGTATTTCTTTATCCGAATTTCCCATGTAAACACAACTGGAAATATACACAGTTAACCAGGATGGCCGAGTGGTTAAGGCGTTGGACTTAAGTTCCAATGTACGAATGTACGCGTGGGTTCGAACCCCACTCCTGGTATAGTTTTAACTTTTATTTCTCTGTATTTCTTTATCCGAATTTTATATGTAAACACTACTGGAAATATACACAGTTAACCAGGATGGCCGAGTGGTTATGGCGTTGTACTTAAGTTCAAATGTACGGATGTACGCGTGGTTTCGAACCCCACTCCTGGTATACTTTTAACTTTTATTTCTCTGTGTTTTTTTATTCGAACTTCATATATAAACACAAATGGAAATATACACAGGTAACAAGGATGGCCGAGTGGTTAAGGCGTTGGACTTAAGTTCAAATTTACGGATGTACGCGTGGGTTCGAACCCCACTCCTGGTATAGTTTTAACTTTTATTTCTCTGTGTTTTTTTTTATTCGAACTTCATATATAAACACAAATGGAAGTATACACAGTTAACCAGGATGGCTGAGTGGTTAAGGCGTTGGACTTAAGTTCCAATGTTCGGATGCACGCGTGGGTTCGAACCCCACTCCTGGTATACTTTTAACTTTTATTTATCTGTGTTTTTTTATTCGAACTTCATATATAAACACAAATGAAAATATACACAGTTATCCAAGATGGCCGAGTGGTTAAGGCGTTGGACTTAAGTTCAAATGTACGGATGTACGCGTGGGTTCTAACCCCACTCCTGGTATACTTTTAACTTTTATTTCTCTGTGTTTTTTTTATTCGAACTTCATATATAAACACAAATGGAAATATACACATTTAACCAGGATGGCCGAGTGGTTAAGGCGTTGGACTTAAGTTCCAATGTACGAATGTACGCGTGGGTTCCAACCCAAGTCCTGGTATACTTTTAACTTTTATTTCTCTGGGTTTCTTTATCCGAATTTTATATGTAAACACAACTGGAAATATACAGAGTTAACCAGGATGGCCGAGTGGTTAAGGCGTTGGACGTAAGTTCCAATGTACGAATGTACGCGTGGGTTCGAACCCCACTCCTGGTATACTTTTAACTTTTATTTCTCTGTGTTTTTTTTTATTCGAATTTCATATGAAACACAACTCGAAATATACACATTTAACGAGGATGGCCGAGTGGTGAAGGCGTTGTACTCAAGTTCCAATGTACGGATGTACGCGTGGGTTCCAACCCAAGTCCTGGTATACTTTTAACTTTTATTTCTCTGGGTTTCTTTATCCGAATTTTATATGTAAACACAACTGGAAATATACAGAGTTAACCAGGATGGCCGAGTGGTTAAGGCGTTGGACTTAAGTTCCAATGTAGTATACTCCTGGTATACTTTTAACTTTTATTTCTCTGTATTTCTTTATCCGAATTTTATATGTAAACACTACTGGAAATATACAGAGTTTTAACTTTTATTTCTCTGTGTTTCTTTATCCGAATTTTATATGTAAACACTACTGAAAGTATACACAGTTAACCAGGATGGCCGAGTGGTTAAGGCGTTGGACTTAAGTTCCAATGTAGTATACTCCTGGTATACTTTTAACTTTTATTTCTCTGTATTTCTTTATCCGAATTTTATATGTAAACACTACTGGAAATATACAGAGTTTTAACTTTTATTTCTCTGTGTTTCTTTATCCGAATTTTATATGTAAACACTACTGAAAGTATACACAGTTAACCAGGAAGGCCGAGTGGTTAAGGCGTTGGACTTAAGTTCAAATGTATGGATGTCCGCGTGGGTTCGAACCCCACTCCTGGTATACTTTTAACTTTAATTTCTCTGTGTTTTTTTTATTCGAACTTCATATGTAAACACAAATGGAAATATACACAGTTAACCAGGATGGCCGTTAAGACGTTGGACTTGAACCACTCCTGGTATACGTTTTCCCCTTCAATCCAACTGTTATTTTCTGTCCTCTTGTATATTTCCTTGCAACTTGTTCAAGTGCGAAAATTCCATTACAGTCAAACCTGAGAACCTATCCCTGACCTTGACCCCAAGCATCCACCGCGCATGTCAAGGACAGAGCGTGCAAGTCACGTGCTCATCAAAGGCTAAACCAGCAGCCAATCACAGCCTGTATCTCAATGGTGAGATTATTGCTCATTCAGTCTCTGGGGGTTTGGGATCTACCGTAAGACTCAACAATTCCGGGTCCAACGTGCTTAGATGTGACGCGCAAAATAAGGCAGGGAGCGACACGGAGACAATTAATTCCATAGAAATCGAGGGTAAGACATTCAAAGTGAGCAGTTTTTTGTGATACTGCATTTCTTTTATGTCTCATTTATCGTGTGATGTATAGGTAGAAACTGGTTCATAAACGTGTGTCACGTATTGTTATTAATTAATTTTGACCTAAATACAAACACTAATTTTTATACTAAGTAATACTAAGCGATATAAAGGATTTCTTTTAAGAAGCATAAAACTGGAAATCGAGAATGTATATGTGGTTAAATAATATGATTAAATAATTGTGACAAAAATGATTTTGGAATTGGGTTTTGTGAAAAAGTACCTGGTGCCTTGTACTCTACAAGGCGAATACCATTCATATTCGTCTACCTAGTAACTGTTGATAACGAAATGTTCACTATCAACTTATGTAACAAAAGTCCCTGGGCCGGCTGGCAGATTTTAAACCTTGATTTCTACTTCCAGGAATACCAGTAATAACTTCTAAACAGTCATCACTCACATTCAACAATGGAGGCCAGGCCTTTCTCCACTGCAACGCCACAGGTTACCCAACACCTAATGTCACCTGGATCAGACTCGGCGATGGTCGGCAATGGCTCGGGTCGCCGATTGTTTTCTCTAATATTTCCCGAGGAGACGAAGGCGTTTACCGATGCACGGCAAGTACTGGGGACGAGTGTAGGAATGCTACTCTAGATGTTGACGTCATCATTGATAGTGAGTGTCTCTTTGCTTAGTTCAAAATAGAGATTCTCCTTAATGAGATTGGATAACACCCCATAGTAGAGTTGAGAGATTTTAAGTATCGCTATAAAGAATCCAGGATGTCCGAGTAAATAGGGCGCAGATAATTTGGTCGCTTTTTTCAAACTGTTAACAATATTACAAGTAAAAGAGGAATGGGGCAAAACAGAAAAGTTCGTGATCCTTTATTTCTCCTTTCCTTTCTTCTACTTTTACCTCTCCAACTTAACATTTTTATTTTCTTTGTTACATTTTACTGCAACTTGTTCAAGTGTGAAAATTCCATTACAGTCAAACCTGAGAACCTATCCCTGACTTTGACCCCAAGCATCCACCGCGCATGTCAAGGACAGAGCGTGCAAGTCACGTGCTTATCAACGGCTAAACCAGCAGCCAATCACAGCCTGTATCTCAATGGAGAGCTTATTGCTCATACAGTCTCTGGGGGTTTGGGATCTACCGTAAGGCTCAACAATTCCGGGTCCAACGTGTTTAGATGTGACGCGCAAAATAAGGCAGGGAGCGACACGGAGACAATTGATTCCATAGAAATCGAGGGTAAGGAAAGAAAATCGAAGGTAAGGAAGGAAAATCGCAGGCAAGGAAAGAAAATCGAAGGTAAGGAAAGAAAATCAAAGGTAAGGAAAAAAATCGAAGGAAAGGATGTAAAATCGCAGGCAAGGAAAGAAGATCGAAGGTAAGGAAAGAAAATCGAAGATAAGGAAAGAAAATCGAAGGCAAAAGAGTATTAATTTTTAGTGTTCAAGAAAGAATATTTATTTTAGAGCTAGACATGCCAGTCTAAAATCGAAAAACGGCAAAAATTGTCCTTTATAACAAAGATGTGGCTGAGTGAAAAATTGAGTTTTAAGGAAAATTACCTAATGCGGTTTCCGTTGGCAGATAGTTGAGTATAAAAGCAAAAAAGGATTTCAGTTTCAGTCTCCGTTAGGATAAGTTAACGAAGGATTCGCTACTTAAATAATATAAGCATTTAACAGATTTAAAACCTAAGCTCGGTTTCCCCTTCTAGGAATACCAGTAATAACTTCTAAACTGTCATCACTCACATTCAACGAGGGAGACCAGGCCTCTTTTCATTGCAACGCCACAGGTTTCCCAACACCTAATGTCACCTGGATTAGACTCGGCGATGGTCGGCAATGGCTCGGGTCGCCGATTGTTTTCCCAAATATTTCCCGAGGAGACGAAGGCGTTTACCGATGCACGGCAAGTACTGGGGACGAGTGTAGGAATGCTACTCTTGATATTGATGTCATCATTAATAGTGAGTGTCTTTTTGCTTAGATCAAAATAGAGATTCTCCTTATTGAGATAGCCAGGGGTCAATTGGTTAAGGCGTTGGACTTAGTTGCAATATACAAATGTCATGCTATATTTTAAATTCTTAATTTTTTTGTAATGCTATAATTCTATAAAAATAGAATTTTCTTCTCTCATGTCCAGTTGATGATGCGCGTCAATTATTATTTGCGTGCATTGGTTTCCAAATACCACTTTTTATTTGTCTATTTTTCGTGTCCATGCCAATTCAAGCCTTCTGATATTTGTGCCTGTTTTGAGAACTTTTACTATTCTGTCCAGGAAAATGAGAAGAAGTTGATTTCTAAGTGGCATTGCGGCATCTTCTGTTTTCGTTTTATTTATTTGAAGATCTGTTTTCTATCCACATAGCTAAACCAAAAGATACTATTCTCACAAAATCAATCGGGTCAGCGGTGTGCGTCAATAGCTCCATGCGTCTGAGTTGCATCTCCACCTCCAAGCCTGCTGCTACTAAGTTCACATTTTACAAAGACAACGTTGAAATCGCAAACACGTCCTCGGGGAATATCACGGTCACCCTGTCGACCCAGGGAACCCACCAGTTCACCTGCGTCCCAGAAAACGTAGCGGGGACTGGGGAAAATGCAACAGTTACTGTGTTAGTGAAAGGTAAGTGCTGATTTAGAGCTTCTATCTTAAGGGCAGAGGATAGAGATATCCTTTTGCTGTCTTTGCTTTAGTTGTAGGCCCACTGAGTTGTTTCCAATCACACCACCTCTGTCAGTTTGAATGGTGGAAGCCAGACGGATATTAAAAATTAAAATTGCGTAGTAGCCATTCTGTGTTACTGCCGAATATTTTATTTATTATCTCCTTTTCCCCTGTTCAGGAGTACCAGTTATTACATCTAAAAAAACATCACTTACGTTCAACGAGGGCGAATCAGCTACTCTCAACTGCAACGCAACAGGGTACCCAACACCCGAAGTGACATTGATTCGACTCGAGGACGGTCGGCAGTGGTTCGGCTCGCAGATTGTATTCCAAAACATTTCCCGAGAGTACGACGGAGTGTATCGATGTGTGGCGATTTCTGGGGCCGAGTGTAGGAACGTTACTCTTGATGTGCACGTCAGCGTGAACTGTAAGTGTTGGTGAAGAATTTTAATTAAAAATTAAAATGTCATCCTTATGTTAACAACAAGGTCTCTCCTAATAAGCCTGTAGCCTGCTTGCAAGCGATTACCCGGTGTTTTCACTATGCACCGAATCGTGGCCGCCATCTTGCTTTGTTCTCGTTGCGCGTGAGAAACCCCTCTACTTCTCCCCAGCTCGCGCGCGGTCAGAACAAAACAAGATGGCGGCCTTCGACACGGCAAATAGCAAAAAAAACACAAGCAGGCTAATTTGTACTTGTACGTAAACACTGCCTATTTTATAAGTTTTGGTGGTCTCCGTAGACAGTGATGGAGTCTGGAAAATACATCAGCATATGGTTGAGACTTTCAATTTGCTGATAAGAAGGTCTCATATACTTAAAAGTCTTTTGCTGATAAGAAGGTCTCATCTGCTTAAAAGTCTGCTTGTTTTTAAAGAGGCGTAAAGCATTTCAACCTTTTGTTGATTTATTTCCTGATCACAATATGGCGTCTAATTGGTTTTCTTATTATTGGTATTAATTCACCTTTCTTTAATTAAGTTTCATATTTGGCCTTATCATAACACTTCCTGTATAAAGTCTAACTTAATTTGCAGCTAAACCTGAAAACACATCGCTAATAAAGTCCGTTGGGTCAGCGGTGTGTGTCAATAGCTCCATGCGCCTAAGTTGCACCTCGGCCTCCAAGCCTGCTACCACAAAATTTACGTTTTACAAAAACGGAGTTGAGATCGCCAACACATCCTCGGGAAATATCACGTTCACCCTGTCTACACAGGGCACCCATCGGTTCAGCTGCGTCCCAGAAAACGTAGCAGGGACTGGTGCGATTGCTACAGTTACCGTGTTGGTGAAAGGTACGTCTATGATTTTGTTCTATTTCCGACAACAACTTTCTACAAGATGTCAGGATTCTCTTTTTTGTTTTACCAAACGATTTGTTGGATGTCCACATGTCGTAGTTATTGAGTGGTCGTTTTCCAAAGATACTGCAACAGCATGTTAGTTGCTGAAGGGTCAAGATACTTAATGCGGTTACGAAAACTCCTAGCTTCTGGTTTGAGTTCGGTTAATAAAAGAGATTCGATTGTCTTAAGTAGTGCAATGCTGAGCAGGTTTTTTTCCCAATTAACCCACAAAACCTGCTTCCATTAGCATAGAAACGTAGACGAAGAAGGAAGCGAAGATAACGCACGTGTGATTATCAACGCGGAAAAAGACCCGGACACACACAAAAAGAAAGTTCCTACTGCTTTCTTCTCCGCTTGCGTCTCCATGGCGTTGATCTATTGATTTATACACGAGTGGAAAGTAGATTTCGTTTCCGTTATATTCTCAAACTCCTTTTCCTTTGCTACACATTACCAATTTTTTTTTGCTTATTTTCCTAATTCATTTCAAATTAGCTCCGCCCGTCATAGCACCGTTTACAGCATCCCAGTTCACCGTCAACGAGACATCAGATTTCTCTCTTCACTGTGACGTCACAGGTTCTCCACCAGTGAACATCACGTGGTCTAGACATGGGGAGCCACTGCTGGTGCAGGGGGCGTGGCTAAATATGACGTCAGTCACTCCTGTACACGAGGGCGTGTACACGTGCAGAGCTGATAACGGAGACGAGTGCGCGTCACATGAACGATCTGTGCAGATTGCTGTCAACTGTAAGTAGTAACTGTAAGCTGTAAGGGACCTTAAGATTACTGTCAACTGTTAGTAGTTACTGTAAGCTGTAAGGGACCTTAAGATTGCTGTTAACTGTTAGTAGTTACTGTAAGCTGTAAGGGACCTTAAGATTGCTGTTAACTGTTAGTAGTTACTGTAAGCTGTAAGGGACCTTAAGATTGCTGTTAACTGTAAGCAGTTACTGTAAGCTGTAAGGGACCTTAAGATTGCTTTCAACTGTTAGTAGTTGCAGTTAGTAGTCTTGCCGGCCTTTGTCGAAAATCCTAAGGTCACTATCATCAACAAAATCGCTTTTCATCAGTCGGAGAATAAAATCAGCCCTGGCTGATTCAAACGTCATCATCATTATCATTACCACCATCATCATCATCATCATCATCATCATCATCAATTACCATTATCATCGTCATTCTGTTGTGTCATTGTTTTTCCAGTTAAACCAAGAAATACCACCCTCTTGACCAATGCTAGTGACGTGACGGTCCTACAAGGCAAGAGCTTAGCCCTTTCCTGTGAGTCACGCTCCAAACCATCCTCTTGTGATTTCACCTTCTACCAAGACGACGTGGCACTCGTCACCTTGCCTGGTATTTGTGAAGAGGGTAGCGTGACGAGTCACGTGATCAACAGTGTCCGGGGCTGCGGAAATACTACATTCGCGTGTCTTTCCAAAAACATGATTAGCGAAGGATCCTGGTCGAACATCACACTTGAGATACAGGGTAAGAAATACATCACTACATCACAACTCCTGGTACACTTTTAACTCATGTTTCCCTGTATGTTTTATTCGATTTATATATGTAAACACAAATGGTAAAGCTAGATAGTTTGATAATTTAATTATAACATGCGGTTGTATTCCTGTGTGTTCCTTTGCTTGTAGAGTAAGAATGTTTTGAGGCAAGAGTTTGAAAAAGATGCTTGATCACTTTTACAATTCCTGTTTTCCTTATTCTACAGATCCACCAACAACTGCCATCAGCCCAGACGCAGATAGAACCCTTAACATTGGGGATAATCTTCAGTTGAACTGCTCCGCCACAGGGTGCCCAATACCTACACTCACGTGGTTGAAAGGATCACAAATCATTGCTAGAGGGCGTGGCTTCGCTCTGCCAATCAACATCTCGAATGCACAGCTGAGTGACGAGGGTGAATACAGATGCATAGCGGATAATGGAGTCAGCGGAGGTCATCCACGGCAGCAGATAAGGGTGTTTGTCAGTAAGTACAGCAAAACATCATAAGGGCGAGCTGCTGTCGTCTATTTCTCAACATAAACATTTCAGTTTAAACATTTTCATTATTGACTTAACCACCACGGAAACGCAAACATCTCTCATACCGCCTTCCTTGCCTTCGCCGAGATAAAGGAAAGTTGATTCGCAGTACTTCACTACATGGTACTGGTATGCTTACAGCACAAGCATGACTGGGCCAGCAATGTTCGCTAGCTTTGGCTGTTCTGGACACAATGCTGGCGCTAATTGCAGTAGGCTTAAAATCCCGGGATTATCCCTAAATATTTGAGATATCGAACTAACTGTGTAAGCACTGGTTCTGAATATCACGGGTCAATTTCTTTCTCCCAGTCAAACCCCCCACGTCCTTATCTTTTATGATTTCTATAATTCCACATTACAGACAAACCTGACAACATATCCCTGACCTTGAGCCCAAGCATCCACCGCGCATGTCAAGGACAGAGCGTGCTAGTCACGTGTTCATCGACGGCTAAACCAGCAGCCAATCACAGCCTGTATCTCAATGAGGTCAAGATAGGTCAGACAGTCTCTGAGAATTTGAGCCAGAGTGTGAGACTCAACAGTACCGGACCTAACATGTTCAGATGTGTCTCCCAAACTTCTACAGGGAGCGCCGTAAATATAACGCATTCTATAGAGGTAGAAGGTAAAGGTATATCTTAATGGCTTATGCTCACAACCCAAACATATAGGGCTAAGTGACTCGATGACAAAAGAATGGCGCCTTGCAGAGTTTTATTTTTCCTGTTCCCACGCTGGAGTTTCACAGCATAAGCAGAAGCTAAAGCAAATAGATTTTTTATTTCCTCTGCATGTTGCTAATGCCCCAGTGCGAAAGGCCGGTAAAGCTGTACCTTAAAATGTTCTAGGAATACCAGTGATAACCTCCGAGCAATCATCCCACTCATTCAACGAGGGAGACCAGGCCTCTCTCTACTGCAACGCCACAGGTTACCCAACACCTAACATCAACTGGACTCGACTAGGAGATGGTCGGCAGTGGTTCGGCTCGCCGATCCTTTTTCCGAATATTTCCCGAGGGGAGGCAGGGGTTTACCGATGCACTGCGAGCACTGGGGATCAGTGTAGGAATGCTACTCTCGACGTTAACGTCATTGTCAAATGTAAGTGTTCACGTTTTAATAACTTCAAGATTATCATGTGCAACCGGGATGGCCGAGCGGTCAAGGCGTTAGACTTCAAATGTACAAATGTACGCGTTGGTTCGCTCCCCACTCCTCGTAATTTTGTAGTTCCACATGATACATTTCTTTATTGTTCATATATATATACAGACCCAGCGAATCTGTGTTACTGTTGACCACGAGATTAAGGAAATTGGCGAAGACCAAATTTCGACCTCATTCAAGCATATTTTACACTTTCTTTTTTAACATAACCGCCAATTTACCGATTCATTTCCGCTATTTATTTACTGATACATTTTCGCTATTTATTTACCGTTTCATTTCCGCTATTCATTTCCCAATCCTTTCCGCTATTCATTTACCGATTCCTTTCCGCTATTCATTTACCGATTCATTTCCGCTATTTATTTACCGATTCATTTTCGCTATTCATTTAAAGATTCATTTCCGCTATTCATTTACCGATTCATTTTCTATATTCATTCACCGATTCATTTTCATCTAGCATCCTCTCAGATTGTCTCAGTATCTGTACAACCTGCGCTGACCCAAGTCCGCAAAAACGAGACCGTTACACTAGAGTGCATCACTTCCCTCCCCTCCCCCCACGTGACGTGGTTTGACGTCCAAGGAGTAGTTATTGGTAACCAGTCCTCACTCGTGTTTGTCGCTACGAACACTAGCAGTGGCGTCTACACATGCGCGGTCCGTTCTACCGCCGGACGTACCGTCAACTCAAGTGCTGTAGTCTTAGTGCAAAGTAAGTACTGTTATCATGTGGTTGTGTTAATGCCATATCCCTGTAAACTAGACAAAATATTTTGTTTATATAATACCACATCCTTTGGTTCGCTTGTTGGCTTGTGATGTTCATGTAAAATTACGTTTCTTGTATCCTCATTGGCTTCTCATACCTGTCAAGCTGGTTTCGGTAGCGTGCGTTAGACTGTAAGATAAAAAGCCAAAAAGATTTTGAATTCACCTATACTTTTCTTGTGCCGTGCGTTGTCTCGCAGGTCAGGTATAATACGTGTGTTTGTGGCGTGCATTGTCTCGCAGGTCAGGTATAATACGTGTATTTGTGCCGTGTATTGTCTCACAGGTCAAGGTTAATACGTGCAGGTCAGGCTTAATATGCGGGTTTGTGGCGTGCGTGCCTTGTCTCGCAGGTCAAGGTTAATACGTGCAGGTCAAGCTTAATACGTGTGTTTGTGCCGTGCATTGTCTCGCAGGTCAGGGTTAATATGCGGGTTTGTGGCGTGCCTTGTCTCGCAGGTCATGGTTAATACGTGTGTTTGTGCCGTGCGTTGTCTCGCATGCCAGGGTTAATATGCGGGTTTGTGGCGTGCGTTGTCTCATAGGTCAGGGTTAATACGTGTGTTTGTGGCGTGCGTTGTCTCGCAGGTCCAGTCTACACGGTATACTGCATCATAAAGCTTCCCAATGAGACTTTCCAAGGAGCGCTGAGTGACCCGACCTCTGACTTGTACAAGAACCAAGCGGCGTATTACCAAATTCTGGTGAGCAGAAAAAATTCTAGAAAGAATGTTACTACAAGCACCTTGTCCAGATTTGACAAATCTTGGTCACAAGAAAGCGAGAAATGTATGAATACTAGTACAAATGATAAAGGATGGATCGATTGTTAGGAAAGAGACGATTAGTGTGCGTTATCGTCATTCTATATTTGTACCACAGCTTTTTGATCTAAAATCAAAACACTCAGTTTTAACGATTTCTAACGTTTTGACTTGCCTCATTAGCATAAGTAATGGACCGTTAACGTGTCATTTTCAGCTTTCAGGGTGGTTTGAAGAGTATGCTAACAACACAGGCGTAGCTAACGTCACTGTCACAGGATTTGGGTAAGCGTACATCGTGTGGGGTGCATTTTTTCCAAAGGATTGCCAGATTACGGTCAAAGTATAGCCATTTCTATAGCATCATTTTCTTTCATATGGGAGGGGAGGCTGCGACCCCAGCCCCTCCCCAGGCCCCGCCACTAAACAATCTGTTTGACAAGCATACAAGATAATTTAAAAAATCCAAGCATCTTCTCAAACTCGTTTCTCCTGATTGGTCCGATGGTGGTTTTGATTGACAGGAATGGTAGCCTGGTGGTGGAGTTTACGCTGACCATGCTGGCGTACGCACGTGACCCTCTGTTACCTCTAAGGCTGGAGGCAGCACGGAACCGAGGCTACATTAATGGGACTCTCGTAGATCTCATCTATTACTTCCCACTAGGTAAGCAAACGGTCCAACGGTAAAGAGAATGCTTCATATCTAGCCAAAAAATCATGTAGAGTTGTTCACGTGATTGAAAAGTCATTGATCCACGTAGGGTTGTTCACGTGGCTGAACAGCCATTGCTTCAATTATGAAAATTATCGTTTGATGGTTTGTTTATGGTTGTTGCCGGCCTGAGAGTCCAAATCGTTGTAAAAGTAAGCATATGTTGATATGCTTTAGAAAGAATAAGGAAACAATTAAAAGCAGCACGCTTTAGACTAAGGGTTTCCGCTCGTTCTCTTATTCCAGCGATGCCTGTGCTGTATAACATCACACTCCAGACCCACGGCCTCGCTTTCATTTGGGCGTACCCCAAGGCTCCATTACTGGCCCAGTGTAAGGCTGACGTTAGTAGATTACACGACGCTAGTGTTCAGCGGACTTGCGAAATCGAGGGCTCCACTGGTAAACTGTCATGCGCAGTTGACAGGCTGGATCCTGGAAAGCGTCACGTGGTATATATCACGTGTCGTAATGAGTTCGGCTTCAATAACATTACCACGTACGCGAAGACGATAGGTAAGAAACACTGATCTATTGTGCTTTATATGGTGATGGGCAGATGACTGGCTTATCATGCAGTAGTTATATCATCTATCTCTAACACATGATTCTGTAGATTCCTGCTTGCTCGACGCTTTCCGTCTTGTGCTGTTTGTTAGTGATGTAATTGAGCGTGGATTCCGCAAGACTAGTTATCAATTAGATACAAATCGTGGGGGATGGAGGAGCTGCTTCATGTTCTTGTGTGTTAAAGCGGTTCTTATTCTCAGCAATGAATGGCTTGCCTGAATGTAATAGCTACTGTTAACTTGTTACTGTTTCCCCTCCCTCCCTCCCTCCCTGTTAAAACGTGTCAGATGTGGTGTCGTGCTAACATTGTTAACACGTGTCAGATGTGGTGTCGTGCTAACAATGTTAACACGTGTCAGATGTGGTGTCGTGCTAACAATGTTTACACGTGTCAGATGTGGTGTCGTGCTAACAATGTTAACACGTGTCAGATGTGGTGTCGTGCTAACAATGTTAACACGTGTCAGATGTGGTGTCGTGCTAACAATGTTAACACGTGTCAGATGTGGTGTCGTGCTAACAATGTTAACACGTGTCAGATGTGGTGTCGTGCCCGCCCGAGGACGAGGTCAACCGTATCATCATGGGTTTCGCCATCGCGGGGGGTATTCTCATCTTCATTATCTTTATGGTCGTTTGCTGTTACGCTTGCAGAGCTGAAGGTAATTACGAGGTGTCCCAAAGGTTTTTGATATGTGCGTCTGCATACATCTGTTTTAACGCTTCCTTGTCGTTGATGCACTCTTTGAAATTTTTTTTTAGAAATTTGAATTAATCTAAAAATCCAAATTCCAAGACAAATATATCGTGAGCTACAGACTTAAACAACATTTATTTAATGTTTTCAGATCGCAAAAAGGCGACATACAGGTGAGAAATTGTTCTTGTGGTATTCGCGCCGAATTTTGGTAAACTTCTATTCAAAACGACTTCATAAATTGTAGGGTTTGTAAGCGGATCGCCTAGCCGTACCAAGGGAGCACGGCGAGAATGTGTTTCTATTCAACGCGCGATTGATATTTTTTACGAAAATAAACCACTTTCTTATGCAACACCTCATGTGTGTTTGTTTTATGAGAGTCATGAATTGCGCTGTTGGATGTTTGTCAACAGGGTCTTTGTTCGTATCATCGGCCCAAAGAAATCGGATACGCGTAGTGCCGACAAAAGATGCACGAAGTGCATTATATGAACAAAGACCCTGTTGACAAACATAATCCACTTCATAATCCGAGCCCCACACCCCCAACAGCGCGACTGATATCTCTCCTTACAAAACAAACACATATGACGCGTTTATTGTCGTAACAATATCAACCGCGCGTTAAATAGGAATACATTCTGCCGTGCTCCCTTGGCCGTACACCAGCGTCGTACGGCTACCGGCCAGAATTTTTCAAGGGGTTCAATTTTTAAAAATCTAACAAAGTCTTCCAAGCCCGGTGAAACCACACCAGGATTATCCACATTTAATGGATGTGTGAATAAATGAATAGATAGATAAATTAATAATAAACAGATGTAGAAAACAAAGATTTTGAGAGTTATTCAGTATACCGCATTCTCAGCCCATTTGTCTTCTTTTTTCCAGTCCAACCAAAAGGTTTAAAAAAGAAATGCTCGAAAATAATGGCTACAGAGACGATGACATGTAATAGGACTAGAGCGAGGAGAATACACAGCCTTGCAGCCCGCGAACCCCGATAGTATGACGTCATGGAAAGTATGACTAAATGGATATTATGACGTCATATATAGTGTAACTAAATGGATATTATGACGTCATATATAGTGTGACTACATGGATATTATGACGTCATATATAGTGTGACTACATGGATATTATGACGTCATATATAGTGTGACTACATGGATATTATGAAATCATATATAGTATGACTGCATGGATATTATGACGTCATGGTGTCTCTTTAAATTGCATTTTGCTCTCAGTGGCGTCCTTATCGCCAAAGCCCATTGATAATGACGAGTCTCTGTAGTAGCCAAACCACAGTACTTAATCTGAAAGGATCGGTGAGGCATTACATAAGAAGCGGCCAGGCCAAGTCCCGCGCGTTCTTATCCGGGTTTGTGCTTGAGTTTCCTCTTGTCGGTTAGTGTTGTGACGTCACAGACAGTCACAGGCCTCACGGTTCTCCGGGTACAGAAAACCCGGAAAGGCGAGCGGCCAAAGTAGCGCGCGTCACAGTGAATTAAAATAGTTGCCAAGCAACAGTCAATCTATTATGGCGTCTGTTTATTGCACAAATTGAATAATCAAAAAGCATATCTTGGATTATTTTACTTCAATAAAGTATTTTATTCATATATTAGTTTGTGAGAGAGGTCAGTGTTTAGAAAAAGTGAAAGATCCCGCCCTTAAAGTCTCCGTGGCGCAATCGATTAGCGCGTTCGGCTGCTAACGGAAAGGTTGGTAGTTCAATCCCACACAGGGACGAAATATTGTTTTTTTTTCTACTTAAAAAGTAGTGCCAGAGTCTAAGTCTGTGTACGCAATCGCTTACCATATGCTCGGCTGTTAACCGAAAGGCTGGTGGTTCAAGCCCACCCAAGGACGAATTTCATTCTTTGCATGATTGAACAATTCTATTGTTTGCAACGAACACGCTTATTAACGAGATTAAAAATAAGCAAATTATTCATGGTATAACTCGAGTCAGTGAACCTTATGCATCATCAGATTTGTGTAGTTTGTTTTGTTGTTGTTGTTATTTTTAAGGTTGAAATTGACCTCGTTATCAAAAGACAATGGGGAAATTATTCACCGCCCCATAACTCAAGTAATTTTAATCTGATTTCCCTACTACATGGGTAGGTTAATAAAGAGGGCCAGGCCTAATTTATCTTAAAAGTTTGGTGAGGTTTCCACTAGAATCAAGGGTACTACGGCACGAATAATTTGTCTATTGTTTTTCGATAATGAGAAATTTTGGACCTTTGCAATATATAGGTCAGTTAACTTATTTACCATAAACAATGGAACAATTATTTATGGTGTTATAAGTCGAGAATCTTGCATCTGATTGGGTCACGACTTGACTCACATGGTTGACAGGATAAATCTGATGCAATATTGAATTTTGAAGAAATTTCCTTGCAAATAATTTTAATTATTAAAACAATTATTCGCCAAAGGCGAAGTGTATAGCGGTGGATATTCCCCAAGACGCGAAGCGTCGCTAAGTCTGAGGAGGATAATTGTTTTAGTATATACTTGGCGAGAACTGAACAATACACATTTTGCTGTAATTATTTTATCGAAACGAGTTATCGCTTCTGAGAGTTGTCGATGTTCGTATCTTTTTAAAGATTTTGCTCGCTCTGAACAATGAGGGCACCAAATCCATTCTTCTTTTCCACACAATGCTTTTAACCACCTCGAACCTCTAATGAAGACAATATACGAATTTTGACCAACATTATTTAGTCCCGTTTGACACCTCGTTTTCACGAATCGACCGGAGAAATTATTTCTTTCGCTTTAAATCCTCCACAGACGATAAGAAGGTAAATTCACTGAAATACTTCTCTTGATTTTGATACGTCATACAGGCTTAAATTTGTCAAAACACAGGGAATTTGAAGCCTATTTTCCGTAAAAACAATGAATCTAGATTATTTTATCAAAAAATGCCGTTTTAATGTGAAGCTCGATAACTTTGGGGGCTAAAAGTAAGTTTTTTTTAAATTGAAATTTCACAAATGGACCCATTGTTCCGAGTTTTAGCGGTGAATACTGTCCATTATTCCGAGATAGCAAACCAATCAGAGCGCGCGTTCTTATGAAGTTCCCGCCAAGAATATACTAAAGAGATGGTTCCACACCTCTAGACCAAATGACTTCATTAGCGAGGAGCAATTGAGAATTATTCGTTGAGTTTTATCTCGAGCATCTTTCATCTGATTGGCAGATCAATTGGGTCACATGATGAGGACAGTGATCCTTATCCACCAATAGCGTGCAAGAAATGTTTCATGGAAAGTTAAAAGGGATCGTGAGATGTTTTTCAACCACCGAGTTGAACTTACTAGATGTCAAGTTTATGTCCGTTAAGTTCTCTGTGGAGCAATCAGAAAGCGTTCGGCGGTTAGTTTAATACTAAGAACCTAAACAAAAACTAAAAACGGTCAGGAGGGAAGGGGGGGGGGGTACTTCAAAAAAAATTAAATAATAAAAAATACCTTTTTAACGAGTTAAATCAGCTAGAATTGATGACGACATTATGTAAATATGGTTTCCTGAGTTATTTATAGCAACTTCTGTAATTTGTGTGGATCTTAGACTAATGTCTGATTAGAATCCCTTGTCTGGTTTTAGACGATTGCAAATTTCTATGCAATACGCAAGGAAATAGCAATAATATGCATTTCTAAAACGTTTCTATACCGATTTAGCTCTTAGTTATTGCTGAGTTTTCAAACAGCAATCGTCTACTTGTTTACTTTTTGGCGACGACATAAATGAATGCTGTGAACGGTGAAGACCACCCAAGTCGAAGTCACGCTTGGATCACGCGATTGGACGTCACGCTAGCTACATCAACTACAGTAACTGCGCTTAAATTACGGAGAGTTATTTATTTATTTATTGACTTTGCCCACGGAGAAAAAAAAAATACACATACATAATACGTTATACATGAGAAACAGAACATGAATACATACAATAACGAAAGGGCAGGGTATCCGCCACAGCTAGGCCAATTACGGCGGACCCGAGTTTAAAATGTGTAAAAGTTACAAGGTCACAAAAACTAAATTAGAAACAACATGAAATTTGGTGCGTTAGCACCCTGGCCTGATTGCAGGTGAGGCAGACAGATTTCCATGAGCGCGGATCCTCTTGATCGTAAGTTATCGAAAGAGCATTTAAGTAGTAATTTAATAAAGCGCGCTTGAAAGAAGCATGGTCAGAGTAGCTAGAACTATTTAACAAATTAGTGAGAGTGTTCCATATTCTTGTACAACGGTTTAAATATGATTTTTAAAAAGCAGAAGTTTTGCATTTGCGAGCGAAGAATTGTGGTGCGCTTGAGTTTGTAGATGATCTAGTAGGACGGACTGAGCGGACTTTGGGAACAATTGATGGATTAATATTGACAAGCCCATTTATGATTTTATAAAAGTATGACATGTCCAAATATTCGTGCCAATACGATAGTGGCAATAATTTAAGTTGAATAAGTCTTTCTTTGTATGTTTGGCTGCATCTAAATGGGAGTCCTAACATGTACTTGCTAGCTCGTCTTTGGATTCTTTCAACTCGTCTAATCAGGTCCTTTGTCTGCGGTGCCCACAGTTGTGTTGCGTATCCTAGGTGAGGACGTACTAGGGCGAGATACATCGATCTTCTTATGTTGGTTTTCTTTATGGATCTTGAGTGTCTTCTAACGAACCCCAGCGTCCTGTTGGCCTTACTACATGCCTCGTCAACTTGCTTAGTCCAAGAGAGGTCGTCTGACATCCAGACGCCGAGATCCTTCTCCGTCTCAGTGCAGGCTAAAGGCAAACCGCCAAGCGAATATGTTTTGAGAACTGGTTTACGCTTTCGCGAAACCCGCATGACTTTGCTCTTTGTTTGATTAAATGTCATGCCTGTCGATGCCGCCCAGCCATTTAGACTGTTCAGGTCAGATTGTAACACATCCGTGTCGTCCGCCGAGTTGATAACATTAAAGACCTTAGTGTCGTCTGCAAATGTCGCAACACTGCATGAGCAAACTGAATCTGGCAAGTCATTTGCGAAGAGGACGAACAGTATAGGACCGAGAATTGACCCTTGCGGGACGCCGGAAGTCACAGGTTGACATGTTGAGACCCCCCCTGGAATAGCTACGCGTTGGCTCCGATTGGTGATATATGATGTAAACCACTTCAACAGATTTCCGCCAAAACCATATTGGACTAGTTTCCGTGTTAGCATACGGTGGCTTACTCTATCGAAAGCCTTTGACATATCAAGGTATACAACATCAATTTGGTTCCCATTGTCTAAGTGAGAGCCAATAGTGTCAAGGACTTCCACCAGCTGGGTGACACAAGAGCGGCCTGCAATAAACCCATGTTGACACCTCTGGATGAGGCAGTGCACCCTCTCTCTTATCTTATTAAATACACAACGTTCCATAATTTTCGACACAACAGACAAGAGTGATATCGGTCTGTAATTTTCAACTTGTTGAGCAGAGTCTTTCTTGTAAACAGGAACGATATGAGCAATTTTCCATTCAGAAGGAAATTTGCCAAGCTTGATAGACTTATTGAAAATCTGACAAAGAGAGGGAGCAATCACAGCCGCGGTCTCTTTTAGTAATCTGACGGGGATGTTATCTGGTCCAGAAGCTTTACTGGCGTCCAGCCCCCTGATAACCGATAATATATCATTTATATCGAATGAAATATTAGATAGCTCGGGTACAGGGGGTGCACAATGTTCCGGGTCAGTGTTTAGGTCTTGAAGAGAATCTTTTAAAAACACTGAAGCAAAGTATTTATTAAATAAATTTGCAATTGCTTCCGGATCATCAGCTGTGGTTCTTAGTGGCGTGGGGTCCTGGGAACCAGTGGGTGGATTTACGGTTGCCATAGAGACCTGAGATGGGAGCCCACGTGATTTGGATTTCTGTTTTAGAACAGACCAAAAGCGTTTGGTGTTGTTTTTATAGTCCCGTTCGAGAGACTGGAAAAAGTTTTCACGACTTTCCCGCAGTGCTTGTTTGACTTCCGCACGCAGCGCTTTGAATTTTTCCCTCAGAGACGCTTTAGCAGGGGTCTTTTTTAGACGCCTTCGAGTCGTTTCTTTCTTCTTAATTAGGTCGAGAATAGTTCCATTCATCCAAGGTACTGGATTGCGACCCCTAAGCTTTTTGGATGGAACGTGATCTGCTACGGCAGCCAAAAATAGATCTTTCCAATTTTGCCAGTCCGTGTCAATATCGCTGTTTTCGTTAGAGCTCATTGTCAATTCTAATGCACTGAGAGAGGCGCGCAAGCCATCAAAATCGGCTTTTGTATAGTTGTAGACTGAACGGTGGAATTTGGACGGTGCTTTAACAAACGCAGAGAACTCAAAACAGACCACACCATGATCGGAAAACACTCCTGCTTCATTAGGAGACAATACCTCATTCACACATACTTGATCGGAGGCATTAGTAATAACCAAGTCAAGTATTTTATCATCCCGTGTTGGAAAATGGTTCATTTGTGATAGATAGTGGTCATTAAGAATCTCAGTGAAAGAACGCTCTCTGGCACCTAATGATTGTTCTTCTGAGGCCCAAGAGATTTTTGACATGTTGAAGTCTCCGGAAATTAGCATAGTATCAAATGAGTCACAGGCATAATCAAGATAGTTATTAAATTTTTCAAGCCATACATAAGGGTCGGAGTCTGGATCAGGCCAGTAAAACGACGAGAACAGGACTTTCCGATTGCAACTTGTAGTGAGTTCTGCTGATACAACTTAAAGATCTTGAAATAAAGTCATGTCCGGTTTCCATTCCTTTATCGCCTTAAAACTGTCTGATTTCGCTGCAATAAGCACACCCCCGCCTTCTCGATCGTTGCGATCTCTTCTATAGATGGTGTAGCCAGAATGAAATACCTCTTCATCACTAATACTGCTGTTAAGCCATGTTTCGTTAATAAAGACAATATCGGCGTTCTCTGAATACGCTAGGTCTTGAACGCGCTCTGAGTTACAGACAAAATATAAACTGGGCTCAAATTGGCCGGGATAAAATCAAATCATCCGAAAGAAGGGGATTTTTATCCTTATGAGATCTGCATAATTTTCTGGACCAGTTTCTGATCTGTTCAAACAAACAAACAAAAAATAAAGAAAAAAACTGTTCATACCCAGCTGCTATTTATACGAAAAAATCCAAATTCGTTCCCCTGTATTTTCTATTCAGTTGTATTAAGCTATGTGTATGTGTAGGATCGCGTTTTGAATATTTCACGCTAGAGATCACTGAAATAGAAATCTAGCCTAAAGCCGCTGAATAGCGAAACAAATCGCTGCAATTTTTTTGACGTATTTCCAGCCCTACTCTGTAAAAAAAATAGGTAATTTTAATTTTTTTTGTTATTAACAATTACCGCCCCTTGCTATTAGTTTCTGTTTAGGTTCTAAGAAATTTTAGGCTCTAGGATCACCGCGGTTAGTTTAATACTGCTTTGATCCATTTCAAAGACATCAATAATAACAGTTTTCTATACGATGCACTAAAGGCAATCAATTCGAAACTGCTAAATAGTCTGATTTCCTTTACGAATTCAACGTGAACAAACCTATTATCACTAAAATAAAGTTCACATGAATCCAAATATTGCTTTGGTCCAGAGCCCGACCAAGCATTCCGTAGAGTCCTTGTTGCACGGACAGCCCGAGAGATCCTGGATCCAGGTATCTCCCTAGAAATACTACAAAATCTTTTGTACGACACATTTTCCACTGTCACTGCTAATGTAAAGTCTGTGAATTTATCTGAATACTGCATTCGTTTAACTTGCTACAAGTCCACGTTCTCCTAGGACGGTAGACGTTGAGTTCTCAGCAAGAGAATCCAGCGTAATTGGTTTGAATTGACAGAGAGCAAAGCAGGCTGAGGAAAGACTTTAAGAAAGTCTATTCACGCATTTGTGATACGTGCTGCAACAATACGCTGATAGCACGGGCCTCTAGCGGTCTCCCTGTTCAGCTCCTAGTAGTGAAGTTCTTTCATCGCTGAATCTACTCCCTTCTCTTTCCTGCCACCAGGCGTGGTCGCTTTGCGTGTCCCAGGATGCAGTTCGCCGTACTGCGCATTCTCACTGTGCAGTCAGACACTACGTCACGCATTTCACGCAGTCAGACACTACGTGACGGATTTCACGCAGTCAGACACTACGTCATACATTTCACGCAGTCAGACGAAACGTAATAAATTTCACGCAGTCAGGCAATACGTCATACATTTCACGCAGTCAGACAATACGTAATACATTTCACGCAGTCAGACAATACGTCACGCATTTCACGCAGTCAGACACTACGTGACGGATTTCACGCAGTCAGACAAAACGTCATAAAATTCACGCAGTCAGACAATACGTCATACATTTCACGCAGTCAGACAATACGTCATACATCTCACGCAGTCAGACAATACGTCACGCATTTCACGCAGTCAGACAATACGTCACGCATTTCACGCAGTCAGACAATACGTCACGCATTTCACGCAGTCAGACAATACGTCATACAATTCACGCAGTCAGACACTACGTCATACATTTCACGCAGTCAGACAATACGTCATACATTTCACGCAGTCAGACAATACGTCACGCAGTCAGACAATACGTCACGCATTTCACGCAGTCAGACAATACGTCACGCATTTCACGCAGTCAGACAATACGTCACGCATTTCACGCAGTCAGACAATACGTCATGCAATTCACGCAGTCAGACAATACGTCATCCAATTCACGTAGTCAGACACTACGTCATACATTTCACGCAGTCAGACAATACGTCATGCATTTCACGCAGTCAGACAATACGTCATACATTTCACGCAGTCAGACAATACGTCATGCATTTCACTCAGTCAGACAAAACGTCATACAATTCACGCAGTCAGACAAAACGTCACGGATTTCCTGCAGTCAGACACTATGTCATGCATTTCACGCAGTCACACACGACGGCAGAATATTCAGTCAGTTAGGGGGTTGCAGCGATTACAAAGTAATGCTCAATTTATCATAATGTTTGTTTATTGCACAAATTGATTAGTGACGTAGGCCTAAGACCCTACACTATGTTACAAGTTTCAATGTATTGACATTTTTGGCGAGTAGTAATATTGTTGCACAATGTTTATTATACATTAAAAATATTTTTTTTTTATAGAAGCGTTTGTTTCATTCACTTCTGGATGGAGTTGAGTGGTGACTTTTTTAACATGCACGATGCCCGTTAAAATATTTCGGTTTAAAAAAATGGCGGCTAGTTCTTTTCAGAAGCAATCCGTATTTTATAAAGTATACCGTATCAGGAGCGGATCAAGGAGCTCTAGAAAGATGCTGCCGAAGCAAGGGTTTCAAGAAATGGGGGCCCGGATTCATTGTCCTTTTGTGGATTCCCTTGTATTTCTTGTTATTTTTAAGCCAAATGTCTTAAAATAGGGGGGCCTGGGCCCCCTCGGCCAAACCCTAGATCCGCCCCTGCCGTATGGTTTGAAACATCGGAATAAAAAATGCGACGTGTGTCTGAAAAGGCTTCTTAGAAATTTTGAATATTAAAAAAAATTCCAGTCAGTCGTTAAACACTTCTACTCCAATCAAAACAAGATTTTAAAAAAAACTATGTCTTCATCAACCCAAATCAACATCAAGGTATCCCTAGATCGAGATCTCCATATCCTAAAAGAATATACCTTTCAAACGGGGAAAATCCGTTACCAGTGAAAGATTTCAGAGTTTGAAGTCTGAACGCAGCGCTTCTGAAAGCCTTCCTTGTTTCTCTATTACTAAATCACGGTAAAACTACAGGCGAACTCCAGACTACAGGCAACCAGTAAAAATACTTGGTGGTCTGTGTAGGCGTGGTGGAAACAAGGCAAATAAATCAACACCAGGTTGAAGTGCGCCGACGAAGGGCCAATACTCGACACGTCAGAAGATCACATGGTATTCTGTAAAAAAGGTCTAATAGGGTCTAAAAGGTCTAATAGTTTATTTCAACTACCACTATCGCAGGTGATACTGAATTACAGTGGTATGGTCATAACACATGACTCGACAAGTCAGAAGATCACCTGGTATTCTGTAGCAAAGGTTGGAGTTTTATGCTGTGCGCATTTCTAAGAGGATTTTGTGTAGGCGTGGTTTCGCTGACGCTACGACCGTTAGTCCTCCGTAGGAGAAATATTATACGCGATGCATAAGATGTGCGAATAACAAAAAGACTTGAGTGCGTGCTCCTTCGGATGCTAAAGTCTCCCAGGTGCATAGGGAAGTCAATTGTTAAAAACCCTGTTATTCTACTGCCTTTCTTTCATACAATATTGTACAAGTCAACTTTGGTAGTCTTCGTTGGATAAGCGATCTTCGGGACAAGGCCTGTAGTGGCCGCTCCATCTGTGTCGTCTGCGACGGGATTCGTATGCGCCTGCTCATGATCGCCCTGGACGTTTTCGCTGACCGATTGTTCAACATCATTGACTAATGTTGGTTGACCGATGCTCGATGGTGTTTTGCCGTTAGCCGATGGTGTTTTGCCGTTTGCTGATGAGGTTTGGCAGTTGGTCGAAGAGGTTTGACGGTTCGTTGATTGACCGTTGGTTGGTGCATCTCCGTTTTTCAACGTGTTACCCTTCTTATCAAAGCTAGTGATATCTGCGTATAGTGTTTTGTCATCGGTAGAAGGAATCTTATTGTTGTCTTTGTTCTTTGCATTACTAAAGTCTATGTCTGCATACATCAGCTCAGAGTCATCTTCAGTGCCATCCTGAAAGTCGCAAGTCAATAGTACAACACAATAAGCGCACTACAGAACACACATATTAAACGCACTACAGAACCCACAATGGATGACCTCTTACATTTAAAAAAACCTTTCGGGGAAGGCTAACTTGGTTATACCATGATTCACTTAGAGGGCTACTTGTACTTGAACACTCTGAAACACTGTTCACTTCCCCCTCCCTTCGGAGGATCTGGCAGGGACTCAACATAATCCGAAAAATGCAGCCATAAACCCCATCAAAAGACTCCCACAACACGGATTCAAGGACCCAGACACTCCGAGTGATACTATATGAACAACAACAACAACAGTCTTTTTGCTTGTTTAAGTGATCATGCAAATCATCCATCGGTTATCATGCAGTCGTCTAGTCGTGCTTGCGGGTGCAGTTAGATTATTTTTTTAACATTATAATGGGAAATACTGTTAGAGTTTAATTGTAGGTTCTTGAACTGCACCACACATTTATCTTGTTATCATCAATTACCAACAAACACTGTACAGGAAACGAAATATACTTTACAACACTAATTAGCAGCAGTAATACAAAACGAAACCACAACAAATAAGCCACAACGGAATCACGCTAGAGGCAACAACCATCATTGTCAACAATAAAAACAATAACAGAGTCCAAAGTACCAGAGAACAGACTGTATCAACATCATCATTATCAACAATAAAACCACAATAGAGTCGAAAGAACCAAAGAACAGACAGTATCAACAACTGTTACAGTGACAAAATAGATGAAAAAAGGTTACAGAGAAATTGATTATTAACAGGTTAAAATTTTAGTTATAGAATTTTAAGATTATAACCCGACTGTAATCTTCGCCCCGCTATTCACCACCGTTATCTTACCTCAGATACTAAGAGAATCAGCTCTGAATCTGAAAGGGTTATAAAACGCGTCAACGAGCTTTGTTATGTTTTGATCATTTCTTAGTGTGACGCATGTTATGGCAATTCTGGTGAAATGAGATGTAAAGGTCACGATGCTTCTTTTACATGCTTCATTCTTCTAGGGAAATTGACTAATAAATGATTTCAATTAATTAATTAATGATTAAACAAATAAACAAAAGATGGATTAATTGTTATATTCATGATTAACCTTCATTTTTTATGCTTTTTACAAATAAGGTGCTTGGTTCTACAAACTGTTGATAGCAAAACTAGATAGCTGAGGTGATGACGTTCTGGCCTCGTTTTCAAGTTAATAATCGGTATTCATGACTAGAAGACACACGACTAGAAGACACGTCTTTTCGATGTTTTCGAGTTTAGCCACCAAAAAATGTGGTTTTTAATCGATTTTCATATGACCTTGTTGTGCTTTAATGACGTGTTGTTTTATGATGTTGATCACGTGACGATATTTTAATGGGGCAAATTGGAGTTATAAGCTACATAATTTGAATGATAATCAATTTCCAAGCATATGATATGTCCAACATATCCACGTATCATTGACGTCAATGATGTCATGTGCACGTAACCTCATACACACCACTACCAATGACGTCATATCGTCATATACCTGCGATACTTATTTTTGTGACGTCATTTTTCTATGCACCGCCATGCCAACACAATTCCAAACAATTTTTTTTTGTTCTTTTCAAACCAGGTCCCCTTGTTGCATGCATTCGGTAATCGTAGCATGCCATTGTATCAAGATAGGGACTCATACTAACACTAGAGTGTCATTATCATCATCATAATCTTCATCTTATCATCAGCATCGGCATTCAACACGAACTCAGTATTAATCCTTACGGTCTTATCATAATCGTCGGTATTCAATGCAACCGCTTTTTCGCCCTCAATCTAAAGAGTAACCCGGAAGCTGAGTCAGACTTACAGATATTCCCGGGAAAGTTGGGCTTCTCCAACAGTTTGACTCGTATTACAGGCGAACAAAACTTGTCTTATTGGTTTTGAACACGAATCTTACCGGTTTAAATGTCCCCGATGGATTAGCAGCACCGTTACGGACCACATGATCGGCGCCTCGGTTTACCCGTGAGTTTGGGTGGTCATTGGTGCTGAATGTATTCCTGTAAGATAAACAGCAGTGAGCAGGTCTCGGTAAAAGAGAAGTAAGTTTGGGTGGTCATTGGTGCTGAATGTATTCCTGTAAGATAAACAGGAGTGAGCAGGTCGCGGTGAAAGAGAAGTGAGTTTGGGTGGTCATTGGTGCTGAATGTATTCCTGTAAGATACACAGGAGTGAGCAGGTCTCGGTAAAAGAAAAGCAGGTCTCGGTAAAAGAAAAGTGAGTTTGGGTGGTCATTGGTGCAGAATGCATTCCTGTAAGGCAAACAGGAGCGAGCAGGTCGCGGTGAAAGAGAAGTGAGTTTGGGTGGTCATTGGTGATAAATGTATTCCTGTAAGGCAAACAGGATCGAGGAGGTCACGGTAAAAGAGAAGTGAGTTTGGGTGGTCATTTGTGCTGAATGTATTCCTGTAAGATAAACAAGAGTGAGCAGGTCGCGGTAAAAGAGAAGTGAGTTTGGGTGGTCATTAGTGATAAATGTATTCCTGTAAGGTAAACAGAAGTGAGCAGAACGCGGTAAAAGAGAAGTAAGTTTGGGTGGTCATTGGTGCTGAATGTATTCCTGTAAGATAAACAGGAGCGAGCAGGTCGCGGTAAAAGATAAGTGAGTTTGGGTGGTCATTGGTGCTAAATGTATTCCTGTAAGGGGTGGTAACCAGGAGTGAGCAGGTCTCGGTGAAGAGGAAATACAAGGGTATAGGGTGAATACTTACAGGTTCGTCCCATCCTGCTCTAGATCTATTATAGGTAAAAATATAAATAATTTTCAGTTGTATATAAGAACAAAGAAGCGGTTTTACAAGGTTGCATATCTGAGCTATAGCATAACATATGAGCGTTACAGAGTCTATTTGTTAATCTTGTAACAGTGCAAAAATGTAGTGGCAACTTTTCATCGACATGTTTGCCCTTTTTCTCCGTTTAAACGAAGCAGCGTCACGAAAACGTGTTCAAAGTCGCAGATATACTACTGAGGCATACTGTATTGATAATATGTCTTTAAATCGTGCGAAAAGGCTCAGTTTCATGTACTGTACGTTTATGGTTTCCATTGCCTTTGTGCACGAGGGATCGTTTTCACATACTGTACTATGTGTGGTTTTGGGTTAGTATCTTTGTGCACATAGGGTTGGTGTCATCTTAACAGGGCTTTCATTAATTTTCAAAGTAGGCCGTGGAGATTGATTAGTAGGGGGTGGAAGTTTTTTCTTATCTTTTTAGTTCAAATAAAACATAAGTTGACATTTAAAAAAAAGTAGCCGGCGCTCGGTGGAAAATAGCTAGCGCTTCCGCCGGCCGCCGGGGCCTAATGAAACCCCTGCAGTCTTATCTATGGTTATGCCTCAAAGTATCTTTGTGCACATACTATCGTTGCCACGTACCTTTGGGATATGAAGAGCGCCTGGAACAGCAGCAGCACCAAATGAGAAGTACGAGCAGAACAAAGATAACAGCACCACAAGCGGCGATGATGACTATTCCAGGAAGGACACCGACACCTATCAGGATGCGACGGCCAACAGAGGAGACATGGGTTAATACTCTAAACCAAAGGGACTATTCCAGGAAGGACACCGACACCTATCAGGATGCGACAGCCAACAGAGGAGACATGGGTTAATACTCTAAACCAAAGGGACTATTCCAGGAAAAACACAAACATCTATCAGGATGCGACAGGCCACAGAGGAGACATGGGTTAATACTTTAACCATAGAGAGTATTTCAGAAAGGACACCAACATCTATCAGAATGCGACAGCCAACAGAGGAGACATGGGTTAATACTCCAAACCAAAGGGACTATTCCAGGAAGGACACCGACACCTATCAGAATGCGACAGCCAACAGAGGAGACATGGGTTAATACTCCAAACCAAAGGGACTATTCCAGGAAGGACACCAACATCTATCAGAATGCGACAGCCAACAGAGGAGACATGGTCAAAGGCGTGTTAACGTCAAGGATAAAGCTAAACTATATCAAAGGGACTATTTGGTTGCATACCCCATAAAAATTGTAGCGCATACTGAGAAGAAAAAATACAAGGAAAATTATACTGTTTAAATTTAAGGACTGGAAAAGAGTAGCTAGGGGCTGGTACAGCGGGCGCCTGCATCCCTCACCCTAACTTGACAGCCTAAAATGGATCATATCTTACCGAAGAAATGCCCAAACTTAGAATGGAAACTACAAAATTTCATATCTAAATCTGTGGCGTTAGAAACAACACATGTTTGTTGTGAAAGGAGGCACAGTTAAATTTGCGTTTTCATAACGATAGTTATATGAAATGTTTTTTTTTATATAGGCCTCCGTTTTCCAAAGATCAAGGATACGCCCCAGGTTGACAACACCACGGCCCAGTCATGAATGACTATCAATTAATTTTGTTTACACGTCCTTACCTTTCTCACAGTGCGTGCCGTATCTGAAGGTGGAGCACTCACACTTGTACCCATTCCCGTGGACGACGCACGTGCTGTCTTCATACTTGCAGGGGCTTGAGCTGCACAGAGTCGCTGGAACAGGGAACGAGAACAGATGGAATAAGGGAATGACTTCTCCGACACATTTCTATGGGGGAACGAGGACAGATGGAATAAGGGAATGACTTCTCCGACACATTTCTATGGGGGAACGAGAACAGATGGAGTAAGGGAATGACTTCTCCGACACATTTCTATGGGGGAACGAGGACAGATGGAATAAGGGAATGACTTCTCCGACACATTTCTATGGGGGAACGAGGACAGATGGAGTAAGGGAATGAATTCTCCGACACATTTCTATGGGGGAACGAGGACAGATGGAGTAAGGGAATGAATTCTCCGACACATTTCTATGGGGGAACGAGGACAGATGGAGTAAGGGAATGACTTCTCCGACACATTTCTATGGGGGAACGAGAACAGATGGAATAAGGGAATGACTTCTCCGACACATTTCTATGGGGGAACGAGAACAGATGGAATAAGGGAATGACTTCTCCGACACATTTCTATGGGGGAACGAGGACAGATGGAGTAAGGGAATGACTTCTCCGACACATTTCTATGGGGGAACGAAGACAGATGGAGTAAGGGAATGACTTCTCCGACACATTTCTATGGGGAAACGAGGACAGATGGAGTAAGGGAATGACTTCTCCTACACATTTCTATGGGGAAACGAGGACAGATGGAGTAAGGGAATGACTTCTAAGACACATTTCTATGGGGGAACGAGGACAGATGGAGTAAGGGAATGACTTCTCCGACACATTTCTATGGGGGAACGAGAACAGATGGAATAAGGGAATGACTTCTCCGACACATTTCTATGGGGGAACGAGGACAGATGGAATAAGAGAATGACTTCTCCGACACATTTCTATGGGTAAACGAGGACAGATGGAGTAAGGGAATGACTTCTCCGACACATTTCTATGGGGGAACGAGGACAGATGGAATAAGGGAATGACTTCTCCGACACATTTCTATGGGGGAACGAGAACAGATGGAGTAAGGGAATGACTTCTCCGACACATTTCTATGGGGGAACGAGGACAGATGGAATAAGGGAATGACTTCTCCGACACATTTCTATGGGGGAACGAGGACAGATGGAATAAGGGAATGACTTCTCCGACACATTTCTATGGGGGAACGAGGACAGATGGAATAAGGGAATGACTTCTCCGACACATTTCTATGGGGGAACGAGAACAGATGGAGTAAGGGAATGACTTCTCCGACACATTTCTATGGGGGAACGAGAACAGATGGAATAAGGGAATGACTTCTCCGACACATTTCTATGGGGGAACGAGAACAGATGGAATAAGGGAATGACTTCTCCGACACATTTCTATGGGGGAACGAGAACAGATGGAGTAAGGGAATGACTTCTCCGACACATTTCTATGGGGGAACGAGGACAGATGGAGTAAGAGAATGACTTCTCCGACACATTTCTATGGGGGAACGAGGACAGATGGAATAAGGGAATGACTTCTCCGACACATTTCTATGGGTAAACGAGGACAGATGGAATAAGGGAATGACTTCTCCGACACATTTCTATGGGGGTACGAGGACAGATGGAGTAAGGGAATGACTTCTTCGACACATTTCTATGGGGGGAACGAGAACAGATGGAATAGGGGAATGACTTCTCCGACACATTTCTATGGGGAACGAGAACAGATGGAGTAAGGGAATGACTTCTCCGACACATTTCTATGGGGGAACGAGGACAGATGGAGTAAGGGAATGACTTCTCCGACACATTTCTATGGGGAACGAGAACAGATGGAGTAAGGGAATGACTTCTCCGACACATTTCTATGGGGGAACGAGGACAGATGGAGTAAGGGAATGACTTCTCCGACACATTTCTATGGGGGAACGAGGACAGATGGAGTAAGGGAATGACTTCTCCGACACATTTCTATGGGGGAACGAGAACAGATGGAATAAGGGAATGACTTCTCCGACACATTTCTATGGGGGAACGAGGACAGATGGAGTAAGGGAATGACTTCTCCGACACATTTCTATGGGAGAACGAGAACAGATGGAATAAGGGAATGACTTCTCCGACACATTTCTATGGGGGAACGAGGACAGATGGAGTAAGGGAATGACTTCTCCGACACATTTCTATGGGGGAACGAGAACAGATGGAGTAAGGGAATGACTTCTCCGACACATTTCTATGGGGGAACGAGGACAGATGGAGTAGGGGAATGACTTCTCTGACACATTTCTATGGGGGAACGAGAACAGATGGAATAAGGGAATGACTTCTCTGACACATTTCTATGGGGGAACGAGAACAGATGGAGTAAGGGAATGACTTCTCCGACACATTTCTATGGGGGAAACGAGAACAGATGGAATAAGGGAATGACTTCTCCGACACATTTCTATGGGGGAACGAGGACAGATGGAGTAAGGGAATGACTTCTCCGACACATTTCTATGGGGGGAACGAGAACAGATGGAGTAAGGGAATGACTTCTCCGACACATTTCTATGGGTAAACGAGGACAGATGGAGTAAGGGAATGACTTCTCCGACACATTTCTATGGGGGAACGAGAACAGATGGAGTAAGGGAATGACTTCTCCGACACATTTCTATGGGGGAACGAGGACAGATGGAGTAAGGGAATGACTTCTCCGACACATTTTTATGGGGGAAGGAGGACAGATGGAGTAAGGGAATGACTTCCCCGACACATTTCTATGGGGGAACGAGAACAGATGGAGTAAGGGAATGACTTCTCCGACACATTTCTATGGGGGAACGAGGACAGATGGAGTAAGGGAATGACTTCTCCGACACATTTCTATGGGGGAACGAGGACAGATGGAGTAAGGGAATGACTTCTCCGACACATTTCTATGGGGGAACGAGAACAGATGGAGTAAGGGAATGACTTCTCCGACACATTTCTATGGGGGAACGAGGACAGATGGAATAAGGGAACGACTTCTCCGACACATTTCTATGGGGGAACGAGAACAGATGGAATAAGGGAATGACTTCTTCGACACATTTCTATGGGGGAACGAGAACAGATGGAATAAGGGAATGACTTCTTCGACACATTTCTATGGGGGAACGAGAACAGATGGAGTAAGGGAATGACTTCTCCGACACATTTCTATGGGGGAACGAGAACAGATGGAATAAGGGAATGACTTCTCCGACACATTTCTATGGGGGGAACGAGGACAGATGGAATAAGGGAATGACTTCTCCGACACATTTCTATGGGGGAACGAGAACAGATGGAGTAAGGGAATGACTTCTCCGACACATTTCTATGGGGGAACGAGAACAGATGGAATAAGGGAATGACTTCTCCGACACATTTCTATGGGGGAACGAGAACAGATGGAAAAAGGGAATGACTTCTCCGACACATTTCTATGGGGGAACGAGGACAGATGGAGTAAGGGAATGACTTCTCCGACACATTTTTATGGGGCTACGCCCATTTTTTTCTTCAATAGGTATAGTGGAGAAGGGGCATTACAAGGCTGACATTATCTATATAACGAGCACTTTCCAAAGTCCAGATTTCATGCCATTCAAACTCAGCAATTTTACTGGAAATCAAAAATTTATCCGATAAGGTGTTTACGGAAACCCCCTGTTCAACAAACACACCACAACTATCTTTCACTAATATTGGTCCAAACCATAGAATCTAAGCTAGGAATAAGGACCGCGACAAAGGATCAATTCTATGGCACGAATCAAGACTTACTGACGGAGGTGACCTTGACGGAGTCTGGGTCCACCTTGAAGGTGCCATAGTACCCGCTTGAGACCGTAGTCTGCATGCGCTGTAAAACAGCCTCCTCACTCTTCGTCTCGTTAAACGACACTATAAAGTTGACAATGACGCTACCGTTGCTAAAAAGGAAAGAATTCCTATTATGATATATATTATAGAATTCATGATCAAAAACTTTTTTGCATGTGCCGCCACTTATTTAACGTTTCTGAACTTTTTCCAGCCCTGTTAAGGTACCAAATTATCATGTTACAGTAATACACCTACTTGAATGACTTCACAGAGCATCTCAAAAAGTTTTTCTCTATAATCCAGATTCTATAGCTCTGAAATACAAAAAAGTAGATCAACACCAGGCCCGTACCAAACGGCCGAAGGTCCACTTTCGGTTTTAAATAGACGTGCTATTTGTAGACAAAACTATAAAGCATAAGCTAGATCACTCTGGTATGTAGCCAAATCCGACAATATACATCCCATGGAGATTCTGCAAAAGCATAAAAACATCCTTTTTTTCGGGGGTGTTCAGATTTCAGACCCCCCCCCCCTTCCCAGAAGAATTAGATCCGCTTTTTATGATTTCGCACCCCCGCCCCCCCCCCGAGAAAAATCCTGGATACGGGCCTGAACACAACTTCAATGTCTTTGTTAAAGAAACAAGAATAAGAATAAACATGTGCTTACAATTTGCGGCTCTTAAAGGTCTTAAAGCATCACCTTATCGCTTCAAATCACAGAACTAGACAAATATTCTTCGCTTACTTGTTCAAGGAACCTCTTCTCAAGGTCTTTGAACTGTGGAGAGTCCTTGTTTTTCAATTCAGCTACGTATAGCTCGTCTTTACATCTCACACTGACTTCAGCCTCATACACTATATTGGGTGGAGAGGTAGGCATAGGCGTAGATAGCTCTGTAAAAGTATATTTGATGTTTTCAATAATACAGCACAAAAACACCGTGAGTTACTGTTCTTAGTACAAACATCCCTGTGAATGGCACACCATGCTATACATGCTCGTGGCAAGAAAATATCAGAAGAAAACTTCAGTGATGTTTGAACTCTGACAAAATAGTGACATTGCTTGTCCATAACGATCAGTATATAGCGAAAGAATAAAACTCATAGCACATTTTGGTCGTAAAAATGCAATTCGCTACTACCAAATCGCGAAAACTCAACATGAATGATAAAATCCTATATATAAATATAGGCGGCACTAGCCATAATTTCGAGCTTTAGAAACATATACATTTAAATTAGACGAAGTGTAATGTTTTACTATGTGATTATAAAAACTAAAACCAAAACGAAAGATGGTGTACTAGAAAGACTATACAGACAAGCTGTAGAAAAACTGGTCTACGTAGGCGTGGTGTAGACAAGGTATAAATCCACACAAGGTTGGAAAGGTATGCTAAACGCCTCGGTGAAACAAAGTAGTTGCGCTGACGTTTCGAGCGTTCGCCACTTTACCTTTGGCTCCGACGGCGGGATAACGCTCACCACGTCAGCGCAACTGCTTTGTTTCACAGAGGCGTTTAACAGAACTTTTCAACCTTGTGTGGATTTATACAAAACTACAAAAAGAAAGCGTATTGGCTGTGATATAACTGTTTTCTTATATGCTCAATCAGGCTACGACCAACAAAAAACAAATTGAAAGTAGAAACTGTTAAATTGCTAGCGTAGTTTACCTGTCTCTCATGTGCTATCAGGCTACGACCAACAGAAACAAATTAAAAAAGTAGAAACTGTTGGATTGCTAGTGAAGTTTACCTGTCTCATATGTGCTATCAGGCTACGACAAACAAAAAAAATTGAAAGTAGAAACTGTTGCATTGCTAGTAAAGTTTACCCGTCTCACATGTGCTATCAGGCTACGACCAACAAAAAAATTAAAAGTAGAAACTGTTGCATTGCTAGTTTACCTGTCTCACATGTGCTTCCAGTATAATCTGAAGTGCAAGTGCACTCAAACGTCCGCCCTCTGCTGACGCACGTGCCACCATTTTTGCAACTGTTCGATTGGCATGACGCTAAAAGAAGTTGAGAAATTAGATATAATGATCCAACGACTGAGGGAGTACTTATAGAGGAACTGCATCAAGACCTACATTTTGATTAACCTACTCCCATTGTTTACTACCACTTCACGTTCAAATGTAGTAAATTACAACGAAAGCAACATCATTATCAAACAATGCACAAACTAGTTCTTAAGTAAGTTTTTTGATAAGTGCTGTATCAAAATGAAATTTAAAATGACAACTGACCCACATGAAGATCATACATTTCTAATAAAATTATACGAAATACTTACATTCTACAGTAACGCTTGCAGATGCAGTAGCATTAGCTCCATCTCCGTTAGATGCCGTACACGTGTAGGTTCCAGCAGTACTGCTACTGACAGCCACTCTCAACACCTCGCCCATAGCAATGTGTATACCGTTCTTTGCCCAGTAAATCTGCGGCGCGGGATGAGAAGACGCATTGCAGTACAGCGTTACATTCCCTCCAAGATAGGCTGTCGTGTTCTTGGGTGTCGTAACTATAGTAGGAGGATCTGATGGGGAATATGACGTAAGTTTTTTAAAGTTGGATGTAAAGGCTTATCACCTAACTTTATCTTCTTGTTTGGATGTCATCATTTTTATTTATTTTAGGTTTAAGGTTATTCGGATATCTCAGTGCTGTCGTTCATTTTAGTGTTAACAACTATTTAATTTGTTACGTGTTCTTCACGTGCTTATCGGTTAGAGATTGCAACATGCAATAAATTATATTATTATAAATTATAATTATACAGTGTGAATGGATTTCATACCATCGCTTTACCATGTCTTAGGTACATTATAAGAATCGTGCGATGAAATGTTAAGGTTTCGTTGGGTGAGTGTTCACTTACATGGTTATGGGCAATGGAGCTGGGTTATAAATTGAATTCTTTATTAGATTCTAAACTCTCAAAAATGTCAACCAAAACCGGTAACAAGGTTAATAATCCCACAGCAGTTTGTCGAAAGCAAAACTTCAAAAGTAAAACAAAAGAAAACATATAACTTGTTTTAATAACCTTTCTCGATAATGATCGCAATAACCAATCGCAATAGAAAAAAAACAAAACGATTTATCTGCCGAAGACAAAATTAAAGGAATCTTTCCATATTTTCACTCACAAGTCTTGACTGTGACCGTGACTTGTGCTTGAGCATTCGGGTTAACGCCATTTTCCGCCGTACAGCGGTAGATACCCTGATCCGCTCCGCTGTTCACAGTAAAATTCAAGCTTTCGCCAGGAGGGAAAGCCAGGCTCGGTTCCGAAGGTTTTGACCACATTATGCTCGGAGTTGGGTTTCCTGTGGCGTTGCAAAACAGGGTGACCATGTCACCGGTTTGGACGGTCAGGTTGGTGGGACGATAATGGATCTCGGGTGCATCTGAAGCCATATATTAGTTGAGAATAAAAACAATGGATATGACATGAATAGTTCGATAGCGTGTGTACAGACAGAGTTTTGGGCAAAAGATCTTGATGACGGAATTTTAGATAGCCAAGAATGTAGTAAAACATGTATGTGGTCCAGAATCTCCATAACAGGATACTTAGAGAGAAGGAGGAAGAGGGAATGATGATAACATAACAGGATACTTGGAGAGAAGGAGTAAGAGGGAATGATGATAACATAACAGGATACTTAGAGAGAAAGAGTTAGAGGGAATGATGATAACATAACAGGATACTTAGAGAGAAGGAGTAAGAGGGAATGATGATAACATAACAGGATACTTAGAGAGAAGGAGTAAGAGTGAATGATGATAACATAACAGGATACTTAGAGAAAAGGAGTAAGAGGGAATGATGATAACATAAAAGGATACTTAGAGAGAAAGAGTTAGAGGGAATGATGATAACATAACAGGATACTTAGAGAGAAGGAGTAAGAGTGAATGATGATAACATAACAGGATACTTAGAGAGAAGGAGTAAGAGGGAATGATGATAACATAACAGGATACTTAGAGAGAAGGAGTAAGAGTGAATGATGATAACATAACAGGATACTTAGAGAAAAGGAGTAAGAGGGAATGATGATAACATAAAAGGATACTTAGAGAGAAAGAGTTAGAGGGAATGATGATAACATAACAGGGTACTTAGAGAGAAGGAGTAAGAGGGAATGATGATAACATAACAGGATACTTAGAGAGAAGGAGTAAGAGGGAATGATGATAACATAACAGGGTGCTTTGAGAGAAGGAGTAAGAGGGAATGATGATAACATAACAGGATACTTAGAGAGAAGGAGTAAGAGGGAATGATGATAACATAACAGGATACTTAGAGAGAAGGAGTAAGAGGGAATGATGATAACATAACAGGATACTTAGAGAGAAGGAGTAAGAGGGAATGATGATAACATAACAGGATACTTAGAGAGAAGGAGTAAAAGGGAATGATGATAAAATAACAGGATACTTAGATAGAAAGAGTAAAAGAGGGAATGATGGTAACATAACAGGATACTTAGAGAGAAGGAGTAAGAGGGAATGATGATAACATAACAGGATACTTAGAGAAAAGGAGTAAAAGGGAATGATGATAACATAACAGGATACTTAGAGAGAAGGAGTAAGAGGGAATGATGATAACATAACAGGATACTTAGAGAGAAGGAGTAAGAGGGAATGATGATAACATACCAGGATACTTAGAGAGAAGGAGTAAGAGGGAATGATGATAACATAACAGGGTGCTTTGAGAGAAGGAGTAAGAGGGAATGATGATAACATAACAGGATACTTAGAGAGAAGGAGTAAGAGGGAATGATGATAACATAACAGGATACTTAGAGAGAAGGAGTAAGAGGGAATGATGATAACATAACAGGATACTTAGAGAGAAGGAGTAAGAGGGAATATTGATAACATAACAGGATACTTAGAGAGAAGGAGTAAGAGGGAATAATGATAAAATAACAGGATACTTAGATAGAAAGAGTAAAAGAGGGAATGATGGTAACATAACAGGATACTTAGAGAGAAGGAGTAAGAGGGAATGATGATAACATAACAGGATACTTAGAGAGAAGGAGTAAGAGGGAATGATGATAACATAACAGGGTGCTTTGAGAGAAGGAGTAAGAGGGAATGATGATAACATAACAGGATACTTAGAGAGAAGGAGTAAGAGGGAATGATGATAACATAACAGGATACTTAGAGAGAAGGAGTAAGAGGGAATGATGATAACATAACAGGATACTTAGAGAGAAGGAGTAAGAGGGAATGATGATAACATAACAGGATACTTAGAGAGAAGGAGTAAAAGGGAATTATGATAAAATAACAGGATACTTAGATAGAAAGAGTAAAAGAGGGAATGATGGTAACATAACAGGATACTTAGAGAGAAGGAGTAAGAGGGAATGATGATAACATAACAGGATACTTAGAGAAAAGGAGTAAAAGGGAATGATGATAACATAACAGGATACTTAGAGAGAAGGAGTAAGAGGGAATGATGATAACATAACAGGATACTTAGAGAGAAGGAGTAAGAGGGAATGATGATAACATAACAGGATACTTAGAGAGAAGGAGTAAGAGGGAATGATGATAACATAACAGGGTGCTTTGAGAGAAGGAGTAAGAGGGAATGATGATAACATAACAGGATACTTAGAGAGAAGGAGTAAGAGGGAATGATGATAACATAACAGGATACTTAGAGAGAAGGAGTAAGAGGGAATGATGATAACATAACAGGATACTTAGAGAGAAGGAGTAAGAGGGAATATTGATAACATAACAGGATACTTAGAGAGAAGGAGTAAGAGGGAATAATGATAAAATAACAGGATACTTAGATAGAAAGAGTAAAAGAGGGAATGATGGTAACATAACAGGATACTTAGAGAGAAGGAGTAAGAGGGAATGATGATAACATAACAGGATACTTAGAGAAAAGGAGTAAAAGGGAATGATAATAACATAACAGGATACTTAGAGAGAAGGAGTAAGAGGGAATGATGATAACATAACAGGATACTTAGAGAGAAGGAGTAAGAGGGAATGATGATAACATAACAGGGTGCTTTGAGAGAAGGAGTAAGAGGGAATGATGATAACATAACAGGATACTTAGAGAGAAGGAGTAAGAGGGAATAATGATAAAATAACAGGATACTTAGATAGAAAGAGTAAAAGAGGGAATGATGGATACTTAGAGAGAAGGAGTAAGAGGGAATGATGATAACATAACAGGATACTTAGAGAGAAAGAGTAAAAGAGGGAATGATGATAACATAACAGGATACTTAGAGAGAAGGAGTAAGAGGGAATGATGATAACATAACAGGGTGCTTTGAGAGAAGGAGTAAGAGGGAATGATGATAACATAACAGGATACTTAGAGAGAAGGAGTAAGAGGGAATAATGATAAAATAACAGGATACTTAGATAGAAAGAGTAAAAGAGGGAATGATGGTAACATAACAGGATACTTAGAGAGAAGGAGTAAGAGGGAATGATGATAACATAACAGGATACTTAGAGAGAAAGAGTAAAAGAGGGAATGATGATAACATAACAGGATACTTAGAGAGAAGGAGTAAGAGGGAATGATGATACTTACACTGGACATCTACGTGTGCCGACTCCACGGCCCAACCCATGCTATTACTAGCATTACACAGGTACTTCCCAGCATGCTCTTTGATGACAGAGGTGAGAACCAAAGGGTTCCCGCTCGGTAGGTTGCCGGCTCCGCTTGGTCCAGACCACGTGATGTTCGCCTGTGGTTTGCCTGATGTGTTGCAGTACAATCTGAGTATGTCACCCGCTATAACGGTGGTGTTTGACAGAGAGGTAATACTGGGTTTGTCTGGAATAACAAATGCCTTTAATGAGAAACCAAATTATGTTTTACTACTATCTTGAACAGAGAAAAATAGTATGTTATTATAAAGTTTGAGAGAGACAATGTGATAGGCTGAATCCCAACTAAGAGCATGCCATGACTTAATGGCCTATTACCACAAAAATGGAGTGGCCTCTAGCAACCGAGTCATTTGATTATGAAATTCCATCTTCCTACTAATGCTGCTGCCGCCGATATGTAAATAAGTTGTTTCAATTATCTGGCCATCTATAATGAAAATTTGGTCATTTGAAACAATAGATTTAAAAGATAAGGTTAGATCTTATGTTTTCGGGGGACCAGAGTGAAGTTGGTTCCTTATTCGCAGTTCCTTTTTCGTCTGTTTCCTTATTCGCTCAGTTCCCTATTCAAATCCGGGGGGGTACTTACATGATACCTTTTAATTCGAGTTGAAACAGTATTTAGGCATAACAGTTTATTCAGAACAAGTCCAACAGCATTTTCGTCGGGTAAATTTCGATGCTTTAACGTGCTCGCTGCTAAGCGGAGCTGTGAACATGAGACTCTATCTGCTACAAAAGGTCAAATTACGCAATGCGTGCAATCGCTTTCACAAATGAATCTAGCAAAAGAGAGGAAATCTACCTCTCATCTAATAAATGTATTTGTATCTTGGGCTTTCTTTCCAAACGCATTAATATATTTAGAGGAGAAATATTCACGCTTTACTTGACTACGTACGCGTGTAGATGGAATTTGACCTTGCTAACAAAACCACAATTTGACAGATAGTGCTTGGCTACTACATAAGGCTCTGACAAAACAAATAGATTAGTGCAGTGACACGAATAAGGAACTGTTCCTTATTCAAGTTAGTTTTCGCGAATAAGGAAATGGAATCTCCTAACGTCCGATTTCGTTTTACGACTTTATCCGAATAAGGAATAGACTATGAAGAGAATTGTCAGTGTTTGCTCATCATTTCTCAATAAAGGAAAGGAAATTTCATAACTCCCGATTTCGCTTTAACTACTCCTTTCGAAAGAGTTCTCGAAAAAGGAAATGGTATTCCATAACTCCCGATCTCGTTTTAACTACTTATCCGAATAAGGAATAGACTAAAAAGAGGGTCGTTTATGTTTTCTAAACGTTTCTCGAATAAGGAAATGGTATTTCATAACTCCTGATTTCGTTTCACCTACTTATCCGAATAAGGAATAGACTAAAGAGAGGGTTCTTTAGTATTTTCTAAACATTTCTCGAAAAAGGAAATGGTATTTCATAACGCCCGATTTCTTTTTAAATATCTATTCGATTAAGGAATTTTCTTTAAAGAGGATTGTTAGTATTTTCTCACAATTTGTTTAGAGGAGTATATTCGCGCTTTACTTGACTACGTACGTATGTCGTGTGAATTTGACCTTGCTAACAAAACCACAATTTGACAGATAGTGCTTGTTGTCAATTAACACCTTGGCTACTACATAAGGCTCTGACAAAACAAATAGATTAGTGCAGTGACACGAATAGGGAACTGTTCCTTATTCAAGTTAGTTTTCGCGAATAAGGAAATGGAATCTTCCAACGTCCGATTTCGTTTTACGACTTTATCCGAATAAGGAATAGACTATGAAGAGGATTGTCAGTGTTTGCTCATCATTTCTCAATAAAGGAAAGGAAATTTCATAACGCCTGATTTCGCTTTAACTACTCCTTTCGAAAGAGTTCTCGATTAAGGAAATGGTATTTCATAACGCCTGATTTCGTTTTACCTACTTATCCGAATAAGGAATAGACTAAAGAGAGGAGTGTCAGTGTTTGCTCATCATTTCTCAATAAAGGAAATGGAATTTCATAACTCCCGATTTCGCTTTAACGACTCCTTTCGAAAGAGTTCTCGAAAAAGGAAATGGTATTTCATAACTCACGATCTCGTTTTAACTACTTATCCGAATAAGGAATAGACTAAAAAGAGGGTCGTTTATGTTTTCTAAACATTTTTCGAATAAGTAAATGGAATCTCTCAACGTCCGATTTCGTTTTACGACTTATCCGAATAAGGAATAGATTAAGAGAGGGTTTTTTAGTACTTTCTAAACATTTCTCGAATAAGGAAATTGTATTTTATAATGCCTGATTTCGTTTTAACTACTTATCCGAATAAGGAATAGACTAAAAAGAGGGTCGTTAATGTTTTCTAAACATTACTCGAATAAATAAATGGAATCTCCCAACGTCCGATTTCGTTTTACGACTTATCCGAATGAGGGATAGACTAAAGAGAGGGTTCTTTAGTATTTTCTAAACATTTCTCGAAAAAGGAAATGGTATTTCATAACGCCTGATTTCGTTTTACCTACTTATCTGAATAAGGAATAGACTAAAGAGAGGGTTCTTTAGTACTTTCTAAACATTTCTCGAATAAGTAAATGGAATCTCCCAACGTCCTATTTCGTTTTATTACTTATCCGAATAAGGAATAGACTAAAGAGAGGGTTCTTTAGTACTTTCTAAACATTTCTCGAATAAGGAAATGGTATTTCATAACGCCTGATTTCGTTTTAACTACTGTTTCGGCATAAATCTATTACAAGTGACAAGTGACAGTTTCGTTAATATCGATTTCAACCACGTGATTATAATCTATTGTAAATCAGTCAGATCAACAGTAACCGAGATCGGAACTCTGAAATACAGCTAACCAGTACGATTACAAAACCTACAGCTAACCAGGACTTTGAGAATCAGAAAACACGATCGGATACGCCACAGAAGTAAGTTAATTTGTGAGTTTGAATAACTGTAAATAAGCTTTGATTCCATGCAATCAATGTAAATCAAATTACTTTCATTCATTCTAGATCGAATAAATATATCTTTACACATCGTTGGATTGTTATACGGTTTGTGGCGAAATCCTCACGGGAACCTAACGCAACAACTACCTATCCCAATAAGGAATAGACTAAAAACTGGATTGTCAGTGTTTGCTCATCATTTCTCAATAAAGGGAATGGAATTTCATAACGCCTGATTTCGCTTAAACGACGCCTTTCGAAAGAGTTCTCGAAAAAGGAAATGGTATTTCATAACTCCCGATTTCGTTTTAACTTACTTATCCGAATAAGGAATAAACTCAAAAAAAAGATTGTCAGTGTTTTTTCAACATCTCTTGAAAAAGGAAATGGCATTACATAACGCCTGATTTCGTTTTTACTTCATTTTTTACCGAAAAAGGAATGGAGTAAAAAGAAGATTGTTAGCGTGTTTTTTTTTTTCAACATCTTTTGAATAAGGAGATGGTATTTTATAACGACCGATTTTGTTTTTACGAATTATAGGAATGGAACGAATTTCTCGAATAAGGAAATGGAATTAGCTTTAACGACGCGAATTATAAGGCCGAATGACTAGAAGGGCATGGTTGTCTCCCAAATAATGTCCCTTTAACCGTGTCCCCTTCAAAATTTTCTACTCATGTTACGGCTTGTTTGGGTTTCCTAACATTTCTTGAAAAAGGGAATGGAATGTAAAAACTCCGTTTTTGTTTTTACGAATTATTCAAATAAGGAAATAATGTGAACTTTAGAAGCACACTAGCATACACACATTGGAAATAATGCTATAATGCTTTCGCGCTCATTTTACGATACTCTTAAAATGTTTTTCTTTTAAAAACTATAATATGGTATTGCATTAAATGGGGAATTAGTTTAAGAGAATTTATCTTGTTGAAAATAGTGAGCTCACAGGACCGTAGCAGGGGGTGCCCCCCCTTTCAATATTTTCACAAAATTTAAGGAAATGACCAGTAGGGACTGTACCCCCTAATAGTTTTCTTAATGTTTCTGTATTGTGCTCCCCCCCCCCCCCCCCCCCCCCCCCCCCGCAATCTTATATGGCATGCTACGGTTCTGGCCCAGCTCAAGTGTGTGCTATAAATGTATTTATAAATATAATAAAATACAGAGTTTGTACCATTATTTGAAGTCTTGTTTAATTCTATGTTATTGCAATAAAAACACTGTACAGTGTGTTGCCCAAGATCAACACTTTCTAACCAACTTTGGCAAATGATACACGATACAAGCAAGTAAATTGCCGCTTTGCGTCCTATGTCCAAGCCGCAAGGACATGTAGTCCAGCTTATCTTTATCATCGTGCTCTTGTTAACGCTGTCAGTAAGGTAATTTATACATATTCTATGCTTTTAATTTGAATGGTCTCTGGTTATATCAGATGATGTAGCAAAGCCGGTGATAGGAAGGCTCCCTGTTCTTTCTTTCTCAACAAGTAAATAAACACTACTTATGGTAAATAGTTTGTTGTTTAGGTGTATCGGCCTTGTAACTAGATACTCTAGCGGCCCCCCTGCCTTGAATTTTAACGCTTCGTGTGTGGGTTAGGGCTAGGCCCGAAGAACATTAAACAGATAACATAAATATAAAAATAAATATGAAAATAAATATAAGGCTGCAAAGCGCAACTCAGATACCCCACCCCAATAGAAAGCCACTGGATTAAGACAGCTATGCAGCCTGTAGATGGAGATTTATACTCCTCATTGTACCAATGCGTTTTACAACAGTACCAGTTTCACAGTTTAGGTTACACCCTGACACTGATATAAATGTTCGATAAGGATGGTTCCCACGTTATTACCTCATGGTATCATTGTAATATACAAGTCCATCATTTGAACGTTGTCCCCTTGTAGCTAGCTTGCTAGCAATGGAAGGCTAAGAGACAGGGAAGTTATGTCGTTAAAGCACGCAAAATGGGTATTAACGTCCATATCAATCGAAACGTTGCAGAAAAGCTACTTTCCGACGCCAGGGTGCTGGTAAACAACGCAGTTGACGCAGTACACATTTCGAGAAATGTTTAGAAAGTACTAAAGAACCCTCTCTTTAGTCTATTCCATATTCGGATAAGTAGGTAAAACGAAATCAGGCGTTATGAAATATCATTTCCTTTTTCGAGAAATGTTTAAAAAACACTAACGACCCTCTTTTTAGTCTATTCCTTATTCGGATAAGTAGTTAAAACGAGATCGGGAGTTATGAAATACCATTTCCTTTTTCGAGAACTCTTTCGAAAGGAGTCATTAAAGCGAAATCAGGCGTTATGAAATTTAATTTCCTTTATTGAGAAATGATGAGCAAACACTGACAATCCTCTTCATAGTCTATTCCTTATTCGGATAAAGTCGTAAAACGAAATCGGACGTTGGGAGATTCCATTTCCTTATTCGCGAAAACTAACTTGAATAAGGAACAGTTCCCTATTCGTGTCACTGCACTAATCTATTTGTTTTGTCAGAGCCTTATGTAGTAGTCAAGGTGTTAATTGACAACAAGCACTATCTGTCAAATTGTGGTTTTGTTAGCAAGGTCAAATTAACACGACATACGTACGTAGTCAAGTAAAGCGCGAATATACTCCTCTAAACAAATTGTGAGAAAATACTAACAATCCTCTTTAAAGTAGATTCCTTATTCGAATAGATATTTAAAAAGAAATCAGGCGTTATGAAATACCATTTCCTTTTTCGAGAAATGTTTAGAAAATACTAAAGAATCCTCTCTTTAGTCTATTCTTATTCGGATAAGTAGGTAAAACGAAATCAGGCGTTATAAAATACCATTTCCTTTTTCGAGAAATGTTTAGAAAATACTAAAGAACCCTCTCTTTAGTCTATTCCTTATTCGAATAAGTCGTAAAACGAAATCAGGCGTTATGAAATACCATTTCCTTTTTCGAGAAATGTTTAAAAAACACTAACGACCCTCTTTTAAGTCTATTCCTTATTCGGATAAGTAGTTAAAACGAGATCGGGAGTTATGAAATACCATTTCCTTTTTCGAGAACTCTTTCGAAAGGAGTCGTTAAAGCGAAATCGGGAGTTATGAAATTTCCTTTCCTTTATTGAGAAATGATGAGCAAACACTGACAATCCTCTTCATAGTCTATTCCTTATTCGGATAAGTCGTAAAACGAAATGAGACGTTTGGAGATTCCATTTCCTTATTCGCGAAAACTAACTTGAATAAGGAACAGTTCCCTATTCGTGTCACTGCACTAATCTATTTGTTTTGTCAGAGCCTTATGTAGTAGCCAAGGTGTTAATTGACAACAAGCACTATCTGTCAAATTGTGGTTTTGTTAGCAAGGTCAAATTCACACGACATACGTACGTAGTCAAGTAAAGCGTTAATATTTCTCCTCTAAATATATTAATGCGTTTGGAAATAAAGCCCAAGATACAAATACATTTATTAGATGAGAGGTAGATTTCCTCTCTTTTGCTAGATTCATTTGTGAAAGCGATTGCACGCATTTCGTAATTTGACCTTTTGTAGCAGATAGAGTCTCATGTTCACAGCTCCGCTTAGCAGCGAGCACGTTAAAGCATCGAAATTTACCCGACGAAAATGTTGTTGGACTTGTTCTGAATAAACTTTTATACCTAAATACTGTTTCAACTCGAATTAAAAGGTATCATGTAAGTACCCCCCCCCCCCCCCCGATTTGAATAAGGAACTGAGCGAATAAGGAAACAGACGAAAAAGGAACTGCGAATAAGGAACTAACTTCACTCTGGTTTCGGGGGTCTTTCTCTTTTCTTAAATAGCTCTTTGTTTCTATTTGACGACTACTTCAGGGGAAGGTCTAGAGAAAATCGTAGGGTTGTGTCCAGAGAAATTCACTGACCATGGATCAGTTAAGTTCAAATTGACATCCTAAGCTCGGGTAATAGGGCACTAGGTCTATCTAGAAACTTTTTCTAAACAAATACAAACATAAAATTGACCAACTTCTTAACTACGAAGGGGTTCAACCGGAGCCAAACTCATCTCGTCACATGAGCAGGGTGGGGTCCGGACCCCTCGGCTCCCCCTTCTGGACATGCGCCTGTACTTACAGTTGACGTTCAGCGTGGCAGAAGCAGACCGGGATGCGCAGTGAGCTCCATTATGCACCACACACCGGTAGACACCATCATCCTGTGTGGCGGCTGAGTCGATCGTAAGCACCGCCCCCTCATAGTAGAACGAGCTGCCTGGCCTGCTCCACGAGATGTTCAGGGGTGGCGTGCCGCTCGCATTGCATGATAGCGAGGCGGCGCTGCCTCTGGCAACTGTGACGTCACTTGGAGGGTGTGTTATAGTAGGAGGGTCTGTGGAGGTGACGTTCCATGTGATTAAAGCAGAGTGATATACTTCGAAATTAGATGATCGAACAATGGAGAGGATCGGATCTTTTTTTATTCATGAGTATGGGATAAAATGAAATGATATATTGCTTTACGAAATGTAATATCTTTATCAGTTTGCTGTTTACAGACGTATTTCTCTAGGGAAAATTTAACCGAAACCGAGAACTCTACAATTTTACTTTATAACATAACGATACCAGATCTAGCGATACGATCTCCCGATTTTATTATAGAGTTTAGAAAAAAAATGCAGTGACACGAATCTTCAAATACCTATCAATGAATCTCCGTTTAATGATGCCCTAATATTACGATACAGTTTTCTGTTTGGGCTCCAGTTATCTTTTTACGATAAAGTTTTCTCCCTTGAATCGTTATGACCCGTTATGTTCTTGAGCAGAACCTCACCTTGCACAGTTATGACCACGCTACTGTTATCCCCAGTGCCAGCGGTATTGCTGGCTACGCATGCGTACTCGTGGGTCCCGTGTGCGGACAGGGTGAAGGTGTGCGTTCCGCTGGTGCCATTATGAATCAGTGAGTCGCCGCGATAATATATGTACCTATCAGCGGCTGGCTTGGCCGTGCTTGAGCACGTCAGGGTTACTGAGTCGTTCACACAAGCCATTCTCTTGGAAGCCGTGATTGATGTGTTTTCAGGTTTATCTAGAAAAAATATCGTTAGAAATTTGATTTATTATCAAGGTATGTTATTCGAAACATGATTTAATGATGACGAGATGGACAATAATCAATATCATAAGTAAATTCCTAATTTTATGTCATAAAATCCTTGTTAACCATTTAAGGTGTACATAGTTTTAATTCTATTTAACCACTTTATTGGTTTAGATTAATACGCATAGTTAACCCCATTCATCTTTTTAGTTTTTTTCATTAATTTCAATAGGCAAACATACTGACTAACCCTAACCGGCTGAAAGTTAATCTAGTTATTTATATTAAGTAAATGTTCAGTGTAATGCTGAGCATTGAGCTATAGAATTCAAAGGAAGGACATGTTTGATATATTGTACGAGAGATACAATATTTGCTAAAATATAAATTTTCATTCTCTAGAAAGCATAGCTCCATGACAAAAGAAGTCATTTGGAGTAGTTAGCTATATTGCTATTAGAGAAGTATCCATTTAGCGGGCGCAAGAAGGAAAGCTTGCACCTACAATGAATGTATATCATTAAAAAATGCAAGCATCACACAAGAAAAAGAAAACATCTTTATTTTTTCTCAAAGTAAGAGATGGAAGTCACCAATTCGTGAATTCGGATACCGCTGAGCATTGAGCATGCAGTACTCACAAATGACGGTCACAAACACGCTCTCTTCTGCTACAGGGCACTCATTGCCATTGCTAGCAGAGCATTGATAAGACCCCTCGTCATTACGCGATAAAATATTCAGGTTTAGTGTCACGCCAGACGAAAGAAAAGCCCCATTCGTGCTTCGCCATGTCACGTTAAGAGGCTCGCTGCCTGTTGCGTTACATTGTAACGCAACATTTGAGCCTTCTGTGACAGTAAGGTCTGAAGTTATCCCGTGAATCCTTGGTGGTGCTGAAATGAGATAAAAATGTATATTCTGTTAGTGCATGTGATCTGCCGAATATAACCAGCCTATGTACATGTGTGATGTAAACTAACCTGTGGCGGTCATATACAAACCTGTAATGATTATATGCACCCAGCTGTTCTGCCGTGTAATGTGTGATATATACTAACCTGTGGTGGTTATATGCGCCAAGCTGTTCTGCCATGTGATATATACTAATAGTGATATATACTAACCTGTGGTGATTATATGCGCCAAGCTGTTCTGCCGTGTGATATATGCAATGTGTGGTGGTTATATGCACCGAGCTGTTCTGCCATGTAATGTGTGATATATACTAACCTGTGGTGATTATATGCGCCAAGCTGTTCTGCCATGTAATGTGTGATATATACTAACCTGTGGTGATTATATGCGCCAAGCTGTTCTGCCGTGTAATGTGTGATATATACTAACCTGTGGTGATTATATGCGCCAAGCTGTTCTGCCATGTGATATATACTAATAGTGATATATACTAATAGTGATATATACTAACCTGTGGTGATTATATGCGCCAAGCTGTTTTGCCGTGTGATATATGCAATGTGTGGTGGTTATATGCACCGAGCTGTTCTGCCATGTAATGTGTGATATATACTAACCTGTGGTGGTTATATGCACCGAGCTGTTCAACCATGTAATGTGTGATATATACTAACCTGTGGTGGTTATATGCACCGAGCTGTTCTGCCATGTAATGTGTGATATATACTAACCTGTGGTGGTTATATGCACCGAGCTGTTCTGCCATGTAATGTGTGATATATACTAACCTGTGGTGGTTATATGCACCGAGCTGTTCTGCCATGTAATGTGTGATATATGTAATGTGTGATATATACTAACCTGTGGTGGTTATATGCGCCGAGCTGTTCTGCCCTGTAATGTGTGATATATACTAACCTGTGGTGGTTATATGCACCGAGCTGTTCTGCCATGTAATGTGTGATATATACTAACCTGTGGTGGTTATATGCACCGAGCTGTTCTGCCCTGTAATGTGTGATATATACTAACCTGTGGTGGTTATATGCACCGAGCTGTTCTGCCATGTAATGTGTGATATATACTAACCTGTGGTGGTTATATGCACCGAGCTGTTCTGCCATGTAATGTGTGATATATACTAACCTGTGGTGGTTATATGCGCCGAGCTGTTCTGCCCTGTAATGTGGGATATATACTAACCTGTGGTGGTTATATGCACCAAGCTGTTCTGCCATGTAATGTGTGATATATACTAACCTGTGGTGGTTATATGCGCCAAGCTGTTCTGCCCTGTAATGTGTGATATATACTAACCTGTGGTGGTTATATGCACCGAGCTGTTCTGCCCTGTAATGTGGGATATATACTAACCTGTGGTGGTTATATGCACCGAGCTGTTCAACCATGTAATGTGTGATATATACTAACCTGTGGTGATTATATGCGCCAAGCTGTTCTGCCATGTAATGTGTGATATATACTAACCTGTGGTGGTTATATACAAACCTGTAATGATTATATGCACCGAGCTGTTCTGCCCTGTAATGTGTGATATATACTAACCTGTGGTGGTTATATGCACCGAGCTGTTCTGCCATGTGATATATACTAATAGTGATATATACTAACCTGTGGTGATTATATGCGCCAAGCTGTTCTGCCGTGTGATATATGCAATTTGTGATGGTTATATGCACCGAGCTGTTATGCCATGTAATGTGTGATATATACTAACCTGTGGTGGTTATGTGCACCCAGCTGTTATGCCATGTAATGTGTGATATATACTAACCTGTGGTGATTATATGCGCCAAGCTGTTCTGCCATGTGATATATACTAATAGTGATATATACTAATAGTGATATATACTAACCTGTGCTGATTATATGCGCCAAGCTGTTCTGCCATGTGATATATACTAATAGTGATATATACTAATAGTGATATATACTAACCTGTGGTGGTTATATGCACCCAGCTGTTCTGCCATGTAATGTGTGATATATACTAACCTGTGGTGGTTATATGCACCGAGCTGTTCTGCCATGTAATGTGTGATATATATTAACCTGTGGTGGTTATATGCACCGAGCTGTTCTGGCCTGTAATGTGTGATATATACTAACCTGTGGTGGTTATATGCACCGAGCTGTTCTGCCCTGTAATGTGTGATATATACTAACCTGTGGTGGTTATATGCACCGAGCTGTTCTGCCCTGTAATGTGTGATATATACTAACCTGTGGTGGTTATATGCACCGAGCTGTTCTGCCCTGTAATGTGTGATATATATTAACCTGTGGTGGTTATATGCGCCAAGCTGTTCTGCCCTGTAATGTGTGATATATACTAACCTGTGGTGGTTATATGCACCGAGCTGTTCAACCATGTAATGTGTGATATATACTAACCTGTGGTGGTTATATGCGCCGAGCTGTTCTGCCATGTAATGTGTGATATATACTAACCTGTGGTGGTTATATGCGCCGAGCTGTTCTGCCATGTAATGTGTGATATATACTAACCTGTGGTGGTTATATGCACCGAGCTGTTCTGCCATGTAATGTGTGATATATGTAATGTGTGATATATACTAACCTGTGGTGGTTATATGCGCCGAGCTGTTCTGCCATGTAATGTGTGATATATACTAACCTGTGGTGGTTATATGCGCCAAGCTGTTCTGCCATGTAATGTGGGATATATACTAACCTGTGGTGGTTATATGCGCCGAGCTGTTCTGCCATGTAATGTGTGATATATACTAACCTGTGGTGGTTATATGCGCCAAGCTGTTCTGCCATGTAATGTGTGATATATACTAACCTGTGGTGGTTATATGCACCGAGCTGTTCTGCCCTGTAATGTGTGATATATACTAACCTGTGGTGGTTATATGCGCCAAGCTGTTCTGCCATGTAATGTGTGATATATACTAACCTGTGGTGGTTATATGCGCCAAGCTGTTCTGCCATGTAATGTGTGATATATACTAACCTGTGGTGGTTATATGCGCCGAGCTGTTCTGCCCTGTAATGTGTGATATATATTAACCTGTGGTGGTTATATGCACCGAGCTGTTCTGCCCTGTAATGTGTGATATATATTAACCTGTGGTGGTTATATGCACCGAGCTGTTCTGCCCTGTAATGTGTGATATATATTAACCTGTGGTGGTTATATGCACCGAGCTGTTCAACCATGTAATGTGTGATATATACTAACCTGTGGTGGTTATATGCACCAAGCTGTTCTGCCCTGTAATGTGTGATATATACTAACCTGTGGTGGTTATATGCGCCGAGCTGTTCTGCCATGTAATGTGTGATATATACTAACCTGTGGTGGTTATATGCACCGAGCTGTTCTGCCATGTAATGTGTGATATATACTAACCTGTGGTGGTTATATGCGCCAAGCTGTTCTGCCATGTAATGTGTGATATATACTAACCTGTGGTGGTTATATGCGCCGAGCTGTTCTGCCCTGTAATGTGTGATATATATTAACCTGTGGTGGTTATATGCGCCAAGCTGTTCTGCCATGTAATGTGTGATATATACTAACCTGTGGTGGTTATATGCGCCGAGCTGTTCTGCCCTGTAATGTGTGATATATATTAACCTGTGGTGGTTATATGCACCGAGCTGTTCTGCCATGTAATGTGTGATATATACTAACCTGTGGTGGTTATATGCGCCGAGCTGTTCTGCCATGTAATGTGTGATATATACTAACCTGTGGTGGTTATATGCACCGAGCTGTTCTGCCCTGTAATGTGTGATATATATTAACCTGTGGTGGTTATATGCACCGAGCTGTTCTGCCATGTAATGTGTGATATATACTAACCTGTGGTGGTTATATGCACCGAGCTGTTCTGCCCTGTAATGTGTGATATATATTAACCTGTGGTGGTTATATGCACCGAGCTGTTCAACCATGTAATGTGTGATATATACTAACCTGTGGTGGTTATATGCACCGAGCTGTTATGCCATGTAATGTGGGATATATATACTAACCTGTGGTGGTTATATGCGCCGAGCTGTTCTGCCATGTAATGTGTGATATATACTAACCTGTGGTGGTTATATGCACCGAGCTGTTCTGGCCTGTACCCAGAGTGTTATTAGGGACGCACGTGTAGGCGTTATCTCCTGCTAGGGTTGGGCTAATCACAAACATCCCCGTTGCGCTCTCGTCTACCACGTCGCCGTTACGATACAAGTGGTACACGTGGACGGGCGGACTAGCTAAGCCTGTGCAGTTCAGTGTCATGGTCTCATTTGCGCACGTTCTGGCAGTTGACGCCGACAGTTTTGTCCCGTGAGGCTTGTCTAGAAAGCAAAATGAAATGAAAATCAGATTACAATTACGACCTAAAATACTGATGCAACGCTGTTGCGACATTGCGCAACACTATACACGGCATTATATACACCGCATTATATACAAAGCATTATAGGGATCCGAGCCCCTTGCTGTCACTTCATTACCCCCCTTGTACTAGTCTGCTCACATTGCACACAGCACAGACACTAACATTGCACATCTAGGGCGATGCTACTTTCGCCTCCCATAACACACAAATATCGAGCCGTGTAATCACAACTATAGACATGTATTTCAATCCATGTACTGCCATAGGGCATCTAGGGGAGTAATATGGCTCGTGATAATATCCATCCGATATAAGTGATAATTCCGATATCAATATGTAATGCATTGTTATAGTCACTTGGCACTTACAATTGAGAGTGATAGTAACTCGTTGACTCGCTGCTGCGCACTCGTCGCCATTTCGTACCATACACTCGTACGTCCCTTCCTGTGCACGAGTTATCGAGCTGAGCTCGTGACTCCCACTCGACGAGGGAGCACCCGCCGCGCCCACTTTACTCCACGACACGTTCAGCGGTAGGGACCCACTCGTGTTGCATTGTAGGTTCACAAGAGAGCCCTCGGTGACCGTCATGTTGGCGGTTATGAAAGTAATGCTGGGAGCAGCTGGGAGATGGTAAAGAAAATAATAAAAAAGATAGCCTTTGTTATACAAGGTGTTTTAAGTACTATTATCATTAGCAAATCTCCAAAGCTGCCATATAAACGGATATTTGATCTAGCAAATGACTTCAACGAGAAATTAGGAATTGTTTATATTCTTTTACCTTTCACTGTGATATGTACGGTTTTGTTCACCCCAGTCCCCACGGTATTATTGGGCACACATGTGTACACGTGATCCCCGGCCAGCGGTGGGTTTAGGTGCAGTACACCGGAAGCACTTGTCTGATGGTGGACGCCATTACGATGGAACAGATACTCGTGAACAGCAGGTTGAGCCTCGGACGTACAGTTTAGCGTTATGGAGTCATTCACGCATGCTCTTGTCTTGGTGCTAGTAAGCTGTGTGTTGATTGGCTTGTCTGAAAAATTCGAAAAAAGAAGATTAGTGTACGAAATTCAATACAACACATCTAGGGTTATGCTACTTTTGCCTCCCATAACACACACATATCGAGCCGTGTAGTCACAACTATACACACGTATTTCAATCCATGTACTCCCATAGGACATCTAGGGTAATGATCTTATTCTCGGATCCCAGACCACAAACATATCGACTAATGAACTCCAAAACTTTATACATGTATCAACACATAAACCCACAATAAACACTCGTATCGACTCATGACTATAAACACATATTCAACCGTGTATACTCACATTGCACATCCAGGGTAATGGTCTTATTCTCGGCTCCCACAGTACACACATATCTTCCCTTGTCCGTCTTCTTCAGACTTGGGAACTGATGTACAAGCTCCCGTCCTATCACCGTTGACAGATAACTAGCACTATCATGCTTGTACCACGTGATGTTGGGGGCGGGGCAGCCAGAAGCGGTACAGTTCAGCGTTAGTGTCTCGCCTTCTGGTAACGCGATAGACGAGGCTGCCTTTGGTCCTTGAGGGGTCTGGGACATCACGCTTATAATTGCTGGGGCATCTGAAGAAAAGATAGTTATCATGTGTAAGGGGATTGAAAGAGATGTGATATCATGGCTAAGGAGATAAGAAAAGAATGAGAATACGGGAGGCACATTTGGTCATCTAAAAACACAAAACGCAAATGAGCCAAGTCAATTATTCAGTAATCTAAGTTTGGAATTTGGCTACCTGATAAGTATCTAGGTTTGGCTATTTCTAAAACAGTCCTTGTATACACTAATAAGGTGCCATCAAAGCCTTACATACCAAGGTTCACCTTAAATTATTAGATTTGTTTAGAGACTGTTAAAAATAAGAACTCTGCTTTAAATGCTTGATCTAAAAGTAAAATTCGAGATTTCCTGTCTATGATGCGATAGTAGCTACAGAAGTACAGCTCACCTTGGATAGTAGCATTGTAAAACACCTCGTCCCCAGTCCCCGCAATGTTGAAAGCCTGGCACGAAAAACTCTCCCTGTCACAGCCTTCCACACTACTGATCACGTGACTGGCTGAGCACGTGTCGCTCGTGTAGTTCTTGATGATGACGTCATTTTTCCGGAAGACCACGTGGCAGAGTGCGGGTTTAGCGGATGAGTTACAGTAAAGAGAGACGGGCTCTCCTTTTAGATAAGCTCCATCCGATGTATTCAGAGAGAACTGTGTAGCCTCTGGTTTATCTTTAAAAAGACAGGTATGATAACGATACTGTCAGCGGTATTGATGATTTTTAAACTATAGTAACAATCAATAGAAAATAATTAAACAAACATTGTTGTTACATGTCTTTATGGTAATTCTATTACAACAAAACAAGATTTTTAGGCGGCAATAGAGAAATTACTTAATATTATTTCGTAAATTGTCTTACAATAGATATTCAAAGCTATGTCATAAAATTTTATAGAAGTATGCAAACTTTATAAAGTATATGAAAAAAAGAAGAAATAACTATCACCCGCAGCGATGGGTTAGCAGTAAGCAATATGGGAATGGATTAGTAAGATGATCGTATGACAGATGTTCCTTTAATTTGGCTTATTCGCTTTAAAACAAGAAATAAGAGTAGTAAAGATTTACCTACCTGACAGTCACGTGACTCCGCGCACGAAAACATACAAAAGGAAAAACAGAATGGCATCTTGGGTGATGGACGTCGTCATGACTTGCACCAATATCGAAAAGTATTTTTTTTAGGCTTAAGTACTCTGGTACTTTTCAGATTTCATCTTTTTTTTTTAATCTTTGTTTTTAGTAACAGAACCAATCAAAACCAAAATTTGTGTGACCGTGATTAATCGTGGCTAAACCATTTCTTGAAGCCCGGTGAGGAGAGTGAACAAAGGCGGGAGAATTCTTATCTGGAGTCGTTTGGACGAAGTAAAGATGAGGGTAACATGCGGATGATAGTGATGAGTGGGGCATGCAATGTGACAAAAAGCACTGACGATACGATAATAAAGATTTATCGAATTCCATGATAATATCTTTTCGATATAAGTGGTATCAATGTGCAAAGCATTGTTATAGTGCAAAGGATGACAAGCTGACTGTTAAGATTTCCTCAAACGTGAGATACCTTCGTCACTTCGCACTTACAATTGACAGTGATAGTAACTCGTTGACTCGCTGCTCGGCACTCGTCGCCATTGTGTACCATGCACTCGTACGTCCCGTCCTGTGCGCGAGTTATCGAGCTGAACTCGTGACTCCCACTCGACGAGAGAGCACCCGCCGCGCCCACTTTACTCCACGACACGTTCAGCGGTAGGGACCCACTCGTGTTGCATTGTAGGTTCACAAGAGAGCCCTCGGTGACCGTCATGTTGGCGGTTATGAACGTAATGCTGGGAGCAGCTGGAAGTGGATTTATCAGAAGGATGATTAATATCAAATGAATTAGAGGGAAATTGCAGTCCAAATTTCCAAAATCGATAAGTATGTATTCACCAGATAAGCCATTTAAAAAAGATATGTGTTTCAAAAACTAAACGGCGGCAAAATACGAGGAAATTTATTTCAAAATTTAATAATCATTCTTAAAAATAATAGTCATAATAAAGATATTATATAATTCTAATATATAATAATAAATAACTCTTTTTATAAAGTGAAAACAATATTTTTTACCTTTCACTGCGATCTGTACGGTTTTGTTCACCCCAGTCCCCACGGTATTATTGGGCACACATGTGTACACGTGATCCCCGGCCAGCGGTGGGTTTAGGTGCAGTACACCGGAAGCACTTGTCTGATGGTGGACGCCATTACGATAGAACAGATACTCGTGAACGGCAGGTTGAGCCTCTGACGTACAGTTCAGCGTTATGGAGTCATTCACGCATGCGCTCGTCTTGGTGGTAGCAAGCTGTGTGTTGATTGGCTTGTCTGAAAAATATTGAAAAATGAGATAAGAGTACTAATTCAATACAGGTGTAGAGATCTAGACTATTTCAGTTTCATGCCGGAATTAATAAGAACAAAAAAGGCCTGCAAACATACCCACTTTGCGAAACAAAGCATATAAAAGAGCCATATATACTGCCAACTCTGTGATAAAAACGCCAATAAAGTTACTGACTATAATAGTGACATTTTCCAGTGGTCATATTTCTACTGCTAGAATTTGCCTCTGTTAGCGGGGAAGAGAGTAACTCTGACAGCAGGGTAAAAGAGCTAAAACTCTTTTAAATGATGGTTTTCACTGACGGCAGTCGAAATCTCCGTTACCAAACTCCGATTATACTCAGTCTTACAATAACGTGAACATTACTTACAATTTACAGTAATAGTAACTCGTTGACTCGCTGCTGGGCACTCGTCGCCATTGTGTACCATGCACTTGTACGTCCCGTCCTGTGTGCGAGTTATCGAGCTGAACTCGTGACTCCCACTCGAAGAGAGAACACCCGCCGCGCCCACTTTACTCCAAGACACGTTCAGCGGTAGCGACCCACTCGTGTTGCATTGTAGGTTCACAAGAGAGCCCTCGGTGACCGTCATGTTGGCGTTTATGAACGTAATGCTGGGAGCAGCTGGAAGTGGATTTATCAGAAGGATGATTAATATCAAATGAATTAGAGGGAAATTGCCGTCCAAATTTCCAAAATCGATAAGTATGTATTCACCAGATAAGCCATTTAAAAAAAGATATGTGTTTCAAAAAGTGTTGTACAACTCAACGGCGGCAAAATACGAGGAAATTCATTTCAAAATTTAATAATCATTCTTAAAAATAATAGTCATAATAAAGATATTATATAATTCTAATATATAATAATAAATAACTCTTTTTATAAAGTGAAAACAATATTTTTTACCTTTCACTGCGATCTGTACGGTTTTGTTCACCCCAGTCCCCACGGTATTATTGGGCACACATGTGTACACGTGATCCCCGGCCAGCGGTGGGTTTAGGTGCAGTACACCGGAAGCACTTGTCTGATGGTGGACGCCATTACGATAGAACAGATACTCGTAAACGGCAGGTTGAGCCTCTGACGTACAGTTCAGCGTTATGGAATCATTCACGCATGCTCTTGTCTTGGTGCTAGTAAGCTGTGTGTTGATTGGCTTGTCTGAAAAAAATATAATACATGTGATTAATTCAAGATGAATTCAAGGGATCTAATCTAAACGTTACTCGTGTAAGTTATTACGAAAGGTAAGCTGGAGGTGGCTTGGTCACAGATAGAGTGGTTCCACTTATTTGAAAACAGTTGGAAGTGAGTCACATGGGGTTGAAAGTCGACCAATAATATGTTTGAAAAAGTTACTTAAACTAACGTGCTTCCCACGTTTTTGGACCAATAGTCCATTTTCGGTCCGGTAATCAAAATGCATAATCTAATTGAACTCACAATGAACCGTTACTGAGAGTGTCCTGGAGACCGCGCCAATCTCGTTATTAGCGGCGCACGTGTACCGCCCTGCGTGAGACTTCTGCACACTCGCGATCTGATGTATTATCTCCGTGGTGATGTTGCTCCTAAGGGCTGCAGATACACCCTGCTTGGTCCAGGTGATGTTGGGTGTTGGGCACCCTGTTGCAGTGCAGTTCAAGGTGAGGGATTCACCCTCGATAACGGTGATGTTTGAAGCGAAGGTGTCTCCGCTGGGGGTAGTTGATGTCACGTGAACCGAAGCTGGATCTATCAGATGGGAGATATATTTTACGGTAAATAGAGAACCATCGTCAAAGAAAGAAGAAAGAATATTTTATTACATTTTACTTTAAAGATACTGTTATTCCATGGCCGTACATGAGCAAGTAAAGAAAAAAGATGCGAAAGTTCCTTGCGTCCACCCAGCCTATGCAAACCACATTCTGCAGCTCGTCTGTACTGGGTAGCGTTATACAATTTCTACGAAATGGAGACGAAACCATGATTACACATAAAAGATAACCAAACACTGTTGGAATTACTTACCATTGATGGTCAGAGTGATAGACTCATCGCACTGTCCCGCCACATTCGACATCCTGCACGAGTACCTTTCTGCATTGCAGCCCTGGATATTGTGCACCACGTGACTGGTCACCAGGCCACTGCACGTCTGGTCAGTGAGTGACGTGACGGAAGTACCGTCGTGGAGGAGCGTTGCGTTACACGTTGAAGGCTTGGAGTGAGCGTGACAAGAGAACATCACGTCGTCGCCCTTTAGGTAGGTATTAGAGCTGGTGTTTGTGGTCAGGCTGCAGTTTTCAGGCTTGTCTACAAGTAGTGAATATGAGATAAATGTGAACGCTAGAGCTCCGTGACCATGAAATGTCAGAATACTCTCGTGCCTCCCCTCCTCCCTGTATAAGAATTCTCCCTACCTGCCTCCCTTATCCCACTCCTAACCCTCCCCCCTCCAGTACCAGGTGAGTGTTTAATGTGATAGGAGATACCCTTTATGGGAGCTTATCAGTGAAATTGCATCAGGATAAAGGGGGGGGGGGCAGGTAGGTAAAATTTTGGCAAAAACTCCGTGATCATGCTATCAATGTAACGTATTTAGTTATGAATAAGACTTTAATCCCGTAAAAAGAATATAATCAGTGACAACATCGTACGTTAGAACTTAACGTGCTTAAAGTAACACATTTCTCTAGCAATGACATGACTAGGTGCATAGCAATTCTACGTTTGTGCAAATTACTTACAAATCAATAAAACATAGTACATACCTTGACCATGCAATATTTCCAAAGCAACAAAAAAGACAGGGAAAACACAAAGATTCAGTGTTCAAAGACACTTCTGTATTGTCATCAAAGAAACAAGGAAAGCGAAGACGAGCACTGTGCCATTATGGCGACAAGCTCACAATCACACGAAGCCATGCTCAGATCAACTTCTAACAGAATAACGCCACGGATATATCAAACTCGCTTGTGCGCGAGACCACTATTTCTTCGACTCGGCTTTTCCCTGAAATCCGTAAATACTACACAGCATAGTAGACAACTGTTTTGTGAAAGGGTCTTGGCTGATCAAAAATCTTTAATCATATTCACACTGATATAATTCACTAATACAATTACACATGAAAAAAGCTTTAGAAAATTTTAGTTTAAATTAAACAAATTAAACAAAAACGTATTATGCCACCTATGCGTTTCTTAGAATTTAGTTCATAATGCATTTAGCTAGCAATTTTACTATTTACAAAATATTAGAAGCAAATCGTTTTAAATATTTTAAAGGTGTTCGTGAGATTATAGCGTTAGAAGTTGTCCTAGCAGACATGCTAGTGTTACACGCGATCTGATGCTTTGAGCTACATTTAGTTCGAATCATATTTATCATGCTTATAATGTTATTGTAATTAAAGGGGCTGCTTGAGAGCTACAGTTTGATGATTTAAGGTTTAGAATTTACAGTTTTTTTTTTTGTATAACAAAACAGATACAAATACAAAACTGACAGGGGAATATAATATTTGGGTGGGATGCTGGTTATTTGAAAATGCCAGCCAAGTGGTGATGTAGGTTTTTTTTGTCTTTTTACTCAAACCCGATTCAATACTTCCTTTAATACTTCCTTTATGCTTCCACAAATGAAAACACATCTCAATGTTTATCACTTACAATTGACAGTAATGGTAACTCGTTGACTCGCTGCTCGGCACTCGTCGCCATTGTGTACCATGCACTCGTACGTCCCGTCCTGTGCGCGAGTTATCGAGCTGAACTCTTGACTCCCACTCGACGCGAGAACACCCGCCGCGCCCACTTTACTCCACGAAACGTTCAGCGGTAGCGATCCACTCGTGTTGCATTGTAGGTTCAAAAGAGAGCCCTCGGTGACCGTCATGTTGGCGGTTATGAACGTAATGCTTGGAGCAGCTGGAAGACGGAAGAGAAATCCATAAATATTAGTTAAGTAATTATATGGTATAGTTTTAAAATATAAATACAGAACTCCGAATACGGATACTATTCTATGCTAGCAGTTTACCAAATTATACCGTTCAGTCGTTAACTGTCCAAGTAAGATTTTACTCACCCTTGACGTTGATAGTGACAGTTGCATTCTTTCCAGTCCCCACATCGTTCTCGGGAACACAGGTAAACTGCACACTTCCGGTGTTCTCAAGCCTCACTGTGTGGGTATTGTTGGTGGTGGTCGTGTTCAGCTCGCCGTTGACGTAGATGTGGTACCTGGCGACAGGCTTCGCGGCGGCGTCACACGTCAGGGTGACCATGTCGTGCTGGCAGGATGAGGCGGTGCTGGGTGTGAGGGTCGTATTCTCAGGTTTGTCTGGTGAGAACAGCAGCACAACAATCAATATGTACATACATGCACGTAGTTACACCGTACATATTCTATCGTATCAAATAGTTTAGTGTGCAATGTCTACATGATGCACCTGACAGGGTTAAACAATATAGTATTACTTACCATAAAAAGAGCCTTAATTTATAAGGCGCAAAAAAAACTATTTAATTGCAGGGTAGGTGTGACAGAAGAAGACCGAAAAACATTATTCCAAAGAAAGATGAGCATGCGCGGTACTAAAATGAACAGATGTTTAGGACATCAACTAAACATAAGGAGGATAACGACGATAGAAAGGTATATTTGTTACCTTCCCAGTAAACTGGGCAATCTGCAGCTAGCGGGGTTGGTTTTGGTGGTTACTACTCACAGTTGACGGTGATATTGGTTGTGCTATACACAGTAGGACATTCTCCGCCATTATGCACGATGCATCTATAACTGCCTTCCTCGCGTCTGCTGATAGCTGCAAACGTGTGTTTTCCTGTGGTTGACAGCTGAGCTTCTCCGTTGCGCTCGATAGTGATGTTGGGTGAGGAGCCGGTCGCGTTACACTCCAGCATTACTTCGGATCCCTCAGCTACATTCTGGGGCGGGGAGAATCCGGTGATCGCGGGAGGAACTGAAACCAAACGGTGATCACTGCCTGCACCCTTTAACGTGTGCCAAATTTAGCAAATTTAAAGGACAGAAGTACACAGGCTCTGTAAAAGAAGCTTTATTAGAAATGGACTTTATAGATAGTCCACCTATTAACACTAACATGTAAAATTTCAAGATAAAAAAACAAAGCGTCTGCAGCAACAGAAATAGTAGAGACATTGATATTTATGACGGCGGAGATTCTACGGACAGCGTTCAAATGCGCACAACTACCTTTTTTTTTTCCACCGCATTGATAAATGTAACGTGTGCACTGTCGTCGTCTCTTCGCCGTCGTAAATTTTTAGTTCGCTAATAATGATAACAACGGCGACAAAAACTGAAATAGCAATACCTTTAGCTTGAACAGTCACGGAAGCATTATGTCCGCCACCGGCAAGATTATATGCCGCACACGTGAACTCGTTGAATTCTGGGAGTCCTGTGGATGCCGCGGCAGTGTATTCATTGTTAGAGCTGGTGACGATTAGCGTGCCACCCCTGTAGAAGTGATAGCCGATGACTGGAGGGAATGAGTCGTCGGCTGTACACGTCAATGCCACGTGGTCGCCTTGACAAACTAAAGTGGTATTCACACTTATTGTAGCATTCGGGGCGTCTGTAGAAAAAAAACAAGTGAGTTCGAGGGGAGAGTCACAGGTTTATAATAGTAAGGATTTGGCTACATGTCACATATTCAATAATAATTAATATATATTTATGATAAGCATCAAAGATAAATAATCTAAAAGAATGAAAATACGAGACAGGTCAACAGTGCTATTCGCATAATTTGAAGAAACGACCTGAAATACTTGACCCTCTTCCCGAAAACCACAGGTTTTAAAAGCTAAGACAGTTTTATTTGCGAAATTTAGATGATCTATCTTGCATACATATATGTATATGTATACGTATCTGTAATTCTTGTATACATATCTACATTATGTACCTCTTACTTACATTGTACCTATGCATTACGACCGCATCAACTTACATTGCACGGTAAGGCAGACGGTGCCACTTGCCTCACTACCGATGTTATTATAAGCGGTGCACACGTAACACCCTCCGTCCGATATCTTGACATCGCTAATAGTGAGAGTCTCCCCAGTCCCCAGTACATCGGCTCCTCCGCTCCTGGTCCAGGTCACGTTAGGCGTTGGGTTCCCTGTGGCAGAGCAGCTCAGTTCGGCCTTATCTGTCTTGTTGACAGTCACGTTAGCTCCTGGAGTGACGCCAGGTGGAACTGTAGAAAAAGAGTAGGAGTTAAAGGCACAATCGTTTAGAGAAGACAACACATATATTTATATTTAAATTTATATTTATGAAACTCAGTGAAATCAGCAGCCACGGTTTCACTTGCTTCAGTGTTAATAATGTCAACGCTTTGTACAATAATTTAATACCGATATAACGTATCGAAGCTTCCTTTTGAATAAGGTTTTGAAGAAAAAGTAGTAAATTTCAAGAATTTATCTTATATTGCTATGGAAGTGAAGATAAAGGAAACTAGGAAGTAAAAATACTCCACCATGAAATAGTTGTTACTTCCATTCTAGTTTTATCTACTTAACCTGAAAATTTAAAGGCCTGGCTAAACTAGGTGACATGTTGGGCGCGACATGTAGTGTGCGACATGTCTCCTAGTTTAGCCACCCAGAGACATTGTAGCGCGCGCCAAATCTTGTAGAAGCGACAAAAAAATGATTCTTCGATAGTTGAGAAACATTTTCGTGTCGCGCTCTACAAAATTTTTCGTGCCCTACATGTTTTTGGTGGTGGCTAAACTAGGAAACATTTAAGAGACATGTCGCCACTACATGTCGCGCTCGTCATGTCGCCTATTTTAGCAAGGCCTTAAGACTACCATGATGACTATTATTCAGCATGTATTTTTTTAAATGGTTAACTGATTTGTCAAAGCAAGTAAATCAATAACTAGGACCTTCGATGTTATCAGACATTGACAGATAACTTTGATGCAATTAGAATAATCACAAGATCAAAATGTTTTACAGCCTGTGATAGACATGAGATGTAACCCATTAGGGTTATGGAAGTAACATGGTGATTTTCTTTCGCAGCAATTTACTCCGCCTAATAATGCCTTGTATGCCTTGTAATCACATCCTATAGTCCAAAACGTAATTCCTTGAAAAAACCTACATAATATGAAGGAAAGACAAAACTTTAATAAATAACGCGATTGTCATCTTAAAATGTCTTCTTTAGTTAGATGGATTACATCGATTTCCTAAATTTCTGATCTAAGATAAATAAAAAACTGATGTCAAAACATATATTAGAGGACAGGCTTCACTTGTCTTAGCGCCTAATGCTGTCTCCAGACAGATAACGGAATAATGACGCGTTTTTAGCCTTTGGGCATTCCTTATTTCCATGTTTTTGTTTTGCTTGAAACCTTAAAAGTGTTTTGATTATCTCTTGATTATTTGAATATGCGGTCATCTTTGATGACCGCATATTCAAATAATATAATAGCAATTCAGAACGAGCAACCAAGCGTTATCAGTGAAATTTTTCAAGGAAGAAAAAACCACCGTCGCTATCAATGCAAAATTTGGAAAGGCGCGTAGCCGTAGAAATTGGTTATAGGTGAACTAAAGCGAGCCGTTCAATGTCTGTTTCTTAAATAAGACTTAGCCAATATATCTATATGTATTCTAGAAAATAAACCAATTCTCTTTGCATGGATGCCCAACACTCGTCGACGGCAATTACACCGGCAGGTGACCACGCCTCTTCCAATGATTGCAGCGAGGTTGTCATAACAACGCAACGGTTGCATACGTTCTACTAATTGCTATACTGTTACTATAATATCGATTGCTGCATGGGCAACACTTGAGAAAATCGTTCAACTTCACAGACCACATAATGAAACATTTTCATAATCTCATGGTCAAGCCATGCTAGCCATTAAATATGTACTTACATACTGATTAGATGTCCATAAATTGGGGAATATAATTATGGGATATAGTGTAGGAGTGTTCGTCTTAAAACAGTGGAATATAACAAGGGCGTTGGCCGAGGATGGCACGTCAATATATCAGATGTCACCCTCAGGTTAGAGTTCACTTCAAGAATATCTAAACGCGGCCAGTTCTAGAATTGAGAATAACATACACAAATGGATGTGGTCACCGGACCTCTACTTGAATTTTTTAAAAGTGTTAAAAAACACTCTTTTTTCAACATGATTAATTGCAAATGCAGCATTTTAAATGTGAAATTGTAGCAACAGATCCTTTAGGCCTAATTGATTTTACTCCCCAAGACAAAGAATTTCAAATTTATTGTTTTTGTTTATCCGATTTTGGTTAAGTTTTTTTCAGGGTTAGATAAGGCTTATAATGCCACTTTGGGTCTTAAAGAAACACGTGTTTCATTGATGCTGAAAATGGTGACTACATAATCAGATCGCTATTGGTTTTAATTAGTAACTAGATTGCGCTGTATCGTTGTATTTGCTATGCAACATAAATTGTTTGATCAATGACATCATTGAAAACATCAAGAAATTCCCTTTTCTGTCTCGAAATGATTGGTTCAACATCCCGGTTTTGATCTATTTCTGTTGCAATCGTAAGAGGTACTGAACAATAACATTAATAAACGCCTCAAAAATATAGTTTTCAACATCGTAACTCACTAATTATTTATCCGATTGAGCCAGAATGTATATCCATGTTTAAAAAAAATAAGCACCCAAAAGGGCTCAGAACTATCCAGCATATTATCGCAGCTGACAAATCTTACATTAAGAATAACAAGTTTGTGACCCCTTTTAATTTTTTTTTTTTTTACTCAAACTATGGACGCATCTCCAGCTGGTTGTTAGGCGCGACATGATGGTAAACGTGATGAGATATCTCGTTTAGAATCACAGACCCTTGATAATGTGAAGTGACTGGCACGTTACACCGCGCCGTTATACGCAAGTCAATGAATCGTCGGCAAGGAGAGTCACCTCCTGATGCGAACAATTGAGAATTTATTACGAACAACAAGCTTTGTCTGTCTAGCTTTTAGAGAGGATCTGTAAAAACACATAACTTTTGTTCCATCCCTTAGGAATTGTCATTGTTTTAGGTTTTACTCGTAGCTCCGTGTTATACCAAGCATGAAGGACAAAAAACCGGGAATACGGAAATCATAGCATGCATATTTATGCCCGCGTTTATAGCGAATATTTTTTTAACTTTCTTTGTTAGGAAATATATGTATTATGAAAGTGAAAAATTTGTTATCTCAAATTACCTCTAAGTTGTTATTAAAAAATAAAAGTTAAATAGATGAAGGTTAGTGCCAGGTATTTTGCAGGCATGCACAAGAGGAAAATGCCAGAGCAATGAACGGTCACAAAAAAATGTCTTCCTTACGGTATTGTATAAGAAAAGATCGACTAAAGCAATAATCTAAAAAAAATTATTCACTTAAATTAGTACTAGATGGCACGAAACATACCTAGCACGTCCAAGGTGAACTTGGATGCCTCAAAAGTATTTTTTCCGCCACTATCTGCCAAGATCATCGCATACTCCCCAGCATCTTGAGGCTGGACATCTTTAATGATCAGTGTTATGGGGTTGAACGTCGCTGTACTGAGGCTGTACCGAGATTTAAAATCGGTGAAAACTACTGGAGTTGGAGGGGATCCGTCCATCAATGCCCCAATCTTAACACCCTTGACAAGAATATCAGCCACACGAATAGATATCGTAGCCGGTGGTGTAATGTTCCAGTACCAGCTCACATTATAGATCAACGTCCCTTGCAGTACTTTGGTAATATTTTCCGGCTTGGATGTAATACGTATTGCACCTACAACACACGACAAGTTCAAACAAATTCACAGATTAACAACAAAGGCCTTATTTACACAGCCATCATCTCAAACAACCATCACGATTCCAAGTATCTTTTGACGAGGAAGTAAAAACGTTCGTTGCTCGTCCTACCTGTATGCGGAAGAAACGATACGATGAAAATAAACCCGGTGACAAGCCATGAGCGAGGGGCCCCGAGTAAATACATGGCGGACGCCAAGCCGAGATTAGGGACCAACAAAAGATGCTTTTGCTATATCTTAATACTCTGTTATCGGGCTAAGTACGCATATGAAGGCAAGCTTTCAATCTCACTGCATCGTATCTGGGTCGCCGAGGCAAATGAAAACAACGAGCAGGAACTATATGCAAATTAACGACTTGGATTCCAGTCCCACGCATTTTACATTATCTACGTTCTATTGAAAAGTATTTTAGGCAGAGAATATCGGAAACCGATCTCAAGTACAAGCTATTATGTAATTATTGGACGCAAGTTCTTAACGGCCCTCGGAAATTGCTTTAATTTTGTGGTTAGTTGTTATTAAAAGCTCAAACTTTATTGGCTAAATAATTCTGAATTTCTCCAAACACATGAATATTGAACGGAGTGGAAAGTTTTTGCTGTCCCACACTTGACTTTATTCTTTATAAAAGAGAGTAAGAGGATTGTAGCGCGATCTCAAGGGAAAGGCGCGAGATTAGAAATTATTGGCTTATCACTACTTTACGGTCCCTTTTCTCTACCTTTATTTCTTTAAGTTTTTCGACAATTTTAGAAAATACTTTCACAGCTAGTGGTATCCGTGGTGACATTTGTTTGTCACTAAAATTTTAGTTTATGTATTTAGTAAAAAAAAATTCAGTTGACTAACTTATAAAAAAAGGGGTTAGAATTGGCTTGAAATAGAGCTGGTATTATTAACAGAGCTGGCAAATATACTTGATATCCCAATTGGTCATCAACATGCTTAACTGGTACCTGCATTTAATAGTTTTTTAGGCACCCTTACGATATGCTAAGTGCTTTGTGCCTAAGGAAAGGTGTGCATATTATTTTTCTTACTCAACGAAATTTATGGCAATTTGGTCTACAATATCATAGCCGATTCTCTCTCTCGCTGAGATCAACTATGCATAAACAACAACTGAAGCATTTCTCAAAATATTTCACAACTTAACACTTTATTACAATTCATTTCTTGAGGCTAATAACATTCATTCGTTCTCTCGTAGCAAAATGTTATTAATCTCAGACGAAGGACGCCTAAAACCTAAGGGCTTGTTGTAAGTTGCTGTAAATAAGGCGCGATTTATTTGTATTCGTTTTCTGCCTCGCCGCAGCTCAGCTTGAGGTAAAGCAAAAAATTAACGTCACCGGAGAGCAGCTTTCAATGTTATGTTTGTTTTCTATGCACTAAAACATTACGAAATTCTATGCCAAGAACAAAATAACACGAAAAGAAACCTGAAGGTGTTTGAATGGTAGGCTTCACGTCGTACACGACGCGCGAAGTTAACCCTTGGTTGTTTTGTAAGGTGTCATAGTGACGTTTTTATTCTGTTCGCAACTCGCCGTAGGTGCCAGGTCACAGGTGGCAATTCTAATTCTTTAAAGATAAAAATATTGTCCAGACCTGTTTTAGGAACAAATGGCCAAGTGCAATAAAGATATGATAAATGGAGTTCTGTAAAAAATTTTTTGCTATCCTGTAAAAAATGTTTGCTGTGTAAACGAGTTTATTTTATTCATATAAAAACATAGACTCCGTAACTCGCAGTATGACGTGTGGCGTGATCAGTCATGCAAAGTACAGTCGTACCTCTATCTAAGCAACACAATAGTACACTGAGAGAAACGTTGCGTTGTTCAAAAGACCTATTCTATGGCGTGATTGGGCGCAATATTGGATAGAATTTGCTGGGCTTCCTTGTGCATAGCTCGCGCTGTGGATAGCGGTGCCTTTTATGGTCATATCTGATACACTGTAGTGATTCTTACCAATGGAAGCGGCCTTAATA